>NC_064830.1:2812500-3123888 GCF_024166365.1 Elephas maximus indicus | reverse complement strand
CAGCAGAAATATACATTATCTAAAACCAGAGTCCTGCTCTCATAAAAGAAATGCAAAGTTCATCATTTCTGTTGAAAAAGTGAGAAAAAGGTAAAATTTTTTCTTTTAAATATTTAAGTCAACATATGTTATATGCATATTTTATGACTTTAATAAAACATTATATGTTGTAAAATATACATATAGTGTTTAATAAAAAATATAATTAGAAAAAAAGTCAAAATTCAATCTTATGTGAATTACCCAAATGTGATAATTTAGATTTTTCATTTTTTCACTACATGATTTTCTCCTAATACCTTATTGGAGGGAACGGAAAGCTCTCATGAGATACCCTAAGCTAATAATATGACATATTGTTACAAAGACCCAAAATCATATAATAGTTTACTTCATTTGTAAGAAGTGATCCAGCCAAAGGTGAGACACCGATGGCTGTGGTTGCTTCCAGGTGTAGGCTGGCAGGATGAAGAATAACTGAAAATTAGCATCCTTTAATGTACACTAGGGAAGTCACCAAGGACAGGAATCACTTTGAGAAGCATGGACTTCTGTAGCTTTCTGCCATGAGGGATGTGTGTGAAGGATCTCAGACCCTATCTTTGACCAGTCAGTAACAACCAGACTCTTAGAATATTCTGCTACTGGTAATAAACAGATATCCTGCCCACGATTTCTTCCATCGTCCCTCTAATCATCAACTCTATGTCCTGGATTTTAGGTAAATAACCTGTTCTCTTTTTGAAAATATTGCAAGGGTTCTTACCTTGAAAAAATAGCCTTTATTTGTGTGAAGGGGGTAAAATTTGCTGGAACAAGAAAGGAAGTTTGATGTGTTTCTGGTCACCTCTTCCCAATAAGAGGATCCCACAGAAATTTTAATTTATTGCAGGAGATAAAGTATGACAATTAAATTGAGAGTAACTGAAAGTCAAAACTCTAAACTTCTTTTGAATTATGAAAACTTCTAAAAAGAACAAGTAGAAAAGAAAAATTACTATTAGCCTATTTTTATGGATCAGTGGCTATGAGCCAGGTTGGATTTTGAGCAGATACATTCATTATCTCATTTAATTTTTACAAAAACTATAATAAATAGCTAGAAGAAAACTGAGCCTTGGATGAGTTAAGAATTTGACTAAGGTCACACAACTTTTGAGAAGAAAAGTGGTGATTCAAAACAAGGTCTTCTTTACTTCAAAGCCTATAATTTTAACTATTATGTTAGAAGATTTCCCAATAGAAATGAAGGAGTGCTATGGTTATCTATCTAAGGGAATATAGGCACAAATGTTTGCTTGAAGTCTTTGGATGTTCAAACTGCCCCAAGCCTTCAGGAGCCCAGTGTTCCCTGGCACAGACTTTTAACCTGAGGCAACCCTTCTTTCATAGCTACAAACTTCACACTTGACTCTCCCCCTGCTTTGAGCCCTGGGGAATTTCTGGTGTAGGCTAGCATTTTTCATTGCTATCAGTTGTATGAAACAACTTCCCTTAAAAAAAAAAAAAAAATTTCACCCCTTTTTTAAAATTTCTGTACAGGGCCTACTAGAACAGCATGGAATCACTGTGGTGAAGCAGGTCTCAAACACATTACGGATGTAACTTCCAAAGGTGCCAAGCTTGCTTTTAGGCACTAGAAGACATTCCGGTTCACAGCTATTATTTGAAGACAGGAACCTTATGTGAGGGCCAGCAATGTTTAAACCTCTCAAACATCACTCGTGGAAGTAATATAATAACACATTTCCCCTAAGAGAAAGATCACTCGTGCTTCATTTATATTGCTTTGCAACTCCAGGTAGGGAATTATGGTCTTGGTTAACTTTATTTCATTGGATTGCCCTTCCTTCTTCAGGTTGTGAGGTGAAATAAAGGAAGCATCTAAGAAAGTCTTTGGAGAATTTTGGCCAGCAGGTAATAAGCATGTTCTGGAAAGTGATATACGTGAAGAGGCTTGAAATAGATCATGATTGGGTTGTTGGAGATTGGTCAGTCCCTAGCAAAGTTGATGTGACAGGCTAAAGACAGCGTTGTGTCAACTTTGTCTCTGAATGGGAATTGCGTGTAAATCTTCTAAAAAAAATGGATGTTGGGACACTTTTCCTAACTATGACCTGTAATTTTTACTTCTCCTGCAACGATTCTTTTTGGAAGCTGTAGTTGAGAACACTGGACTAAGTTACGGTCTCAAGCAGGAATCAAAACCAAATCTACTGGTGAGATAAGTAAAAGATGATCAGGCTAGGGTTAGTAGAAGGAATATAACATGATCTCCATTTTGGAGATGGCACCAGGGATAAGATCCAGTGCATTTTGTTATCTTCGCAGCTACATTTTGCACCAAAGTGCTGTCTATTTGCTACAAACAGTTCAACCTTTCACTACTGTTTGTCTTACAATAGTTTAAAGGGACGAGTTTACTTTGTTGTGCCCGGGAACTGTCTATAACTTCAAGAACAGTTGAGGATTCATCTGGGTATTTCCATATCCCTCTGACATCATGATTTCCTTTCCAATTTTGGGGGAAGTGAGAAGCAACTGGGACTGGGTTCATTTTACCACCTGGACAAACACAGCTAGTTGGGAGAAGGGGCTCTTTACACTGGAATAGATACGAACACTATGACTTTGAAAAATAGTTACTACTTTTCATCACTATGTTTGCTGACATTCGTAATAAAGCACCATGTTTTAGGTAAAAATTGATGTATTGGCTGCAAAAAAATTTGAAAGACTAATCCCTGTATTATAGCTACTTGTGATCTAATTAGGTAAGAAAAGACAAATGGCTTTTGGACTTGCCTGGAGACTAAATTGGAAACAGACTGGAATGTTTTTCTGATAATGACCTATATCTTGCTGTTCAAAAGAAAATCACTGAGCAAGGGTCAAATATGGCATGACACTGAGAAAAGGATCATTAAAAATAAAACAAGGGCACCATGAGGGTCTGGGTTTTAAAAATTATTTTAGATGCTTTAGCTACACCGAGAGAAAAAGAGAGAACACATTGAAAACAATTTTCATGAAGCCCAGCACGTGTTTTCGGGTGGAGATGAGAACAGATCAGAGTCAGCCTGATAACCAGAGGCTCCGTTATCTCACCGCTGTATTAGCGGAGATGATAGAAACCAAGACCTTGCCTTTTTTTGCAAGCTGACTGCAGTGGTACCAGAAGCTTTGAGATCACAGGGTAAATTATTAAACAGTTTTGAGGACATTTCCTTTCTTGCCAGTAGACTCACAAGCCTCTTTATGAAGTCATGGCATTTAAGTTTGCCAATTTTATTTTTTAAAACATATATTTTAAATGTGAACCAGATGAACACGATCCTAATTTTACCAAAAAGTAGGATTCAAATGATGCATTCAGAATAATCTGAGCAGGCATTATTATGGCTGCATTATTGTTGGGACTCTAATACAGCAAAAGACAGATGATTTTAATACAAAGTGATTATGGTTAATAAGAAAACAGACCAATATTGCTAATTACATAATTTATCCTATCCTTTGTTATTTGGATATGCTTTTTCAGACCATTAGGATTATAAAAACAATAAGACAAATCTGGTACTGCCTTAGAAAGTATAGTGCCTTCCCCCAAGAGTACATTATTATGAATATAAGTTGCTATTGGAGAGTGCATAAAACAGTCTCAATTTCTGTCTAATTTTCTACCTGTCTTGGATAAAATAAATTTCAAGGGAAATGAAAAAAATAAGTATTTGCCACATGCTATCTACACAATACTGTTATTAGCTTGAGTGACAATATTTCCTACTAGGTTCTGGAGCATGTTTCCATAGCTATTTCAAGGCACACTGCCAGCTCGCGCTTACTCAGGGGCTGCCCAGCTAGCCCTTTGGGGGCATTCCAGTTCTCCAGAAATTTGAGATGACCAGGGCATTCTGTCAAATTACCTTGGCAACTGTGGCTTACTAGAAAAAACGCCAATCATAGAACTCAAAGGGCTCTCAGAAAAATCACATAATTCAGGCATCTGCTTCCAGATGAGTCTCTGGGGACCTAGATTTGTAGCCCCTCTTGAAAGCTTATTCCAGAGTTAAATCACATTACCTTTGAAGCCCTTTTACGTATGTGTAACCGAAATCTCTATTACCATAGATTCTTTTCAAAAGGGCTACATAACACCAGCCGGGCTCCTGTTTCCAGTTTATCTCCTGCCCCATCCATTTAGTGACTAGGGGATTCTTTCATAGTCATCGTTTTCAGCATGGCATTGCTTGTCTGAGTAGCCATAAGCATTTCCTAGGGAATTCCATATTAAATTCCAAATCCTTCACCTCCAGCTTAAGAGTTCTCCCTTTAAATACCCCCTCATCGCACCAGCCTCATTTCTCAGTATGCTGAAACTTGTCCCTTGCGTTTGATTAAACTCATTAACTTTGCCTGACAAAAACACAAAATGCTCAAAACCATTCTTCGCATGCCATTCGCCCGAACAGAAAGTCCTACCTTCTCATCTCCATCACCTTTTCTCATCATTACTTTTAGAATGGTTCTCCTTCATGAAGTTTCTCTCTGTGCCCACCTACATCGTATTATATATTTATACAAGTTTATTAATTTGATCAAATTGGTTAAAAGGATCACTCATTACACTTTGTGTGTAAGTTTGTATAGATAGTATTTTTTTTACCACTTTTTCTACATAATGGATATTTACAAACCATAAATTCACTTTAAAAAAGTAGTCTAATTATGAGGATGATTCTTGCTTAATCATAAAAATGTGAACTTTACATTTCTAATGTATAAATTATGACTTCAGAGGACTTTTAACTCCCTGATTTGACACATTTCTACAGGGGTATGAAGCTATTGGGAAATATCACTTATTACGGGAAAAGCAACAGACCAAAAGTTAGGATTCCACATTTTTGTAAATGGTATCTGATTCTGACTAATCGGTTTGTACTTCAGCCAAAATACTTACTGATTGTTTACTACTTTCCAAACCATCTTTAAGGCACGGAGGATACAGTAACAAACAGGATGGCCATGGATTCTGCTTATAGTCTACCAGGGAAGACACACTTAAACAAGAAATTACAGGTGTTCCTAGGCCCTCAAATGCAGCACACTGGAAACGTTGGAAACAAAGAACCTGTTTGAGTTTAGCCTCCTTAAGAAAGTGACTGTGGGGATGAGAGTTAAACGGTGAGCAGAAAAATAGGTTGGGTGGTGGAACAAGAAGAGAAATGGGAAGAGAGAGCAAAAAGACAGAGAGCAAGATTTCTTAGAAGTGTGTGCAATAGAATAGCCCTCAGGTAGGGAAAAACAGAGCATGTTTTAGAAACAAACAAACGAACAAAAATCAAGAATCCTTAACAAATGGGTGGAAGACTAAGATAAGGCTGGAGAGGTAGATTGTAGTCTGTCTTGTAGGTCAGGGTCCATATGAAGGCATTAAATGCTTGTTCTCAGAAAGGTGGCTTGATTTTATTTTAAAATGTCCTCCCAGACTACATTTTGAAGAATTAACTGTCACAGAAGGGTAGTTGTGAGGATAATGTTAAGAGTGGATGAAGACTGATCAGTCAGAAGCTGTGGGCGTCAGGACCCCTGGTGAGAATGCGGTTGTCTTGGGTTAACCCATTGCCATCGAGTTGATTCTGACTCATCAAGACCCTATAGGACAGAGTAAAACTGAGCTGTAGAATTCCCAACGAGTGGCTTGTGAATTCGAACTGTCAAGCTTTTGGTTGGCAGCCATAGCTCTTAGTCACTGCACCAACAGGGCTTTGGTCTTGGAATAGGGAATGGCTATAAGCTCAGCTGCTAACTAAAAGATTGGTAGTTCTAATCCACCAGCTACTCCTTGGAAACTCTATGGGGGCAGTTCTACTCTGTCCTATAGGTTCACTATGAGTTGAAATTGACTCGACATCAATGAGTTTTTTAGTGATGGGGTGGAAATGGAGCCTGGATGGTGCAAATTGTCAATGATCAGCTTCTAACTGAAAGGTTGGTGGTTCTAATCTACCCAGAGGTAGCACAGAAGAAAAGCCTGACAATCTACTTTCAAGATATCATAGTCGTTGAAACTGTATGGAGTACAGTTCTACTCTGACACACATGGGGTCACCATGAACTGGAATTAACTCAACAGCAACTGGGCTGCAAAGTAGTCAAATATGAGGTAGATGTAGGAGATATTCTTGACTGATGTATACAAAATATGGAGAGAGAAGAGTTATGTATGATTCCCTAGTTTAGACTTGAGCAACTATGTGAATGGTTATGACATTTTCAGAGACAGGCGACATTGGAAAAAGTACAGTTTCATTGTGTGTAGGTGGGTTATTGCTGATTTTGCGTTTAGGCACGTTGAATTTTGAAGTCTCCATGTTAAATCTACATGCAGATGTTGAGCTGAGAGTTGAATGCATTGATTGGAGTTCAGAACAGATGCTAGGCCTGTAATAATCACTCAGAATCGTTGGCATATAGATGGCTCTTGGAGCCACAAGGCTAGTTTTCTGGAAACCCATGTCAAACCCACTGCCATCAAGTTGATTGTGGCTCATAGTGACCCTATAGGACAGAGTAGAATCGCCCCATAGGGCTTCCAAGGAGCGGCTGGTGGATTTCTACTGCCGGCCTTTTTTTGGTTAGCAGCCAATCTCTTAACCATTGGGTCACCAGGGATCCTGTAAGGGTAGTCTAAAGACTACCTACCTACTAAATAGAGAAAATCTGGGACCAGCCTGGAGTAGAGAATCTCCAGTGGTAATCAGTTAGAGGCAGCAACTAGCATAGAAAAATGGACAGCAGAGAGTGGAAGAAAGGAAACCATGAGATGGTGTTGCAGAAGAGAAAGGAAAGGCGTGTTTCACAAAGGATGGAGTGAGCCAAAGGCTCAAATGATGGTAAAGCAATAAATAATACGACTACTGAAGTCCAGTATATCTGGCAATAGAAAGATCAGAGCCTGCTTAGCCAGAGCATCCCCAGAAAAGTAATGAAGGAAAAGTTGGAGGGAAAGAAATTGAAATCAAAGCACACACAACGTTCAAGAAGTTTGGATGTAAGATTACAGGCAAGGCAGTAGCTGGTAAAGGAGCTTTGGTTAAAGTGTTTTTTTGTTTGTTTTGTTTTGTTTTTTTAAGGATGTAAGCAGCTTGAGTACATGTAAAATGAGTAGACTAGAGGGGAAAAGAGTTAGTAGGAGGGGCTATATATCTTGGAGGGAGAAGGATAGTAGACAGCACTGCATTCTTGAGAATGCGGAAGAGAATAAGATCTAGAGGTTAACTGAAGCTGTCATATTCAGCTGGATAAAAGTAAAGATGAAAAATATTTGTTGAAAGGAAGTACGGAAAGTCCATTCTAAATCTTCTATTTCTATTATAAATTATTAGATGAGATCTTGTCTTGAGGAAAGAGGATGTGTGTTACAAATAAAAAGTATAAATTTTTAGCTTATATGTAACTAATTAGTATAGTATAGTTTTCATTGTTGAAATGGAAATTTCCTACTGATGGTAAAGTAAATTAATAAAATAGTGCTTTCTTGTGTTAAGTGAACCTTTTCATTTTTTTCAAATGCCCAACTAGTGTACAATACTGAACATTAAGTCATTGTGAAGATGATAGATGTGTTTATTTTCTCACATTCCTTTCTTATTTTCAGTTCCCCAGGCACTTATCTGTCATTAATTCATTCTTCATTCATTACCAGACAATTCTCTCAATAAATACTTATTGAGCTACTACTGTACTGTGTGTCCTTCTGCTGAGCTGGAAATCCTTCAAATGGACAGACCAAGTAGTATTATTTTTGTGCTGCTTAAATATTACAGAGTAAATAAATAACTTTGTTGAACTGAAAACAGCAACAATAAAAAAGTATTGTGAAGTGATGAAAGCTGAAGGAGGAAAGGGTTTCAAGAATATGAGAATTTTTGTTGTGTGTATATTTACCGCATTAAAAAAAGAGAGAGACTATTGAAGTATTCAAGGTTGTCGGATCTTACAGAAATATCAAGGGTGAGAAATAACCATTGAATTCATGAATGGCGAAGCACTGTTAATGAAGACAGGAGTTTCAGTAGTATAATGGGGTCTGAAGACCAACTCATGGACTGAAAAAAAGGAGTGAATGAAATGAAACAAGACACAATCAGGCCTTGTCTATCATTCTAACATAGTCTAAAAGAAGTCTTATATGGGATAAATAATCATGCAGTGGTCAGGATTAATAGAATTCTAACTAAAACATTCAGGAAGCTTACCATATGATTATATATAATTTTACTATTACTAACCACTGCCACTGCCGTCGAGTTGATTCCAACTCATAGTTACCCATATGCTTAATAAGTTATTAACATTGCTGATTATGTAGGACTCCATATTCCTTGTCACTTAGAGGATGAATATCGATGTAGTTAGTAGTTCAGATTATGAACCCTCTCAATTTCCATTACTCCTATTCCTAAGAATTGAATATCAATGTTATTATCTTTATCTAGCTTGCCTTTTGAGGTTTGAAATTTAAACATCACCCCATCTTTAAACCTTTCATTCTTTTAGAATTAAAGTGACATCAAACATCAAATGAATTGTCTGAGTTATTTGAGGCAGAGCTACATGAGCTTGGTGAAAAGTTTAGGTAAAAGGGCTAAAAGCATTTTAGTGAGGTTTGTAAGATTGATATAATGCAATTAGTTGGGAAATGTCACCGCAGACAGAAGACAAATGAGCAACATAATACTTGCTTTTCAAAGTGTCTGCTCAGGAAATGTCTTCGACTCAATGATTCTGTCAAACAAGGTAACATGCCAGTAAATTTCAGTGAAAAGAAAATACTAAATGCTCTATTATTCCAAAAAAAATGAAGACAACAACACAACCATGAAACAGGACTTCCAGGTGTTGACAACAAATTTATTTATGTAGAGCAAGAAAACCACATACAAGAGCCCAAAAGACTTCCTGTAGAAAATACCATAGTATTACTTCGTTGTTAGAACTGCCCTTGATATTTTTATTATGAACACTGTCCTTGATTATAAGTCTTTTAAATTATAATCAACTCATACTAATTGATTACACCTCAACATAAAGAAGACAAAAATCCTCACCACCAAACTAATAAGCAATATCATGATAAATGAAGAAAATTTTGAAGTTGTCTAGGATTTCATTTTACTTGGATCTACAAACAACGCTCATGGAAGCAGCAGCCAAAAAATCAAACAATGCATTGCATTGGGCAAATCTGCTGCAAAAGACCTCTTTTAAGTGTTAAAAAGCAAAGGTCACTTTGAGGACTAAAGTGTGCCTGACTCAAACCATGGTATTTCCAATCATATGCATGAGAAAGCTGGACAATGAATATGGAAGGCCAAAGAGGAATTGATGCCTTTGAACGATGGTGTAGGAGAACAATATTGAATATATTGTGGGCTGCCAGAAGAACGAACAAATCTGTCTTGTAAGAAGTACAGCTAGAATGTGCCTTAGAAGCAAGGATGGCAAGACGCTGTCTCACATACTTTGGGCGTATTATCAGGAGGGACCAGTCCTGGAGAAGGACATCATACGTGGTAAAGTAGAGGGTCAGTGAAAGAGAGGAAGGCACTCAATGAGATGAATTGGCACAGTGACTGCAACAATGGGTTTAAGTATAGCAACAGTTGTGAGGATGGCGCAGGACCGGGCAGTGTTTTGTTCTGTGGGTCGCTGTGAGTCAGAACTGACACCCAACAACAACAACAACAGAGAACCCAGCCTAAAATAGAAGCTATAATATTTTTTAATGTTCTTTGTTATTTTTGTTTTTCACAAAATTGAGGAATTTTTTAACTGTCTTTGAACCATGTTCTCTTTTGTCCTTCACGCCTATAAATTCGTGATGCCTTGACTTTTTCTTCAACTTGGTTCATACTATGTCCTCTGGCCGCTATGCTATTAAGTATGTCTGTTATTATCTTCTGTGTAGGCAGAATGGATTAAAAAAAAGAGAAAGCCCAGTTAATTGATGCTTAAAAGTAATCTTTCTTTCCATACATCTTTCATTTTTTAACACTGAAATAAAATGATTCATACCATTATTACACTAAAAAAAATTGGTTGTGAATAAACAGTACAATTTCTTAATTTTTGGTTTTCCACAATATCTCAAGAAAATTGGCATTCTTGCCTATATAGCGAAGACATGAGAAACCACAATAAATAGAAAGTGACAAGCAAGAAAGACTAAGAAAGGAGAAGTGAAAGCATTTGCATAATATGCCTAGGTCAGGTTATTTCCAACTGGTCTCCACCTAATGGAAATACTTACAAAAGACAAAACTGTGAGAACAACTATTGCCTGTATGGATGTTTCCTCTTTAATAAAAGAGACATCAAAGGATACTTAAGCTTAACTAGGAAAGAAAGTCTTCCTTGAGCATTCTACTCTCTTAAGAGCTACCTGTATGAGACCAAATTGACAACAGCAACTCAAAAATTAGATAGGAAACTTAGGGGTCAGTGGATTTATGTTAATGAGAAAGGAACAATTCAGAAAAGGGTGATGAGCGTGTTCACACAACATGAAGAATGTAAACAATATCACTCAATTGTATGTATAGAAATTGTTGAATTTATGTATGATCTGCCATACATATTCTCAACAAAACAAAATAAATTACAAAAAAAAAGAAATATTTCTCTATATACAGCATGATTTTTTCCTTCTAAAATTTCCATTTAAAAAAATGTTAAAATACAAAATCATCTTTGGGTGGAAAAATACACGCACGTATATTTAATTCGAAACATTGAGAAAGTTTTAAAATCTCCATAGCCAAACTGACTCGCGATTTAAACTGTCCTGCTGTGAGAGGCAGATCAGTGGTTTAAAAATGGCAGATGACAAAGATCAGCTATAGGAGCTTTGCCTGTGCTGGGCCTTGCACGTTTCAGAGTTGGAATTCTAAGTTAATGTCAGTTGAAGGCAAATGGGCTACCTGTTTATTCTGATGGATCAATGTGAATGTGCTATTTTGCTTTTAAAAGGATGTGTCTGATTTGTGAAAAAATACAAATACTTACCTATTAAGATGTGCCTTTTTTTTTTTTTTTAACCATTATACATACTATTTATTATCGAGCTAATTCCAATTTATGGTGACCTCATTTGCGTCAAAGTAGAACTGTGCTCTGTAGGGTTTACATTTTCAGAAGTACTGTATTTTTACTCAAATAACATGCACCTTCTACGTTTGTTTGCCAACTGCTCCCTCCCCCTGCAAGGTATTTTCATTAGCACCATTAGGCCAATTTTTTTTTTACATGTTGCTATAAAAAAAATTATAAAAAAATTAGCATGATGTGCTTACGAAAATGCCTCTCAGGGAGAGGGAGCAGTTGGCAAACAAACGTAGAAGGTGTGCATTATTTGTGTAAAAATATGGTAGATCACCAGGCCCTTCTTCCAAGGCCCCTCTGCGTGGACTCAAACCTTCAGCCTTTTGTTTAGCTGCCTAGCAGGGTAACTTTTTGCACCACTCAGGGACTCCTTGAAACAGTTAGGGCAAGATTTTCTTTTTACTTCGGTTGATTGGAAATAGTCTCTGCGAGTGAATGTGAGTGACTTTGGGATGTTTCCCCTCCAGGAGGATTACCCTCTGGTGCTGGGAACATCTACAAAAGCAGTACCTGAGGACTGAGATGTCCTCAGTCCTGGTGAGAAAACTGGTCATATACTTCCTATTCGATGACAACTCTAGACAAAGAGCCAAGATTTCGCATAATTTTTCACTTAAAAAAGAGGCAGACTAATTTTTAAAGTATAATCTATTTTTATCCTATTCTAAAGCCTAATTAGAAATACCACTGAAAAAGCATTAGAATGCTTATGAGTAAATCCAATTGGTTTTTATAAGCTTCTTAATAACCTAAAATATATCACAAAAATATCCCCTACAATATTTTATTTTTTATAGATGTTAACTAACCGTAGTGTTAATTAATCTGCAAAACAACTTGGCATGATTGCTAGAATAAAGTTTTTATTATTTGTCACCTTACTTTAGATTTATCATTAAATCTTAGAAACTTATTGTAGGTTTAGCACGATAATTTTAGCTAAACATCTTTAGGCATATTTTTCTACCTATCAAAACAGTGCCCACTCACATTTATTTAAGAGGACACTACCAAAGTTGGGAGTTTAATAATAAATGATTTTAGGCTACGGCTATGTTCTGCACTGAGAGTTTTGATTATGTTCTTAATGTTCAAGTAAAAAATTCAAGGAGTGGAAATAAAAAGAGATGAGCCTCATTTCTTTAGCTCATATTTGAATGCCAAAAAAAAAAAAACCTGTTGCCATTGAGTCCGTTCCAACTCATAGCAATGCTATAGGACAGAGTAGAACGGTCCCATACGGTTTCCAAGAAGCACCTGGTGGATTTGAACTGCCAACCTTCTGGTTAGCAGCTGAACCCTTAACCACTAGGACACCACGGTTTCCATTTGAATGTCAGGCTTATCATTTTACCCACTTGCTTTGCCATTCTAGACAAATAATGTTTGTTTAAATTCATGGTTTTTAAGCTTGGCAGTTGTCATTTATTGTCTCCTTCAAAACTTACAGGTACTCCTGCTCAACTCTGTTTGATTCAATTAGAAGTTACAGGATGTCCATTCACCTTTGTATAACCAATTTATTTTTTTGTTTCAGCATGAAATAGTGAAGGCATTAGAAGACTTCAATCTATATCCACACGGGAAGAAGAACAAGGTAGGGAAGGAGAGAATAAAATCTCAGTCAGTAATACTAGGCAATGTTCTGATTCAAGCAGAAGAGTGGATTACCTTTCATGCAGAGATGCATAAGAAATGTGATTTGGGTTTGCAAGAACCTTAAGGAAAGAAAAGGGAATGAAACAAACCATAGAAACCAACTATAGTAGACTCTAGAAAAGGTTTTTTTATTTGGTTTGTTTTCGAGATTAAAACAGTTTAGTAGTCTAGGAATGAGAAGAACACCGAATTTCATTATTTGAGAGCCATAGTTTTATCAGAAGGTGGGATTTAATATATACAGGTCATAATGAATTAGTTAAATCCAGAATAACATTTTTGAAATAAGGTGGTGTTATGGCTTGTATACTGAGGACAGGAGCCCTGGTTGCACAGTGGTTAAAGCCCCCAGCTGCTAACTGGAAGCTCCGCAGTTCAAACCCACCAGCACTCCATGGAAGAAAGATGTGGCAGTCTGCTTCTGTAACGCCTTGGAAACCCTATGGGGTAGTGCTACTCTGTCATATAGGGTTGCTATGATCCAGAATCGACTGGAGAGCAATGGGTTTCTTTTATACTGGGGACAGAACTAGAGTGAAACTCTGACATAGACCATCCTAGGCATTGTTCTGAGGAGCCCTGGTGACGCAGTGGTTAAGAGTTAAGGATGCTAACCAAAATGTCGTCAGTTCAAATCCATCAGCTGCTCCTTGGAACGGTTCTACTCTGTCCTGTAGGGTCACTAGGAATTGTAATCGACTCTACGGCACAGGGCTTTGTTTGGGTTTTTAGACATGGCTCTAGTTATAGTTTTGTCATATAGCAAAGGAGCACAAACAAGAGAGTAAAACTTTCCGAAAGTAATAGTTTACTTGGAATTCTGAATAAGTTTTGTTCTTCAGTTAAACAAGTGCTAGTGGTCTTTAGTGATGAAGTTTCCTCCCATTTATTTTACTCCCAGAGGGATAAATATAGACGCTTGGGTGTTTTGCCGTGCCTACAACATATACCATCTGCACTGACATTTCTAATGGCATTTGGTTCTCATAACCCGGCTTAAGGTAGGTAATAAGAGCTTGATATGTAGGGTCTTAATGCTATATCTACAGAAAGTGGCAGATGTTAACCTTATTAAATCTTCAAGCCAGAAAATTAAAGTTCAAGTTATTGCAGTTTAATTAGTACTGTGGCTAGTCAAAAGTCTACAAAGAGTATCATATGACACTAAACATTAATGTTGACATTTCGCATGTTGCTAAGGAATCCTCAAAAAGCCTGCCCAATAAACTTATAAGAACATTAGTTATTTTTGGTGGGCTAAAAACGGTGGACTGTAAGAAACCCCTAATAACAAACATAAAGGTTAAATATAATGGATTTTAATTTTAAATACAGGTATCTAATATGTGTTGTCTTTATGCTGTACATGTTTTTATTCACTATTTTGTGAAATTGAAAAATGCTTTTGAATTTTTTACTCTAATGACAACACATAACTAGTAAAGAAACTAAATCTTAGAAAAGAATACATGCATTTCTCATTTTTTGCTTTCTAATATCCTGAAAATTAATAATATGTAGAGAATAGGAGAAGTATTTTATTTAAAAAAATTGTTGTGAAATGCTTGGTTAAAAAAATGCATTATTTAAAGAAAACTTACAGTAAATATATGGAAATAAAATATCATTCTTCCTAACACATCTAGTTGACATTTTTCAGATTTATGTATAGCAAGTACAATAATAGATTTATCTAAAGCACATCTCTATGGTACAACTTCATCAATCTCCTCTCCCTAAACAAAGTTTGCTAAACAAAAAAGAAAGGAAAAAAGATTTAGAGTACCTGTTAAATTGATTAATCTGAATACTTTGCTTTGTTTACTTTTAAAATATGATATTTATCTGCAAATGAAAGCTAGTATTAAGTCGCTTGAGCCATTTAAGTTGTTCTAGGAAGGATTTTATTATTAGTTCTTATTAAAGCAGTATGTAAGGATTTGTGTATGTGTGTGTATGTTTTATCTATAGAGAAAAACACAACAGTATTTTCAGCCTGCATCAGCCTTGTGCTATCTTTTATGAGAGAAGAAGAAATAGCCTGGGAAGGAGAAAAATTTTGGAGACCTTTGAGAAGAAAAGAGGTGGGAGACTTGGCAGAGAGATGATACTTCGGGAAAACATGGTTAGATAAGATTTTTAGAAAGTTTTGCTGCTTGTAAGACACTGTAATTTCCTCTGTCTAAAAGATTTCAGCAACAAGTTAATTATTTTTCAAAGTGTTTGGCATGAAATTTGCATTCTTTATATGCATTATGATGCTGACAAGTCCTAAAGCAAAGAGGAAGATGGCCAGATTAATTCAGGTTTTACATGTTTTCTTGATATATTTGTTTTATTTTTGTAATTTAGGTCTCCAACTTAGAAGCAATTAGTACCAAAGGGATCTACTGCTGTTATGAAATAGCTGGTCACATTCAACAAAGCTTTATCACCATGTTTGCTGGGGTACCTGGTAAGTGCAGGTGAAAAACACAGTGAAACATAAGTTACGGTCTCCTCTCAGAAGAGCTCACAGGCTAGTGGAGGGCAAACCCACAGGCAATTGCTCACCCATGAACCAGTGCCCCTCCTCTGTTCACAAAGAAAAGGAGGCTGCTACGCTCCCAGTGGTTCATAAACGGACTCTATGTCCAGAATTACCCTCAATTTTTGAAAAAAAGTTTTAGAAAACTAAAAGTTCAGATTTAAAATAATTACAGACTTCACAACGAAGATGACCTCATGACCTCTCAGAAGCAATGGAATAGAATCCTGTCTAAACCACCTAACAAATAATAAGCCTGCAGGAATACTCAGTCAGCTGCTCTTCACTGACTTAATGTATACACAATTGCATGCTATTCCAAGTGACTGCATCATTGCTGCAAGAGGTAACATGTCATAAACATGAGAAAAAACGACGCACAATTACACCCCACAGCTAATTTTCATCTCAGGTTTATTGAAATCAGTAGGGGACAAAGTTGTTGTGGGAAACATTTGACAATCTTCAAAATGAATGATGAGTAACTTTTCTGTAAAATAATTTAAAAGACTGAAGGAGAGGTTATAAAACCTGAGCTAGATCAGTCTGCCTTCATAGCACATTTATTACAGTGGCTAAAAGTTCTTCACCACTAGTAGGTCTTGAAGTCTCTTTGGTCTTGAATGATGGTTGTCATTGTTGTTGTCGTTAGTTGCTGTTAAGTCAGCTCCAACTCATGAGGACCCCATGTAAAAGAGAAGAAAACTGCCTGGTCCTGTACCATGTTCACTATTGTTGCCATTCTGGAGTCCATTGTTGCAGCCTCTGTGTACTTTGAGTGCCTTCTAACCTAGGGATATCATTTTCCAGCACGTGGAAGGTAATATTCTGTAAACTACAGGGTTTTCAGTGGCTAATTTTTAGAAGTATACATCCTTTCTTCTTAGTCTGGAAGCTCTGCCAAAACCTGTCCACCATGGGTGACCCTGCTGGTATTTGAAATGCTAGTGGCATAGCTTCCAGCATCACGGCAAGAGGCAAATCGCCACCAAACAAGAAACTGGCAGGTGTGGTGGATGAAGATCACAGGTAACAGGTATTGAGCTGTTAAGGTGTGCCAGGCACAGAGCTAGCCACCCTGTACAATTTCAGAGTTGGTATTTAATACTGACTCACTGTTAAACAATCGATGACTTCGTTTGAATTGCCAAACAGAAGAATATTATAATTAGGAGAGTGGAAGATGAGTACAAGTAACATTTACTAAAAATTTGCCATGTACCCAGATCTAAGGTCAGTGATAAATATCATCTTGTAGAACCAGGATTTGAACTCTAAAACCTAACCTCATTTATTTTCCTTTGCTCTGACACCATAATTATATGATTATATTTAACATTTAAACTAATTTTTCTATTCATGTATTTCTCTATATGTCAGAATTAATAATTTAAGAAGCAAGAAAATAATCCTTATTTCTTCTCCAAGAAAGTTCTGAAATGTGACATAAAAGCTCCAGTAGAAGAAATGGAAAGTGTTGGAGTAAGTAGAATAACAATATCTATTGTATTGAAGATTCTCAGAGGTGCTATATTAGTACAACCCAGACCTGCATAAAATATTAGTTTGCATCGATTAGTTAAAATCATTTACTTAATTTGAAATATTTTAATATATACTAACAACTGCAAATACTTTACCTGTATTTTCTTCATTAAATACCAAGTAAGTTATTACTAATTAAGATATGATATATTCTTCTGCAGAGAGACTCACTTAGAATGCTCCTTGAATTACAACCTGTATAGGAAACTTGAGGATATACAGTTCACAGAGTTGTAAAATTTCATTACAATCAGCTCTAGTCTCCAGTTACATACTAGTTATATAAATTCAGTATGACTTTGTTAAGTCACATAACCCCAGCTGTAAAATCCAACTCCTAACTTCAAAACAGTTGATAAAAACGCATATCCTAGTTAACTCCCAAAGATATTCAGAACATTACATAAGATCATGTACAAAAACTCTTGCAAGTGTAAAGCATATAAATTGTTAAATGAAAATGAGCATTTCACTAATTTCTGATAATTCCGGGTTAGTAAAAATAAGACACAGAAATCGCCTTTTGCTTTTCAGGCGATACAGTTTTGCTATCATGTCAATGACGAGCTTGTAAACAACAAGGTGTTTACAAAGGTTTATTATATTGAAAAATTAAAATTACAAAGCATGTATTTTCCCTTCCTAGTTCAAGAAAAAATTTATATATACTAAACTTTCTTAAATCATTTATATTTCAGAGGAAAAAATGTGTAAAAACTCAATATAAAGTAATATAGTCAAAATTAAATACGTTAAATGGAGTCTTTAGGAGGTTAGTTTTGCTTGGGGCTTTGAAAGAATAGAGGAGCTTAAGTGCCTTGTGCAATGGCTAAAAAGTGCAAATAAGCAAACTTAGTGCAAAGCACAGCAAGCAGACTCACTTGGCGAGAATGGAGAGGCCTTATTGGAAATAATTAGAGATGATTGATGCCATCAACACGTCTCTGTTCGTTCAGTCATTACCTGGAAATCACACTGTGGGGCCCTGGACGACAAGGCCTGGGACCCTGTGGTTGTCACCGTGGGTTTCTTTTCAGGCTGCCTACTTTAATTATTTGGAATGGCAGGAGCCGAAGAGTTTTTCTTCATAGTCACCAACACTAGCTGTTACTTGACAATTATTATAGGCCTAAACAAATTATTATTTTTTAATCTCAACAATCTATATGGAACAGACTATCAAAATGGAATGCCTTTGTTAATATGACACTTCAGATAAATTCAAATATTGTCATTGGTAGAATATTTAGCTACTATATCTTCTTTCTTGTACAAAGTTCTTCAGACAAAAAGTAAATTTTGAATGTGACTACTGCATATTTATATGTTTGATATTCTACCATTATCTAACCCAGTAATTTTTTAACACTTCTTAAACATGATTTTCATAGTTATGGAGTGTGGGGGTGAGACGCGGTGAAATTTTGTATTAATGTTGAAATAATTCTTATTTTAATATAGTACCTATTGAGCCAACAGTCTGATGGAGTAAATCAATTTCTTAAAATATATAAATTCTTGAGTATTTTTGACTTACTGAAAGGTAATTCTCGTCCTTTAGAGGATAAACTTATTCTATGTAGTTTGTGAATGATAGACTGTGTAAGAGAACCCGACACAAAATGTTCTATTTTAAATAGTTTGTCTTGAATAAAGACTCTTAAAATCTGTTTAAAATATAAAAACTGGAGAAGTGTGGACTTAGAAACAAAATATAAATAACATACAAATGCAGATAAACTCTACCCACTCTGTTTTATAAAGTAAGATATTCTTCTACAGGTTAGTTTTCTGTTGTGTGTGAAACATGACCTATCTTATGATACATCTTCTAGTATAATTTTGAAAAAGTTCCTCCACATGGTTTAAGTAAATAAAGAAATACAAATTTTATATAATTCTGTATATTGAAGAAAACATAGAAAACAGACTGTAATACGTTAAATATGGTCATGTATTGTTGACGATATTATAGGTAATTTTAGTTTTTGAAAATCTTTGTTTTTATTATTTAGAAATTATGATTCTTATGAGAAAATGTGTAATGCATTTTGAAGAATAATATCGAAAAATAGATTATGCCAAGAAAATGTTTCTATTATGTTCATGGTTAATGGGGGAAGCATATTTCAAAACAAAATATCAAGTATATTCAGTAAAATTTCCATTTTTTCCCCCTGTGTATACATGTGGTGAGGTTTGTGTGTTTATGTATTTCTGTGTGTATATAGACACACACACACAAAAGATTAAAAACCCCACATCTATAGTGGGTTTCCATGGATATTTTAGTACTCACACGTTTCCGTTACTAAGAAGTGTATGATAATTCATGAAGATAAAACTTAATGGAAAAACCACAGCAACAACAATAGCCTAATGTTTTATCTAGTGCTGCTATAACAAGTTTACCACAAGTGGAAAGCTTTAACAAAAAAAATTATTTTCTAACAGTTTAGGTGCTAGAAGTCCAAATTCAGGGTGCCAGCTCTAGAGGAAGGCTTACTCTCTCTGTTGGCACTGTAGGAAGGTCCTTGTCTCTTCTGAGCTTCTGCTCCTGGGCAATCTTCATGTGGCTTGGTCTCTCTCTTCCCCAGTCTCTGCTTCCTAGCTTGCTTGTTTATTCTCTTCAATATCTCAAAAGGAAACCCTGGTGGCCCAGTGGTTAAGTGCTATGGGTGCTAACCAAAAGATAGCAGTTCGAATCCACCAGGTGCTCCTTGCAAACTCTATGGGGCAGTTCTACTCTGTACTGTAGTGTTGCAATGAGTCAGAATTGACCATTGACCAGATGGTGATGGGTTTGGTTTGGTTTATCTCAAAAGAGATTGACTCAAAACACACCCTACACTAATCCTGCCTCATTAGCATAAGACAACCCATTCCTAAGTGGGATTATAAACACAGGCATAGAGGTTAGGATTTACAACATGTGTTTTGGGGGGACACAATTCAATCTATGACATCTACCCCTTTCACCTGCAAACACACAGAATTTTTTGACTAGAATATAATGGGATCTCTTTTTCCAAATGTTATTTATGGCTTTTTATGATTATAGCTGAACTGTCAACAGTGGCATGGGCTTGTACAACTCTTCGTCTGAAGGCTCCTCTCTGCACCCTCCTAAACAAGGGAAGGATGCAAATTTAATACAATCCGTTAAGTGAGCATTTTTTCACAAAGTAATGTTGCTAATACAAATAAAAGACCAACAGTCGGTACAATTAAGTTCCACTAAAAATCCTTAATATGCCGTTTTCTTATAATTTATAGTTGTATTATTATTTATCATAAGGTATTCTAAACGAGATATTAAAGTTATTTAATAAGACTCATAAAACCCGAAGCGAAATCATTAGTTATTTGGAGTAAAAGAGGGATTTATTAAATTTGCCTTACCCACCCTCCTAAAACTAAGACTCTGCTATGAATCACAATAGAACTTAATAATTTAGATCTCCCCTTAGTAAAATACCAGTAAGACTGCCACAATAAGTTCAATTCATCGTGACACTGCCAGTGGTGTTTCTAATTAAGAGGTGAGGAATGTCTCATAATGATGTGTTCATTTGGTTTTATTAGACTATCCATCAATTTGTGGGAAACTACCATAGCTTCAGTCACAGAATCATTGCCCTTATTCTTGTCAATAATTACTAAAATGTTTCTCATTCCACTTAGTTTTTCTTGGTGAAGGTATGTTCACTTTTCAATACATGATTGAGTATCTGGTTTAGAAAATATTCAGCCAAGTAAAAAAGCATATGTTATATATGTTAGGGCATACATTTTATTAAGATCACAGGAATTAAAAAGAGATTTTAGAAAGGAGAAACTTGAATTCATATACAGTGAATAAAGTTGAATCGAGGCTAATAAATAATCAGGACGGTCAGACTAACGTTATATTTGGAAAAACAAACACGTCTGCATCGCCATTCCATCTAACCCAACACTGTTTTAAGTCCACATACACTGGTGTGTCTTAGTGTTATGGGTTCCAGGTATAAATTGGTAGGCAGGTTATCTGTGACAAATAGTGAAAATTTGAACAACTGGACTATCCTAGGAATCTAGCATTCCAAGATTTTTTTTGTTTTTTTAATGCACTTCTTGTCTTTAAGCTATAGTTTCCAAAATTAACTACAAAGAATTCTAGATCATTTTCGTAAAATTTTTTCAGTTGCCCACAAGTACACAAGGGCCCTTCCTTCTCTTATCAGTTATTTGCCTTCACATACCCATTCCTTGGCCATACCTGTTTCTTCTAGATTTTGAGTAAGAATACATACAAAAAAAAAAAAAAAATGGTGCTCCATATCTAAAGATAATGAAGTTAAAACTGCAAATTTAGATGCTTTGCTTTAGTTTAACTTTGTTTTGAAAATGTTTTGAAGAATTTTAGTACTCTTTCCAGCTATACTAAATAAAGTACATGAAAGAATTTAATTTTTCCTGGTAACTTCCTTGCAGGACTACAAGGAGGTAAAGTATTTGGAGGGTCACTTAACTCCATTTTGTTGAAAGAAGATGTCATATAGTTGACTAAGTTATATCAAAATATGTCTTTGAAGTTGCTTTAAAAACCACCTCTTCCATATTGGTTAAGGCAAAAATTTTCTATGGGTGCTAAAGTTTGTGGGTGAATATAATAGGGGAATAGGTTATCTACATGGACTCAAAGAATCTCCCAATAAAATACCAAGTACGAGAAGAGAAATAATGACTTTTCAGTGGAAATACCTGACAGACACCACTTAACCGAATGCTCAAATTTAATATCACCCAAACCCACTGTTATTGAGTTGAGTCAGTTTTGGCTCATAGTGACCCCCTACGGCTTCCAAGGCTGTAAGTCTCTATAGAAGCCTAAAGCCTTATCATCCTCCCACAGAGCTGCTGGTGGTTCTGAAATGCCAACCTTTGGGTTAGCAGCCCATCACTTTAACCACTGCACCACCTGTGCTCCTTTTAATACCATCAGTAATGGGATAAGTCAACATCTTGTACCTACCAATCTGATTAGCTGAGAAGAAAAAAATGCCAATTCTGAATATTTTTACCAAAGAAGGAAAGATATCACCTAAATCTAATCATGAGGAAACATTGGAATAATCTAAAGTGAGTAACAAAAGTTTCAAGGATACGAAGGAGAAGGAAAAACTGTAGAACTGTTTCACATTAAGAAAGACGAAAAGAGATATGACAACGGAATGCAACCTGCAACCCCGAATTGCATACTGAACCAGAAAAAAAAAAAAAAAAAAACTGGTGGGATGATAGGTAAAATTTGAATTAAGGCTATAAATTACATAATGGTATTGAAAAATGTTAATTTACTGAAAAAGTTAATTTACTGATTTCAATAGGGTTGTATGAGTTAGAAAAGACTTGACGGCATCTAACAGCGATAATAAATATACCGTGATTATGAAAGAGGATGCTTTTGTTTTTAGTTAATACATGCTCTCAAAAGTTTCAAGAATAAAATATGTAAAGAGAAAAATGTGGCAAAGATGATAAATTATTAAACTTTGGGGAATCTTGTTGAAGAGTACATGGAAATTTTTGTACTATTTATACAACTCCTTTTTTTTAAGTCTTAAATTATTTCAAACTAAAAAGTTTCAAAAAACTCCCATAAACATTTTTTATTTTTAATGTGTCTCTTTCAATGAAAAGGAAGAGAAGAAAAATCAAATCTGTTTACCTGTATTCTGGATAATTAAGTTTTGCATAAAGTCTTATTTATGAAAGCATAGCTTCTGTAACAAAATTAGACATATTCCTGTCTATGCCTGAACACTGACAGTTAGCTGACTGGGTGGCCCAAACACCTTTGTATTCAATGGGTGAAGAAAGCCTTTCTGATGCTCCCCACACACCTTGAATTTTCAAGTTGTCAGACCCCTTAACTTTTATAATAGACCTACAACTTTTAAAAGCATTTTTGTGTGTGTACGCGTGAATTCTCGTATGCTAACAGATTCACTAACAGATTTTTTCTACAAAAGTTTTGGGTGGTGAGGAGCAGTGGTGGCAGGGTGGTTAAGTGTTAGGTTGCTAACTGAAAGGTCAGCAGTTCAAATCCACCATCTGCTCCATGGGAGAAAAATTCCGCATCTGCTTGCTTCGGTGAGATCACAGCATTAGAAACTCTATGGAGCAGATCTACTCTCTCCTATAGGGTCGGAATAGACTTGAAGGCGATTTTTTTTTTCCCCCGTGTTCTGGTGGTGGGTGAAAAATAAAAAAATCTATGTTGAAGATGTCTCATGGAATTGAGCTTTGACAAAATTTTTAAATTATTCATTTTTCTGGAATATACTCTTAGCCCATTTCTTACAAAAGCATAGATGATGTATTTTGTTTTTCATTTTTCAAATTCCATAAAAAACAAACTAGTTCTCCAAATTGGCCATATCTTGGACAATTGGTCCTCTGCGATCACTTTTTTTGTAGGGGGGCTACAGTATATTTAATTTTACATTTTTAAATTGTAGCCAAAATACACAGATAAAAGTGCATAATAAGAGTATAGCTGGGATCATTTTCAAACTAAACACACCTAGGTATTCCAGAACACAGAGTGCTAGCATCCCAAAGGCCCAGTTCTTGCCCCCTTCCAGTTATCCTCCACCAAGTATAATCACTATCCTGACTTCTAACACCATAGATTAGTTTTGCTTAGTTTTGGACTTTATATAAATGGAATCTTACAGTGTGTACTCTTCTGTATCTTGTTTCCGCCACTCAACAGTGTTTGTGAGAGTCCTCCATGTTATGTACAGTTGTCATTGTAGCTTATCATCCACACCAGTTTTCTCCACACCCTGATTCTCCCCTTCTTATTCCTTGATATTATAATGATAAGAACAAATCGTAATAATCCATGGGCCCATGTTGTTACCACCAAATAAATAGAAGGGTTAGTTCTGGAGGAGATCCAAGAGCGCCACAATTTCTTATTTGATACATGACAAATTTGAGACCCAGAAAAAATGAAGTAGTTTGCTTCAGATAGTCTTAAAACTAACTCTTATAAATTATACCCAATTTGAAAAGTAATCCCCAATAATTTGACTGTGATAAAAGGCCAAAAGTGAACTACTTGCTTAGAAAGTTTATTCTGTTTACAGATGAACATGATCAGATAACTTCTGCACCATGTGAATCGAAATGCTCCCCAGCTGAACAAGAAATTAACTACGTTAAAATTACTACGGGCATAGTAAGGCTCACAAAGCGTTTTACAAGCATAATATATCCTGACAATAAAAATGGAAGTCCCCCCACCCCCCAGAAATCGTATATTAGGAATGGCTCAAATAGTCTAGTGTTATGTTTTTTTTTTTCAATTAATGTCATAAGTTGTCTACTCCCTCAAAGCATTTTCTGTATTTCAAACTTTTGTTGAGACTAGTGAAGGCCTTTGCTTCAGAGTGCTTTGAGAGTTAAGGTAGGTTAAAAAACAGCTATTAAAAGAATTAAAAATTAATATTCCCATTCGGCAACCTAATGGACCGGTTAATCCATAGCATGAATTGGGCCCAGTTTATCATTTACTTAGGTGAAATGACTACGGTCCATATCCTCATCAGCATTGACTGCTAATATCTTTTCCTTAGGGGACTAATTAGGGGACTAGGGGATGAAAAAACAACAAATGGCTGGAACAGGAGATATAAAAGCAGATAAGAAGCAATTTTAAACTTCATTGACCAACTAACACTTGAAGTAGAATGAAAGGTAAATATTGGTTTTTGTGAATAACTTTTCAAAAAATAATTGTTAGACATAAGAATGTCTTGACTGTTCACATAAGTTATAGCTCCTACTATAATTTTGATGATAATAATTACTAATAGTTAAGATTTATTGAAAGGATATTGTGTTCCATTTACTGTTCAAGGTATTTTACTTCAATTATCATAAAATCCTGTAGTGTAGGTACTATTCCTATCTTTATCTTAACACTAATATAAACAATAATTATGATCTATTTTTTATAGAGAGCTTTATAACTAGGTCTATACAAGTGCATGCCCTTTATCTCGCTCAACCCCAAGACAACCCTACAAAATAAGATCATTAAATAGAATAAATCTGAATGAATTTAGCTTGCAAGTTGTGGTAATGCTAAATGAATCATGATCTTATTATAGTGCCTGTATTAAAGAGTACAATGAAATAGCTTCATCCCGTCAGGCAAGTTGTTGAAAAGACTATCCTTTCCTTATTGAATCACTTTCTTGCGTGTGTGTTGGTCTGACTCAGGATTCTCTCTTCTGTTCCTTTAAGCAATTTGTCTAACTTTCCACCAATTCTACATTGGCTTGGTTATTTTAACTCAATAGTAAGTCTTCAAATGATGTCATATAAGCCTTCCAACTTTGTTTTTCTTTTAAAAATTGCTTCTATATTCTAGGGCCTTTACATTTTTCATATAAATTTTGGAATCAGTGTGCCAATGGCAGGGGGGAGGCTACTGGGTTCTTGATTGAAATTGATTTGTATATCACCTATAGATGGAAAAATTTACATCTTGAAAATACTGAGTCTTCTGGTCCATGATCTAGTGTACCACTCATTTTCTTTAAGTCTTTTATAATTTCTCTCAGATGTGTTGAATACTTTCAGCATACAGGCCACATACATTTTGTTCAATATATTCCTAAATCTTTCGTATTTCGATGCTATTGTAAATGGTATATTTTTTAATTTTCACTTTCCTATTGTTCATTGCTGGTATTGATTTTGACTTGGTCTTGTATTATGCAATATTGTATAACTCAGTTGCTCATTCAAGTAACTTGTATTTATATTTTTTAAAAATTCACTATGATCACATCAGATGAATACAGATTTACTTCTTCATTTATAATCTCTATGCCTTTTTCATTTCCTTTTCTTGCCTCATTGCAAGAGATAGGACCTCAACCACAATATTGACTAAACATTGTAGAAGTATGCATTTTGGCTCTAAAGTTTTCACACATGTCTTTCACTGGGTTGAGGCAATTGTCCTCAGCTTCTAGATAAGTTTGTATCATAAATGGATGTGGAATGTTGTTGAAAGCCTTTTTAATTTTTGCATCTATTGATCTGATCATGTGGTTTTTAATTTTCAGTCTATCAATATTGTGAGCTACATTGATTTTTCAATGTTAAACTGATCTTGATTTCCCAAAGTGAAACTTACTTGGTCATGATATACTACTACCTTTTCTATAATGCTGAATTTGGTTTACTAAAATTTTGCTTGTTTTGTGTTTTCCTCTAAATCCAGTTCAAAATAATTTCTTACTTATTCCTTCTTTGGCCTATGCATTATTTACAAGTGTAACCAAATAAATGTAGATTTTTCAAATATCTTTCTGTTACTGATTTCTAGCTTAATTCTGCTGTGGTCAGAGGGTATACTTTGTAGGATTACAAATACATGTGTGTGTATATATGTATATATATATATATATATATATATATATATATATATAAAATTAAGACTTCTTTTGTGGCCTAGTATATAGT
The DNA here is from genome assembly GCF_024166365.1 of Elephas maximus indicus. Taxonomy (NCBI): domain Eukaryota; kingdom Metazoa; phylum Chordata; class Mammalia; order Proboscidea; family Elephantidae; genus Elephas; species Elephas maximus. Next base: position 3,097,454 of record NC_064830.1, on the reverse strand, counting down.
CTATCTTGGAAACCCTGGTGGCGTAGTGATTAAGTGCTACAGCGGCTAACCAAAGGGTCGGCAGTTCGAATCCACCAGGTGCTCCTTGGAAACTCTATGGGGCAGTTCTACTCTGTCCTGTAGGGTCGCTATGAGTTGGAATCGACTCGAAGGCACTGGGTTTGGGTTTTTTTGGTTATATAGTCTATCTTAGGTGAACGTTCCATGTGAACTTTAAAATAACAGTATTTTTCTGTTGGTGGTAGCCTTCAGAACTGCGTGACAATAAATTTCTTTTCTTATAAGCCATCCACATTGTGGTATTTTGTTACATTAGCCCCAGAAAACCAACGCGGTTAGTGGCTGTTTGTGAGAGCACCTTAAATGGGCTTCCACTCACCATAAGCACTGCTGACGGGTACCATAAACAAAGGCAGTTAGCAAGTGATAGGTGAGATGGACGATGTTTGGAAACACTCAAGACGTAAAAGTTAATATCCAAAATATTTTAAAAAAAAAGCACTTACAGTCAGAAAAAAGAAACAGATTCTAACGGAAAAAAGGGCAAAATACACAGACAGTTGTTTAATGGGAAAACACATCCAAGCATGAATAAATGGGGAAATGCAAAAACAGCTCACAAAAGAAAAATATTTTTTTAATCTATTAGATTGACACAATTTTTTTAAAAGAGTATTAACTTCTATTGCTAGTTAAAATGTAGAGAAAAAGGCACCTATAACATTGCTGAAAAAATGTGAATTGCTATGGTATGTTTGGAAAACTGAAAATAACAATTAAGACTGAAAATATCCACGTACTAGGGCAAGATAGCCCATCCCAGTTGTGAGGGTCTTCCTCGCAGGGAGTGTGGAGAAGCTGCCTTTGTTGTAATATTAGTTATGGAATATCAGAAACAGAGTAAATGTGCACACACAGAAAAGTGCAAAAGAATTTCTATCTATTACCAAGGACTACTACTCAGAAGCTAGAATAATGACCTAGAACTGCACAGTTTATTTGAGAGAAGGATAGATTGCCAATTGCCTGTGCAACATGGTGGTTCAGAACCCAAGCTCTTGAACCAGGTCTCACATGTTCACATCCCAGCCCTTGGGATGTCTACCTGTGTGAGTTAGGGAAAGTTGCTTAACCATTTCTCAGTTTCCTTTTCTGTAAAATAGGAATAGGCATGTTTCTCAACTCATTGATTTGTGGTTAGAATTAGATTAGATAATACAAGCAAAACACTGAAATAGTGCTGCCACAGAGTAAGAACTTAAAACACGTATGTTATTATTTGTATTGTGAAAAACACAACTCACGTTCTAACGTATTTAAGTTTTAGATGAAAAAAAAAAAAAACTGGGTGCTCATTACCATGGAATTTATTTCATCACCTCCAAAATTCATGAGTTGAGCAGGTCCTTTTAATTCCATATGTCTCAATATTGCCATCTGGGAGATGTGAATTTTTAACACTCTCCCCTATTTTTGAAGATCGTAAAAGAATTGTTTAAATAAGATCTTTGCCAGAGTGAAAGGAATTGGTTAACGTTTGAAGTTTATTAAGATATTCCATTTAAGGGCTATAAGAAAGACTATACTGGATCAAATCAATTGGTCTGAAAGACGCCTTTGCGCTGGTATCTTGAGCTTATAAAAGCATTCTCTACCTTAACCCACTGAAATAAAAACAATAAAGTCCCCAACTCCCCAGTTCACAGGTTTTTCTAGAGTTGATCCTTATATTCCATTTAAGACACATGCCAAAAAAAGAAAAAAAAACTTAGAAATAAAGATGAATCTTGTCTTAGTATATCATTTTCTCTAGTTACTTATGAGCCTGTTAGCCAACATCTACTAAATCAGGGGAGGATTTGGGGCTTGAACAAAGTGTAGGCGAAATGACCCGTGACAATTAGCTACCTGCACTACCCTGTTCTTTGCAATCTGGGTATCTTATCAATAAATATCATACAGCATCCTGTCGCCAGAAAAATGACGACACTCCCTCCAGTTCACCTTTTTTTTTTTTTTTTCTGTAGGCACAACCAAAAATGAAACAGTAAGAAATATCTAACACGGATTTATCAGCGACATTTTGTGACACTGAGGTTTTAGTGTTGTTTTTGACACTTAGTCATTAGATTTCTGTGCAAATCTTCTGTCAAGTGCACAGAAATCTCGAGTCTTGAAATGGTCTGAATCTTTGTAGGAACTGACTGAGCCCTGGAAATAAACATGACCATCTTAAATTTATGAAAGTTGCCAAAGTTTTCAGGTATTAATAATAGTTAAAACATAGCACCAGGCACTGGTCTAAGCTATACACACACACACACACTTAAATACACACACTTAAATACCCCTAAATGAAGTTGGAGCTATCATTGTCCTCATTTTGTGGAGGAAACAGAGTCACAGTGAGGTTAGAGAGAGGTTAGTCACTTGCTCTACGTCACCACCAGAAATGTGGAACTAGGATTTGCGCTCCAGAAATCCAGCCCCAGGGCCCATACTTTGAACCACAGTGCTGTTACATTCATTTGGATGTCCTGATAGTCACCATTGTCACCGATCCCTGAAAAGATTATATGAAAAATACAGAGAATATGGTGAACAAATCCTCTCTTCATTGAGTTTAATTTGTATTGAATAGTTGGCACAGATAATTTTTTGTTTAATTATTAAAACAAAACTAAGAGGTCACCATTATCCTTATTTTTCAGTTAAGGAAATTAAAAATTACTCTAGTTCAAGCTACTACCTAATGTGGCAGAGCTTGTATTTGAAACCAGTTCAGCCCAACTCCAAAGCTTAGGATTTTGTCCTCTAAAAGCCAGAACCTTGACACGGGGCTTGGTGGACACGCTAATCTTTATTAAAAGAAGAGTGTTGGCGGTTTCACCAGCTTAGAACTTCTTGAAATGGTGTAAATCTACAGGTGGTTATTTCATATTGTCTGTACCACTAAAACTTCCTTCACAATCTTACCTGAGGTGCGTTTTTCTGTATGAAAAGGAAACCAGGAGACTGGTTCTGTTTGATGGTGGGCTAGGAATGGAATGTAATGGAAGCCCTGTCAATGACAAAGGTATCAGGAGAATGAAAAATGTAGGTAAGCCTATCTTGGATGAGTGATTGGTATGTGTCCCCAGGGAGTGGCTCTTTCAGGAAACTATCTCCTCACGTTTTTTATTGCCAACTTCCTGCGTAGCTACCTATTCTTTTTCTATGATTACACCACCTGTCCTGTTAAATCTCCTGCACTAGTTTCAGGGGCTGGAAAAGTTCTCACAGGGGGAAATCAGAAAGGAATGTGATGGAAAGAAAATTTTTGGATGCATGTTTCATGTTCATGGTAGGATAAATGTACTTTTAATTCCACTCAAACAGTCTTCAGCACTTCTTTTATTCAATAATTATTTGTGAGTATCTACCACATGCTGGGCCTTGTGCCAAGTGATGGGCATAACAAGTGTATAACGACTTTAGGATTGAAAATGTAAACATACTTGCCCATAGGGGATCTTGAGTTCCAAACAACAAAACTACAACTTACCTTTTAGACTATAGGTAAGCACTTCATAAAGTTTGATATTTTATGCACAGTCTAACAAAAATATTTATTTCACTCAAACGCTCCTGAATTTGAATGATCTATGTATTTTTTTTTTTTTAATGTATGATTTGCCTAAGAGACCAAGTTGAGAATATTTGTTAAATTCTAACATATACTTTCCATACCAAGAAAAGCAGCATTGTTAGGTATAAAGCAAAGAAGAAACTGAAGGGATAGTTATGAATTACATAGCCCTAAGTAGGCATTCATTGTCAAAAAGAACATTTCAAGATTTATCCTGAAGTATAACACTGTCAGTGATAGAATAATATCCATGCGCTTACATGGAAGACTAGTAAATAATACTATTATTCAAATTTATGCAACAACCACTAATGCTAAAAATGAAGAAATTGAAGATTTTTTTAATAACTTCTGCAGTCTGAAATTGATCAAACATGCAATAAAGATTCATTGATAATTACTGCTGATTGGAATGTGAAAGTTGGAAAAAGAAGTGTAGGTAGTTGTAAAATATGGACTTTGTGATAGAAATGCCACAGGAGATCATGTGATAGAATTTTGCAAAACCAACTACCTATTCATTGGAAATACTTTTGTTCAACAACATAAATGGTAACTATGCACATGAATTTTTGCCAGATGGAATACACAGGAATCAAATCAACTACATCTGTGGAAAGAGATGATGGAAAAACTCAGTACCATGAGTCAGAACAAGGCCGGGGCCGACTGTGGAATGGACCACCAATTGCTCATATGCAAGTTCAAGATGAAGCTGAACAAATTTAAAACAAGTCCATGAGAGCCAAAGTACAACCCTGGAGTATATCCCACCTAAATTTAGATACTCTCTCAAGAACAGAGTTGATACATTGAACACTAACGGCTGAAGACCAGATGAATTGTGGGTACTATACCAAAAAATTTGGTTGAAGTTCAACCATTTCAGGAGGTAGGATATGATCAAGAACAAATGACAATGAAGGAAGAAATTCAATCTGCACTGAAGGCATTAGTGAAAAACACGGCTCCAGGAAGAGAAAGAATAATAATTGAGATGTTTTAACAAACTGATGCAAGGCTGAAAACACTCATGTCTGCCAAGAAATTTTGAAGACATCTACATGGCCAACCAATGGAAGAGATCCATCTTTTTGCCCATTCCAAAGAAAGGTGATCTTACAGGCTACAGAAATTATCAAACAATATCATTAATATTACACACAGGTAAAATTTTGCTGAAGATAATTCAAAATGGTTGCAAAACAGTTCATCAACAGGGAGCTGCCAGAAATTCAAGCCAGATTCAGAAGAGGACGTGGAACCAGGGATATCGTTGCCGATGTCAGATGGATCCTGGCTGAAAGCAAAGAATACCAGAAAGATGTTCACCTGTGTTTTATTGACTATGCAAAGGCATTTGACTGTGTGCATCATAACAAATTATGGATAACCATTACAAAGAATGGGAATTCCAGAACACTTAATTGTGCTCAGGTGGAACCTGTGAATAGACCAGGAGGCAGTTGTTCGAACAGAACAAGGGGATGCTGCATAGGTTAAAATCAGGAAATGTGTGTGTCAGGGTTGTATCCTTTCACAATTCAATCTGTATGTTGAGCAAGTAATCCAAGAAGCTGGAATAAGTGAAGACGAATGTGGCATTAGTATTGAAAGAAGACTCATTAACAGCCTGCGATATGCAAATAACACAACCTTGCTTGCAGAAAGCGAAGACGACTTAAAACTCTTGCCTATGAAGATCAACGACTACAGTCTTCGTTATGAATTACATCTTGACATAAAGAAAACAAAAATCCTTACAACTGGTCCAATAAGCAACATCATGATAAACAGAGACAAGATTGAAGTTGTCAAGGATTTCATTTTTCTGGATGCACAATCAACGCCCATGGGAGCAGGAGTAAAAAGTCAAATGTATTGAATTGCGCAAGTTTGCTGCAAAAGACCTCTTTAAAGAGTTCAAAAGCAAAAATGGCACTTTGAAGATGTGCCATGGTATTTTTAAACACCTTATATGTATATGAAAGCTGGACAGTGAATAAAGAAGACTGAAGAATAATTGATGCTTTTGAATTACAGTGTTGACAAAGAATACTGAATATAGCATTCACTGCCAGAAGGACAAACAAATCTGTCTTGGAAGAAGGGCAACCAGAATGCTCCTAAGAAACAAGAATAGTGAGACTTTGATTCACGTACTTTGGACATGTTATTAGGAGGGGACCAGTCGCTGAAGAAGATCATCATGCTTGGTAAAGTGGTGAGTTAGCAAAAAAGAGGAAGACCCTCAACGCAATGGACTGACACAGTGGCTGTAGCAATGGGCTAAAACATAGCACGGTTGTGAGGATGGTGCAGGACTGAGCAGAGTTTCAATCTGTTGTACACAGGGTCACTATGAGTTGTAGTAGACTTGACACCACGTAACAAGGACAACCATCAGGCACACTGGGGGCTGATCTGGGGCTATTATTCTGTAATAATGTTCTTGTTTCCCTAGGGGATATGATTCACAAGGCACCAAAGCAATAATCTTGCATGGTCTGAAATTTTTGAGAGGATATTTTTATTTTATTTTTGCTTGTTTATTATTCTTGATTAAAAGAGAGAAAGACACATAGTAGAATGGCATTCTTTAAAGATTGAAAATGTCCTGTCAATATTGTGATGCTACAGGTATCAGAGAATGAGTAGTAACTTTTTTAAATTTTATTTTGCTAAAATATATATAACAAAATCTGCCATTTTACTAATTTTTAATGTACAATCAAGTGGCATTAATTAGATTTACTATGTTGTAGTTATTAAAAAAAAAAAAACTTTTTTTATAACCATCACAGCTGTATATTTAAAAGAAAAAAAAAATTACTCAAAACAGAAACTGTTCTCACTAAGCAATAACTCCCCATTCTCTTTCCCCTCACCCCCCTGATAACCTCAACTCTATTTCTGTCTTTATGATTTTGCCTACCTGGTAATCTGCTTCTGTAAACGTTATAGCAAAGAAAACCCTACAGGGCAGTCTACTCTGCCACTTGGGGTACTTTGAGCCAAAATTGACTTGACGGCACCTAACAACAACAGGTATTTCATAGAGGTGGAATCATACAGTATTTGTCCTTTTGTTTCTGGCTTCTTTCACTTAGCATGATATTTTTGAGATTCATCCATTTTATAGCATTATGAGAACTTCATTCCTTTTTTTTGCTGAGTAGTATTCCATCTTATGTATGTACCATGAATAGTATTCTATCTTACGTATGTACCACGAGTAGTATTCCAACTTATGGATGTACCATGAGTAATATTCCAACTTATGTATGTACCACGAGTAGTATTCCATCTTATGTATGTACCACATCCTGTTTATTCATTCATCTGTTGATGGATACTTGGTTTTTTCCTTTTTTTTTTTTTTTTTTTGCTCTTGTGACTAATGCTGCTATGAATTTTGGTGTACAAATGTCTCTGTGAGTACCTGTTTTCAGTTATTTTGCATATAGACCTAGGAGTGAAATTGCTGAGTTTTATGTTAATTCTATACTTAACTTTTTGAGGAAACACCAAATTGTTTCCCACAGTGGTTGCAGCATCTTACATTCCCACCAGCAATGCAGGAGGGTTCTAATTTCTCCACATCCTCATTAACATTTGTTATTGTAAGTTTTTGTTTGTTTGTTTGAACAGCCATATTCGTGGATGTGGGTTTGTGGAGCATAAGCTCTTACCTTTAGAATTCTCACATACGATCTCAATTTTTACCTTCCTTGGTTCTGGGAGGAGCTCTGGTGGCTCAACAGTTAAGCACTCAGCTGCTAACCAAAGGTTGATGGTTCGAACCCACCCAGATCTACTCTGTCAATGGGGTCAATATAAGTCAGAAATCAGCTCTATGGCCCCTAACAACAAAAACGGTTCTGGAAGAAGAAAGACCAAGTGATAACAAAGCTTCAAAAACCTTAAAGAACTTCTGTCCCTTTGACAACCAATTAAAATTATTATATGGGGGGAAAAAAATAACCGAACTCAGAAAACCACATAAAAACTCCAAGATGAAATTAATCTTTTTTATGTTAAATGATCTTTGTTTAAAATGTTGGTTGCTTTTGAGTGAAGGAAGCTAAAACCAGTTTTATTTTTTTAAAACTGCTACCTTTTTTTATCTTGTTTTTTCAGCATTAATTTTTAGTAGTTTTTAAAAAACTCTCCCCAAAACCAGAAAGGAAACAGAAAAAGATGGCAAAAGCATAGGAAAGAGGTTTATGTTTTTAAATTACGTTATTTCTGTGTTGAAGTACTATAGGGAATTGATGCTGTTCATTATTAATGTTTGTAAAATGTCATTCTTCTGCTCATAGGTTTATTATTCATTACTTATGCACCTGTGTATTTGTTTATTCTTGATCAATTTACAAGCTTTTTGAACGATTTAAAGGGAGTTTAAAATCACTGTAAAACAGATTAGAGTGTGTAAAAAAGATAAGACAAAGGGGAAAATGAGTCAAGATATAAATTAGGGTTAGAAATGAGATTTTTGTGTTTAAATTAACATCATGAAGTCCTATAAAATATACTACACAAAGCACTTTGGCACCCACTGTAAAAAAAGGAAATATGACAATGGTATTACATAGGAGATCACGTTCCTCTGTTCAAGTGGGCCATGGGGGCACATATGCAGGCACCAAGGGGGTCTTTCCAACCATACCGCCTGGTGGGGGGAGAATTTTACAAGACCAAGGACTTCTTCATTGCAAATACATTTTTTCACCAACATAAATGGTATCTATACACATGGACCTCATCAGATGGAGTACACAGGAATCAAATCAACTACATTTGTGGAAAGAGACAATGGAAAACCTCAAAATCATCAGTCAGTACAAGGCCAGGGGCTGACTGTGGAATAGACAATCGATACCACGTATGCAAGTTTAAGTTGAAACTGAAGAAAATCAGAGCAAGTCCAGGAGAGCCAAAATACAAACTTGAGTATATACCACCTGAATTTAGAGACGATCTCAAGAATAGATCTCATGTGTTGAACACTAATGACTGAAGACCAGACGATATGGAAGGACTTCATACATGAAGAAAGCAAGAGGTCACTGAAAAGATGGGAAAGAAAGAAAAGACCAAGATGGATGTCAGAAGAGACTTTGAAACTTGCTCTTGAACGTCGAGCAGCTAAAGCAAAAGGAAGAAATGATGAAGCAAAAGAACTGAACAGAAGATTTCAAAGGGAATCTCGAGAAGACAAAGTCAAGTATTTTAATGACATGTGCAAGGAGCTGGCGAGAGAAAACCAAAAGAGAAGAACAAGCTTAGTGTTTCTCAAGCTGAAAGAACTGAAGAAAATTTCAAGCCTCGAGTTGTAATAGTGAAGGATTCTATGGGGAAGACATTAAATGACTCAGGAAGCATCAAAAGAAGATGGAAAGAATATGCAGAGTCATTATACCAAAAAGAATTAGTCGACATTCAACAATTTCAAGAGGTAACATATGACCAGAAACTGATGGTACTAAAGAAAGAAGTCCAAGTTGCACCAAAGGCATTGGCAAAAAAAACAAGGCTCCAGGAATCAATGGAATATCAATTGAGATGTTTCAACAATTGGATGCAGCACTGGATGTGCTCATTCATCTATGCCAAGAAATTTGGAAGACAGCTTCCTGGCCAACCAACTGAAAGAGATCCATATTTATGCCTACTCCCAAGAAAGGTGATCCAACCAAATGTGGAAATTATAGAAAAATATCATAAATAACTTAAGCAACCACAATTCTGCTGAAGATCATTCAAAAGCGGCTGTGGCAGTATATCGACAGGGAACTGCCAGAAATTCAGGCTGGTTTAAGAAGAGGACATGGAACCAGGGATATCATTGCTGATGTCAGATGGACCCTGGCTGAAAGCAGAGAATACCAGAATGAGGTTTATCTGTGTTTTATTGACTATGCAAAGGCATTTGACTGTGTAGATCATAACAAATTATGGGTAACATTGAGAAGAATGGGAATTCCAGAACACTTAATTATGCTGATGAGGAACCTGTACATAAATCAAGAGGCAGTTGTTCAGACAGAACAAGGGGATATTCAGTGGTTTAAAGTCAGGAAAGGTGTGCACCAGGGTTGTATCTTTTCACCATACCTATGCAATCTGTATGCTGAGCAAATAATCCGACAAACTGGACTATATGAAGAAGAATGGGGCATCAGGATTGGAGGAAGACTCATTAACAGCCTGCATTAAGCAGATGACACAACCTTGCTCGCTGAAGTGAAGAGGACTTGAAGCACTTACTGATGAAGATCAAAGACCACAGCCTTCAATATGGATTACACCTCAACATAAAGAAAACAAAAATCCTCACAACTGGACCAATGAGCAACATCATGATAAACAGAGAAAAGATTGAAGTTGTCAAGGATTTCATTTTACTTGGATCCACAATCAACAGCCAAGGAAGCAGCAGTCAAGAAATCAAAAAACGTATTGCATTGGCCAAATCTTCCGTAAAGGACCTCTTTAAAGTGTTTAAAAGCAAAGATGCCACCTTGAAAACTAAGGAGCATCTTACCCAAGCCATGGTATTTTCAACTGCATCACATGCGTGTGAAAGCTGGACAAGGAATAGGGAAGACCAGAGAAGAATCGATGCCTTTGAATAGTGGTGCTGGCAAGAATATTGACTGTACCGTGGACCGCCAGAAGAACGAACAGATCTGTCTTGGAAGAAGTACAACCAGAATGGTCCTTAGAAGCAAGGACAGCGAGACTGTGTTTCGTATACTTTGGACAACTTGTCAGGAAAGATCGATTCCTGGAGAAGGACGTCATGCTTGGTAAAGTACAAGGTCAACGGAAAAGAGGAAGACCCTCGATGAGATGGATTGACACAGTGGCTGCAACCATGGGCTCGAGCATAGCAACGATTGTAAGGGTGATGCAGGACTGGGGCAGTGTTTCATTTTGTGGTACATAGGGTCACTATGACTCTGAACTGACTCGAGAGCACCTAAAACAACAATTATATAGGAAGTATACCAGAAGGGTCTGCAGATTTGCAGAGAGAATTTCTGTATTAGATGAAGGGTGTTTAGATAACAGGTGACAAATATAACAGATATCCACTAAGCTTTGCAATTTTAATACTGAATCATCTATCAACAAACCTTTATTGAGCCCTAACCATATTTTAAGAACCATAAACTCTTTGTGATACAGGGTTCTCAGTTTTCCAATGTGTCTTTTGCCATCCTCACTTTGGGGTTATTTAATCGTTGTTTCTTGAATCCCACCTAATTTCCTGGCATCGTGCTCCTCCAACTCAGCTCTGAATAATTTTTTCTTTCACGTTTTTACCTTCTATTCTTTTTTGCTTCTTAAAAATTTAAAACTGTAGATTACATATAAGAAATCAAAGTAAATCTTTTTAACAGTTAAAAAGAACTTTTTTTTTATAGTTTTCGTCCCTCGTAATTGGAAAAAAAAAATGAGTAAATGCTCTGAATTACTGAATATTTTCACGTATTTATGTATTTTTTTTGTCGACACAGCTTCCCCTATTATACTTAAATGTAAGTTCAGCAGGTAAGTTTTCTTATCTGCTAAGTGTATGTAAAGGAAGGATCTGTATTGGAAATATATTTAAATTTAGGTAAACTTTTGGTTTTGTTGTAGGAAATGCTGCAGGGATCTTGAGCTTTTAATACGTTTTCTTTACAAATCAAGTAATGCAAGGAAATACTTTCTATGTTATGATCTGTATAATGCATGTTCTGCGTTTATTCGTCTCATTTGTTAAATGACTGGGAGTGCCTTGAAGACATGTAAGAGGCATTTGATCGTATGACATTTGCACAACTGTGAAATAAGAAAAGGCTCTGTTAATGGCAATGTATTTTTAAAGATATTTCAACCACTTTGCACTGTGTCTTGCGGGCACCTTAGTAAACACATCTCACTATTATCACCTCATTAAGCAACTGTGCCTGAGCTTAGTGGGGGGAAAAAAAAAACAAAAACTGTGCCTGAGCTTAGTGGGAAACACACAGGTTATTCAAAATGATAATGACAAAAGCACCTGGCTATGACTTACATCTTTTTTTTCTTTTTAACAGCGTCTCTTATTACATGTTGCCTTTACTTCTGAATTTTCAGAATGTAATTGATAGGACAAATCATATTTTCTCTATTCAGAATCAGGGGCTATCAATATACTAAGTATCATCAAATAAGAGATTTTGTAAATGATATTCTTTAAGCCCTAAATTACATTAGCGTTTCACGATGAAACGCATTCCCTCCTCCAGTCTTCCTGGAACTTAAACAAGAAGGTGTGAGTGTCTAACACGCACCAGCCATGAGGCGAGGCGCTCTTTCTACAGAAGTGAGGAATACAGTCTCCAATATCTGGGCAATTTTTAATCATGGCTTTATGGACCTGGATTCCTATAAGCTATTGAGAAAATATAAAGACGAACATTTAGCCACGTAATTTAGAAAAAAAAAAAAATTGTCATCTGGAAGGATTTTACTCGTGAAAGAAAAAAGATGTTTTTAATCTAGTTTGGAAATATGTATTGAATGATTTAGTAACTAAAATCAACAGATTGGTAACAGTTCATACAGAAATTGTTAAATGATTATTTTTGCAGGATTAGAATTACTTTGTAATAAAAACACCGTAATGGTAGGACTGTATACTAGACGTTTGTATAAAATGGAGATTGTTGCTGTAGTTACTGTTGAGTCCATTCCAACTCATGGTGAACCCATGTGTGCAATGTAGAACTGCTCCTTAGGGTTTTCAAGGCTGTGACCTGTCAGAAGCAGGTTGCCAGGCCTGTTTCCCAAGGTGCCTCTGGGTGGGTTCACATTGCTAATCTTCTAGCTAACAGTCTAGCATTCAACCCTTTGCACCACTCAGGGAGTCCTAAAACACAGATTATAGAGTACTTAAAACTCCTTCAGCCTCAGATTCTTTGTAGGTAATAAACAGGTAATACCACCTGCCTATTGAAAAGAAAAAAAAAAAAAAAAAAATTTTCTTTTCAATGAACCTGGGTGCTGCAACCAGTTTGCGACTGGCTGCTAACCTAATGGTAGGCTTTTGGAACTCACCCGCCCGCTCTGCAGAAGAAAGGCCTGGTAAACTGCTTCCATAAAGATCTCAACCAAAAAAAAAAAAAAACCTATGGAGCAGTTCTATACCATAATGCATGGGGTGCCATGAGTGGGGGGCTGACTGACCGGCAACTAACAACAACCACCACCCATTTAGCATTTGGATGATTCAATTGCTTTAAAAAATACACTCAAGTTGAATCCCAATTGTAAATTATGCATTATAATGTTCACTTTATAAAGTGGGAGAGTAGAATTCAGAATTCAAGCAAGAGTAAGGATAAATTCAAAAGTTACAAAGACTTTCTCGGTTACACGTTGTTCCTGTTCTCACCCAGATGAGAACAATCGCTCTCCTTTATTCATGTAACATACCATTCTCTCTGCTTATAAGCATAATAACCATCTTCTCAGTTAAAAAGAAATCTTAACCAGGTAAATCACTTAAAAAAAAAAAAATGATTACAGCTCATTTAGCCTCCTCAGTGTTATAGTTTCCAAACAAGTCCCCCAATATAAAATTTTTCCAGGTGTTTGTTAGCCACGTATAAAAACTGTCATTTAAAAACTCTTGCCACATAAGCATTTCTTGCTGACTTTGGTCTTGTTTTGGTAGAACACGAATAGACCTGTTCTAGGAAATAACTTTCATTAAAGATGTCGATGAAAATTCTTAGCAATCCAATTCACTCAGAAACTTTTTTAAGATTTAATATTTATAAGATGCTCTTAAGAAAAGATGAATAATACATAGTAAATAAAATTCAACCAAACTTAAAAAAAAAGTAGCACTGATGCTTGTGTGGATATTTTTTGTGTATTTCACGAAGGACCCTAAACCAAAAAACCAAGCCAAACCCAGTGCCGTTGAGTTGACGTCGACTCATAGCGACCCTATAGGACGGAGCGGAACTGCCCCATAGTTTCCAAGGAGCGCCTGGCAGATTCGAACCGCCGACCCTTTGGTTAGGAGCCGTAGCACTTAACCACTGTGCCACCAGGGTTTTTGTTTTTACTAGGCATACATCAATGATGGTGATGATGAATTGAGTTTTTAATATTTCTCCTAGACACACAATTAAATAGACAATAAAACCATCATGAGAAACACAAATATCCCTCTTTAATCCTAAAACATAGTGAAGCTTTATAACTTCTTTAGTAATCAGTCGGGGATGAATGATTTTGTATGTTTGTGTACTAAATTAACACAGGATGTTTTTTCTCCCCTGAGAGACTTATCATAGGAAAAGCAATGCTGCTAAATGTAATAAAGTTTTCTGAAGATTTCCATGTATTAGTTTCTATCATTCCTCTCTGTGGATCCAGAACATGCTGCAGCAACTAGTTAAATTAATGGTGAGTCAACAACGATCTTAAATTGGATTACTTTGCATCTTTGAAGATTTTTCTCCCTCACAGACTACTTTCACGCCAGATATGATCCATGTTAGATTATTCCGAAACCCCACACACGTTCAACTCAGACAAATTTTGTCCTAGCAATCCTGACTTCACAGGATGACAATTGCACGTTCGTACGCAGTAGCACAGTGTTTCAGAGGACAGGCTTTGTCGCCAACCAGACACGAGCTGAAGTTTTAGCTCCATCGCCTAGCTGTGTGTTGGGGGGTGAGAACCTTGATCTCTCTGTGTGTCTGTTTCTTGTTTTACCAGTTTAGTAGCCCAAACCTACAGAGAATGCCTCATAATCTAAAATTGTGCAACAGAAACATTTTGGATTTACACTTTAAAATCTAGAAAGTGTTGTTTTCAGTACATAAGATTCTGAGCAAGACCCTTGGTGAGACGGACTGGCATAATAGTCACCACAATGGACTCAAACATGCCGGCGATTGTGAGGATGATGCAGGACTGGGCAACATTTTATTCTGTCGTACATAAGGCTGTCAGGAGTTGGAGTCAACCTGACAGCAGCTATCTACCCATCTTTCTACCTAAGCACTCCGCTTCTCACCCAAAGGTTGGTGGTTCAAACCCACCAGCTGCTCAGCTGGAGAAAGATGTGGTAGTCTTTACTCTGTCCTGTGAGGTGGCTATGATTCGGAATTGACTCCACGGCAATGGGTTTGGTTTTTCTGGTTTGCTATGGTTGCTAACTGCAAGGCTGGCTGTTTGAATCCACCAGGCATTCCTTTGAAACTCTATGAGGCAGTTCTACTCTGTCCTATGGGGTCACTATGAGTCAGAACCAACTTGATGACAAAGGGTATCCACATAACATCTTGAGTGGATCTCAAGAATATTATGCTGAGGGAAGATAACCAATCTCATTTATATCCATTTATATCCCATTCTTGAATAATGTTGTAGACAAGGAAAACAGTTCAGTGGTTGTGCAGTCTGGGATGGGGGGCGGATTTGGCTGTACAGGGGTGGTACAAGGGAGCCTTGTGGTAATTTCTGCATCTTGATTGTGCTGGTGATTACATGAATCAACATGTGTTAATTTGCATAGAAACACAAGCACAAATGATTGCATATAAAACTGGCAAAATCTGAATCAACTCTGTGGATTTTACCAACTCAATTCCCTGCTTTTAATAACAGACTACAGTTATACAAAATGTTACCATTTGGGGAAAATTGGGTAAAGGGTTCCAGGGTACCTCCTCCCTATAAATTTTTTGCCAGCTCCTGTAAATCTATAATTATTTCAAAGTTAAAAAGTGCCTTAAAGTTACATATATGTATATATCTATATATAAACCCATATACACTGAGTAAACAAAGACAAAATAATTAGGGGTTTAAATTTAGTAGCATATATAGTGTAGGTTATTGTTTTATTTGAAATTATTAAAGCCATATACGTGTATGTATAATATATTATTAATAAAAGTATATTGTGTGTATGTATATATATACAGTTTCATTTCAAACCTAAATATAAAAATTTCATGTAAAAACAAAGACTATATGCATAGCATAATCGTTCACTGTATATACAGCAACCTAAGTCAGACAAACTTATTATTTTTGAAATAAAAACTGCATAAAATGTATGTTTTTAAGCAAGGTTAAATAGAATATTAAAATTTCAATGTATAAAATGAAGTTATATGTGTTAATTTACTCCTGGAAGAATTCCTAACACACTCTGGCCCCAGTTTTCTTCCTCTTAGAAGTTTGTTGAATTTAAAAGGTATTTAGTCAACAGAATGACTTGAAACATTACCAGAGCATATAAAGAACCTCCCTGCTTTGCATAAATTATTTTCATTAATAGCACAGCATGTGGTGCTCACTTGAATAACTTTTTTGTCAACAGCAAAAAGAACTTGCTTTCAGAAAAGGAGTTGTGCATAAAATTCACAGAAGAGAATGACAACTAATTTTAATCTTAACAGATAAACATTAAGTCTTTTATAGCTTTTTTTTTTTAAACTATGAAAAAATTTTTTTTTTTTTTTATGAAAGTCAGGGTAATTTCCTAAATTATACTTTTTTGTTAATATTCCCCCACTGCAGCTAAGAGGTCACATACTGCAAACTAGTGGCTTTAGGAAAAATTCCATAATCACTAAGCAGTGAGGCAACAGTTAATTTGTACATATTTGCTTTAATTCCAAAATATTATTTAGAGCACGTCTCCCATTATGATGCAGACCTTCTTAGTCATGGAAAGAGGCGCAAATGTGGTTGTGCCTTCACTCACAGCATCAGAACCCTCACTCTAGCTCTTAGCTCTTCAGCTCAGAAAGAAAGAAATGAGCACCACCAAGACAGATGCACTGAAGAAGTCCGCCAGGTTAATTTCCATAGCAATGAAAATCCCAAATGTAGCTTTTTAGCTAATTGCAAGAAAATTATTCTTAAAATTTAGTTATTAAATTTGAGATTTTCCTATATTTTTTAAGTTAACCGTAATTATTTAAAAAAAATCACTTTTAATATGCTTGCAAAATAGCCTAAATCTTTCGTAAAGAACTAGTATGTTAAACATACATGTTTTGAGAAACTGTTAAGCTCACAAGTAGAGTAAAATACATTGCCTTTCTTTAGTGGGGCCTCTATTTTCTCTTAAAAAAATATGACTGTGCTATTATCCTTACTTCAAAAAAGTTAAGTAAAATAATTACATAGAGAGAGATACGTAGATCGTCACTTTTTTCTCACCATATGAGTCTTGGCAAGTCATTACAGACTCTCTAAGCTATCGTTTTTCTGGTTTATAAAATGGATGTTAATTTCTACCTAATGCCACTGTAAAATTACGTGAGATAAAACACATTAGGCATTTATCACTATACCTGACTCTGTAAATGTATAACTGCTTGCTGCTCTTATTGTGGCTTTATTTATTTATTTTTTAAGGAGGGAGAGTTCAGTGTTGCCAGACTTGAACTTAAAAGGCCTACATTTTAGACCTAGCCTTTGATTTCCTACCTTGAACAAGCCACTAAGGTCTCTAAACATCTGTTTTTTTTTTTTAGTTTTAAAATGAATATAATGTTTTTAGAGATCATTATATTTTTAGGAGTTTTTGTAAACAAGCTTTATAAAAATTTATTGCTGTTTCGAAGTTGTTTTCAAGATGGTACCAGAAGAGCAGGTAGAATATTTCTGGGTACAATTCTCTAATGTCGGATTAGAGGGTATAACACAACATAAGTAAGATTGAAATATTACGGTTTGGCTGAATAATAGAGGCTGATAAAAAGATCAATGGATTAGACCATTTTAATTCTCAGCTTTAGATTAATCTCTATTATTTTTATAACAAATAAGGTGCTGTTACAGTCACCTTTGAGAAGGCATAAATTAGGCAAAATAAAATGCTAATGAAAAAGGATGAATTCGACATTAGACAGAAGAAGGAAATACTGGTTAGAAAATTATTGCAGAATAAAATGCAATAAAGACCTAAGTAAGTGTAATGAGAAGGAGACAAGAAATGAGCCATTTATTGAAGGGACCCCTATGAACTTATATTATTTCAGAAAACGAGGTCAAGTCATCACAGTGTAAAATAGGCCAGATTGGCAGCTCATTGGCAAAATATTTCCCCTTCTATTGTTAATCAAGGCCCTACACGAAAATAGGAATAAAAGGAGGCTGAAGTGTGATGAGTGATGGGGGAGAAAGAAATAACATCTCTTACCATTTTCTCTCCCAAATTTATAAATATCCAAAACTTGAAACTTTCAAACAATTTTGACTCTTTTTTTTTTTTTCTTCCATTTCTGTTATTAGCATACTAGGAAGAATAGAAGAAGCTAGTTGCCAAAGAGAAAACTAATGGTTAGGGTTTTTTGTCGGGTTTATTTTGTCGGCAGAATTCTGGTCTGTAAGCACTGGTTTGTGGTTTTGGGCATGCACAACTCATACTCATTATTTTTTTCAATTAGCCTGCAAGGTCCTGGAGGGCAAGGACCATGCGTCATGCTTTGTGGTATCTGCCACTGCAGCTTAAACAGTGCCTGGCAGAAATTCACATACACACACAGGCATACACACCCACACACATCCATGTACATACATATACACTTTCAGTCTGATTAGTACCTCTGGGAATAAATCTCAAGAAAAAATTTATCTTCTACTTGAATCAGGTCTACACAGACACTAACATAAGCTATATCATGCTGCATGAAACATACCTAAAATATCACGTTTTCAATTTGAATTAAATGCCAGTGAAAGTAATTAAAAGGTTGATGGTTTGATAGAAAATAATTGAGTGATAATTCAGATTTTTCACCCCACTCTCAAAGAGTTGAGAATAGACCTTACACTGTGTGGTCATCTGGTGAGTTTGATGAGACAGCCTCAAAGGCAGTTGCACTCTGGGCAATCAAGGTCCCACAATCAGACATCCGTAAGCCATCATGGCGAGGGAAGAAGGCTATGCTTTCCATAGAGAAGTATAAAATAGTGTTGTCAGTTTGCATTTTCCTATTTTTTAAAAAACTTTTTCTATTTTCAGCTTATAACTCGTGTCTCTGAATCTATTTGGCCTTTTCCAAATTTTTTCCAGGTATTTTTCTGTTCTGATCTAATATGCTGTTTTCTTTATTGGTTTCCCTTATATGTGAATGGAAATGGCTGTACACCATCTTCATTTAGACCCTGAACTTGTAAAAATGGAGCTATAGGATTGTTGTTCTTGAGTTTGGGCTCCTATTTATCTTGTCATTACTTGATGCTTTCAACTTTCTCATTCTACTTCCTTGCATATTTAAAGTAAAGGACAGAAGGGAAGTTATTGAAATAGATTTGCCACTGACTTTAATGGAGGATTAATAAAAGAAACCTAAAATTAATGAAGCATGTGTAAGGTCAGCAACCAACCAGGTTGGTCTTTATGTTTAAAACCTGGTGGTCTTTGCTAACATGAATTCTTTTTGTATGTGCTGTTCACCATTTATTTTTCTCTCCATATATCTAGTCTACAATCATTTATCCTCAACAGATACAGGGTTCAACTAAAAATGGAGATGAATATGATAGTTGAGTAAGAAGTGAGTCCAAAAAGGTCAGGAAGGAAGAAGCGTCTTCAGTATTATACACGAGATAACTACTTTTTATGTGTATCTAATCTGGTGGGATATATCTCCTTATAGGGAAGTAAAGCAATTTATCATGGAATAATCCTTGTTTCTTTGCTAAAAATTTACCAGAAATTTCGTCTAAGTTTATTTTACTTCTTCAGCATAGGTATTGCCTAGGAAGAGGGCTAAAAGACTCCTTTCTACTGCTTTTATTTTCCTTTGTATGAGTTATTTAGTCAGTGAAAATCTCTGTAAAATGGAAAGAATATATTAGTACCTACCAAATTGTAGTAGCTTAAACAAGGTGGTGTTATTATGAAGTAACAAATAAAAATAAAAGGGAAGAAAAGGGAAAAGAACACACGTTCTTAAGCGCACTCGTATTTACTACCTAGTTCATGTAAATACTTAATGAATGGTGGCTATATATCATTACTAGAAGACTATCTTTATTTGTAGTAAAAATAAATACTCATGTGAAAATTTCCCAGAGACTTCACAAATTTATTTTTACCTAAGAGTATCACTGTTATCATTGCACTCTGTGTTGACTGTATAGCACTTTGGAATGTTTGCCCAAACACGTCAGGGAGGATCAGAGAAGCAGATCAATTCTACTGCCTTCTTTCCAAGTGTTTTTTTGCTTCCTCATCCTACACATTCTCTCCATCCCCCTTTTAAAGGATTTTTCTAGACTTTGGATTTAGTGGCAGAATCCAAGCAATATGGAAAATAAAAAAAAAATAAGCAAAACAAGCAGGACCAACCTAACTTTGATTCGTGCAAGCAATCAAAATATTGACCACGATAATGCTCCAGGCAATGGGAAACTAGATCATAAGATTCTATAAATTCACATATTTCCAAGAAGAGAAAGAAAGGTTAAAAGTAGTCATGGTAATCCAGTATTTTCCATATGAATAGTGGTCGTTGTTGTTAGTTGCCATCAAGTCAATTCCTACTCATGGTGACCCCATGTGTGCAGAGTAGAACTGCTCCATAGAGTTTTCAAGGCTGTGACCTTTAAGAAGCAGATCACCAGGTCTGTCTTCTGAGGTACCTCCTGGTGGGTTCAAACCTCCAATCTTTCAGCTAATAGTTGAACACTTAACTGTTTTGCATTACCAAGAGACAGAGATATAAAATCAGGTGATTTTTATTATGGTGAATTTTCAAAATCTGTAAATAAAAAGACTACTTTAAAAAATGTCAGCAAAACCATTTTGAAAGGGAGGAAACATAGAGGTGGGAAAAATGTATGAGGAAGAGCAGCATCTGATCCACATGTAACACATTGCGTGAATTCTGTTGATCATAACATCCCAGTGTTTTGCGGTTATAAAAGAGAGATAGTATTAAGGAGCTACCCCCAAGGCCATTAGGAAATAAATGCTCATAAAAAAAAAAAAGAAAGGAAGAAAGAAAAGAAAAAATATTGTGTATAAGGTCAATGGAGACAAGGGAAGTGTCATTGCTGGATAATAGAGAAGAAATATTTTTTCTAGAGTCATTACAACTCCATATTTCTGGATTGAGTTAGATCCAGGAAGAGAATAAATCTTAAATGAGTGATTGGAGTAATACCAGGAAACTCTGTCCCTCCTTTTTTTTTTCCCCCCCCAAACATATTTTCCTTAAAGCTTTAGAGCTTATATTTTAGAGATTAATTTTCTTGGCAAAGCTCTGTCCTCTGCCCGAGATCCTCTTTTAAAATGTAAACACTTCAAGAAAAAGAG
Source organism: Elephas maximus indicus (assembly GCF_024166365.1). Classification (NCBI taxonomy): domain Eukaryota; kingdom Metazoa; phylum Chordata; class Mammalia; order Proboscidea; family Elephantidae; genus Elephas; species Elephas maximus. The sequence goes on along the minus strand of NC_064830.1, from coordinate 3,076,476 downwards.
TGAATATCTTACAGTGAGGTAATTTCTCAGCTGCTTTCTATGGGCTGTAGTGGGGAAGTCCCTGGGAAGCTTCTGATTATTCTCTATGTAGAAGGAATGAGGGAAAAGTTCTAAAATGGAAAATAAATGTAGATCCATGGGGGTCCACACTATGGGACCATAGAGAAATTGAGCTTAGATCACTCTTGATAAGTAGACTCAACTTAGGCTCATTTTAGGCTCAAAAAACCCCAAAAAACAACACATATCATGGCAGCATATTCAGTGGTTTTGTAACCCTGACTAAGTAAGGATTTTCCTCAAAATATTTAAGAAGCCTGGTATAGACTTCACTCCCTTGTGTACAATGAGACCTGAAGCTGCTAACCCTAGATAACCAGGAGGCAAAGAGTAGGACGTGATAATAACTATGAACCATAAACACAAGCTTCAATTATATCACCCTGAGTGACTTGCTTTCTCTGAGATGTATGTTTTAAGAACAAGAAATGTTTTTTTTTTTTCCTACTCTTAGCATTGGCAGAAAGTATCCTTTAAATAATGTCCTTTAAATCTCTCCCAATTGTTAGTTTTATATAGGTTGATGTTTTATCCTTTTAAATCCCCTTTAAGATCCTTGAAGGCAGGGAATCAGTTTTCTATTACTTTTGTGTCCCCTGAAGCACCAGGCATAGTCCATTGCTTATAGCATACGCTCAAAAAATGTCAAAGATTTTTATATCAGAGTACAAATCTACAAACTGAATCACGTGAAGTTGATATTTTATCATTTTTGGAAATGCAGCCATATGCACTCCTTTCTGGTTAACATTTTCTCTCTTTTTCTCTCTGTCTCTTTTGTTTTGTTTTCCCCTTCAGATACTTTATTTTGCTGATGAGTGTATATTTTAAAGCATTTCTAACTCCAGAATATTTGGTCTTTAAAAATATAAGGCTGGTGAGAACTGCTGGCCTCTTCCCACCCTAGAGAGTCATATTTATCTCAGACTTCTTTATATTTGTGTTCTTAAGACATTTCATAACGGGCAATGTCTACAATGCACGATATGTCACCTTGGATCATTGCTAGTTCTATCACTGCTGGCATAGTGGTTAAGAGTTAGAGTCGCTAACCAAAAGGTTGACAGTTCTAATAGACTAGGCGCTTCTTGGAAACACTATGGGGTTCTGCTCTGTCCTGTAGGGTCGCTATGAGTCGGAATCGACAGCAATGGGTTTAATGCATTATCACTGCTATCAGTTTTGGAAATGATTGTGTTGTAGCACATTACCCAAATGGATTCATCAAGATTACTGGAATTTTTAAGAAGGTCTGTGAAAAGGTCAATCTAATACTCATGTCTGAAAACAGGTGATGGAGTAACTGAAGCTGCATTTGAACACAATTTAGCCTAAAATCATATCATTATTTAAATAAATGCTAGAACATTTTAGGAATCCGAAACATCCTTTGCTGTGATGACACTAAGGGATATTGTTGAGATATCAAATGATGATTTTGACAATAAAATAGCCACCTGTAGTTGCTTCAAAGGAAACATATATATTAGCATTTTAAGTCACAGAAGAAGAAATCTAAAATACCCCTCTCCCCCAGGAGAAAGAGGGGGAGATTTTTAAGCGAAGTGTTCATCTATAAGAGAATTTCTGGAAAATTGTCAAATCAGAATGCAGAGCTCTGGGTAATTTGCAAAAGCTCAGAATTTCTTGTCACTTAGTTAGAAGTCGTTAGCCAATGTTTGATTGATTTATTCGAAAATAATGTCTTTTCACTTTTACTGTGTGAATCACTGAGTTACTAAACTACCAAGTAGTAAGTGTTATATGCAGCTCTGAAATTAAATTTCTATTTTCATGGGAAGTCTTAAAGTGATTGAATATGCTCTAAAATAATTACTTTCATGTGACATTTAATAGTTGAATAGGAATCTGTCATGTTGTTGTTTTTCTTTTACAAAATAAATGCTTGCCCAGAAGCACCCCCTAATTTAATCAATTAAGAAGACTAGCAGACTAAAGTAAGTCCTAAATCTTTGGAAATATTCTTTGTAAGGTTAAACCACTATAGTTAAGACAAAGAATCCAGAACCAGCATAAGAGTTAACAAGCAGTTCATTTTGCACCTCTAACCAAGCTGGAAACCTGAGCCAAGGGTGATTAGGAGGAGCATTTTCGTGGGTTTCTATGTCACAAGAGAGTGGCAAGGAGAAACACTTGTCTCTGTGCTTAGTCTTGAATCAACTAGAAGACATTCAGGGCTGGTGGTATTAAGGACTTCAGAAGTACAATTAAAGACCCTGAAACCAAAGTTTGGAAATCCTGGTGGTGTAGTGGTTAAGAGCTATGGCTGCTAATCAAAAAGATCAGAAGTTCGAATCCACCAGGCGCTCCTTGGAAACTCTATGGGGCAGTTCTGTTCTGTCCTGTAGGGTTTCTATGTGTCAGAATAGACTCGACAGCAGTGGGTTTGGTTTTTTGTAGTTTTGAAGCCAGAGTTTAGTGTTTTATAATTGAAATGTTGTTATGGACATAACAGAACAATGAGCAAAGGAGGCAGGGGAAATGATACGGTTAATCTCTAATCATTTCAGAATTGACTTGAGGGCAACAGGTTTGCTTTTTTTTTTTTTTAATTTCATGACCACTGGGAAGCGTGGCCGTCCACCCACACTTTCTGCCTCTCAGGTTCGTTGGGAAGCTGCTTTCCCACTGACAGTGCCTGCTGCCACAAGGCACGGACTTTTATGACTGAGATAAAAAAAAAAAAAAAAAAGATGTATGCTACAAATTACTGTTTCTATAGGGTGTTGTATGAGGTGTGTGCATTTTTGGTAGGAAAAAGGGAAATTTTGAAAAAAAATTGGGGGCACATATGTCCCAGTGGACTTGGGGAAGTCTAGGGGTAGAATTAATGAGGCAATGTATGTCCGTCTCTACCCTAAGGTTAGGCTTGTGCGAGGGGGCAAGAAAAAAAAAATCCATACTACCTACCAAAAATTCAGCAATACTCAATGATTCAGTGTGCTTTCATTAATGAAAACACGTGGCTTCAACAAAAAATTCAAAGCAGAAAATAACTGGGTCTTGAAAGGAGTGACTATAATATTGAACAGTAGTCTATGAGGTTAATTAAATATCTCAATCAGCATTTGGGATTTCTAATAAAGAACATATTTATATGTACACGCATGAAGTGCATCTCAGATCAGCAAGTTGCATGGATCTTGATACAAACATGTAAGCTACCATTTGGTGGCATCGAACTCTGTAATCCAAAGTGTTTGTGAAATCACGAAATGTTAAATGCTCTATTTATGCTGCTTTCTAGCACAATGGAGGGAAACAACACCAAATTCCCCGTTCATGCTCAGAGATTTTGCTTCAGTCTTCAGAACGTTTATGCTTCTGCCTGTGTTTTATATTTCAAGTTGTGATTTATATTCTCTTCACCTCCGCGAGGACTCTCACGGGTTTCTACATGCTGCAGCTGCCAGTTCAGATGTGTTCTGTTTCTAGTAACATTCTGAAAACGAAAATGATTAGTCTGTCCATTAATTTTTCATAAGATCTTTCCTGAGATTTTTTTCCCCTCTTTGTATGCTTTGTTTGATGAGTCAAATCACAAGTTTAGTATTTTAAATAAGCCATTCAGTAAAATCAGACTCCTCAATCTTATGACTGAATTTTAAATATGAAGTAATCCAACTCAATTAAAATTTTACAAACAATTCTATAATTTTGTATGATATTTCAGATTTTCAGAGTACTTTTACTTATGTTTCCTTATATAAGCCTCAAGACAATGGTGTGCCACGTATGGGGGAAAACACCACCAAACCTCCCTGCACATGTTTGGAGATTTTGCTGCTCCAGGTAAAAGCAGAACTGAGACTGAGAGAAGAGAAGAAGACACAATGATACCACATTTTTACTCTGAAGGTCAATTCTCACAAAGAAATAAATTACTGAATTGTGGGAATACTACCAAAGAAAATACAATTTTCTTAAATTTAATAAAAAGAATTATTAAAGTTGAGAATTGAATAAAATATTGAATTATGCTTCCTGACAGGTATATGAATACTTTGAAACTTTTATCTTGCCTGTCTATCTACTGCCTAAATTTTCATAGATGTGATTTTTCAATCACTTCATTGAAGAAAATAAATAAATAAGGTCATTTAATAGCACTGGCCCTAAATATTTTTAAAAAGCACTAGTTATATAAGTTCCCAACCCAACTTCAGAATTCCAATTTTCCAATATTGTTGCTTTTTCCTACAATCTCATTTTATATTTGCTAAAGCTGTTTTCTATATATACAAGCAAGTTGGTAAGTTGTACAATTTACTAAGATTTAATTTAACGTGGATCTTTGTATCTAATTCTTTCTTGGCTTCTTTCATTTTTTCATCATTTCTCATTAGAATGAATTTTTTTTTCTTTGTCCTTTGGTCATTCCTTAGGAATAAGTTTCACAAAGGAGGTAGGTGTGATTACATAGTACCCATAAGAGGCTCTCTTACATCTATTTTTATGAATACATTTTCTTAAGACATCTATTTTCTTTAAGATATTTTGCATTTGATAGTAAAAATAGCAACTGATTATAACCAGCATTGACATGGATGTTGCAAATAGGTTCTTTTATCCCTTACTTATAGAAGCATACACACAGTGCCAGTGAAATGCATGAACAATGCATGAACAGTGTCCTAGTGAGCTTCATTAATTCATATCATGGAAATAATTATTGATATTCACATATATACTTTGTGAATTTGGCCATTTATCCCACAGTGTGTGTAATAAAAAAAAAAAAAAGGAAAAATACAAACAAAAATACTGAAGTACAAAGGAAAAGCAAGGTAATGACCTAAAATAGGGAATTAATGAAACAGAATTTTAAAAAATTGTCCTACAGTTTATTGACTTGGAAAATGATTCCCTATTCTTAAGTAGAAAAAGTAGCTTATTAAATTTATTCATTGTATGATTAAATGTCTAATTTCCTTTTGTTTTATACCAGCATTTTCTAATTAGATCACAGATATTTGTTGTTCTATAGCAAATGTTTTGTCTTTCAGGAGCTCTAATTCTGGCAAGCACACTTACCTAGCAAGTGACACCTTATGAAAATAAAATCCTAGTAAACCCTACGTTTTACTTGGAATCCTACAAAAACCATGACCTTAAATGAAGAGTACCTTGCACTGTGCCCTGTGCAAAGCTGTTCTGCAGAGGGTATGAGAAAGGGCTGAGTCTCAGCCATGAAACCAGCTTAAATTTTCTCACGTATATAGGAATTGAGTGTCCACCGGCAGCTTGACATTGGGTAAAATATTTTCAGAGGAACACTTAGCTTTTCATGTATTTACCTACTTTTGTGACTGCCATATACTACTAGCAGATTACATGCACAATATAAATAATCTTCGAAATTGTATTGTGATATTCCTGGAGTTGTGTATCTATTATTGGAGAAAACGTACATCCCAAAGAAGTCATTCCTGTATAAGTAGAAATATATTTTGAAAAACCAAAAGATCATTTCTTGTTATTCTAGGTTTAAAAAAAAAAAAGGGAATAATTCTGTCCTTTTAATATCTCTTGATTTTCTGTTTAGTTTATCAAATACATGATACCAAATTGTGATCAGCACTGGAATCAAGACTGGTAGGAAGTGCTTTGTCGTTTTTCTAAGATCAATGAATATTATATAGATATACTTCTGAAAATCAATAAATTTCCTCTAATTTGAGAGACAGTAGCTAGTTACCAGAAATCAGCCTTGACTTTATATATAATTAATACATACTTGTGCATGTGTGTGTCTGTGCATAGGTACACACAGACACTTTTATTAGCTGAAAGCCCGTAAGAAAATTTTCCATTCATAAAAAGCTTTTATAAGTTATAGATGTCTTAGTGAATTATTTTTTTCTTGACATTTAAGTTACAAATCAAGTATGCTTTGGGTTTTTCATTTATTTTGACCAACAAAAATTATTTGTCTGGTGGGTTGAAAGAAATGGAACCACATATATTGATTTTCAAAGAAAAATTGGGAAAATAAAAATATTCTTAAATTTTCATTGCACCAGGACATTGAAAGTAGTGTATGCAAATAATATTACATAAGTACTTATTATAATGTAGAAAAATCATAAAAAGGATTGTTGTTATTAGCTGCCATCCAAGGCATAGCAACCCTATGTACAACTGGAGGAAATATTGCTTGGTTCTGTATCATCCTCACAATTGTTGCTATATCTGAGCCCATTGTTGCAGCCACTGTGTCAATCCATCTCCTGGAGGGTCTTCCTCTTCAATGGCACTTCACTCCACCAAGTCCCTCTCCAGGGACTGGTCCCTCCTGATAACATGTCCAAAGTATATGAGACAAAGTCTTGATATCCTCGCTTCCAAGAAGCATTCTGACTGTACTTCTTCCAAGACAGATTTGTTCATTCTTCTGGCAGTCCGTGGTATATTCAATATTCTTCAGCAACGCCATAATTCAAAGGCATCAATTCTTCTTCTGTCTCCCTTATTCATTACCCAGCTTTTGTGTGCATACGAGGCGATTGAAAATACCATGACTTGGGTCAGGCATACTTTAGTCTTCAGGGTGACATTTTTGCTTTTCAACCCATTAGAGGTCTTTTGCAGCAGATTCGCCCAGTGCCATATGTTGTTTGATTTCTGGACTGCTGCTTCCATGGGTGTTGATTGTAGATGCAAATAAAATGAAATTCTTTACAGCTTCAATATTTTCTCCATTTGTAGTGATGTTGCTTATCAGTCCAGTTGTGAGGATTTTTTGTTCTTTATTTTGAGCTGTAACCCATATTGAAGGTTGCAGTCTTTGATCTTCTTCATCAAGTGCTCTGAATCCTCTTTGCTTTCAGCAAGCAAGGTTGTGCCATCTGCATATCACAGGTTGTTAATGAGTCTTCCTCCAATCCTGATGCTCCATTCTTCTTCATATAGTCCAGCTTCCCAGATTACTTGCTCAACATAAAGATTGAATAAGTACAGTGAAAGGATACAGCCCTGACACACACCTTTCCTGACTTTAAACCACTCAGTATCTCCTCGTTCTGTTGAAACAACTGTCTCTTGGTCTATGTACAGGTTCTGCATTAGCCTAATTAAGTGTTCTGGAATTCCCATTCTTCACAATGTTATCCATAATTTGTTTTGAGCCACACAGCTGAATGCCTTTGTATAGTCAATAAAACACAGGTAAACATCTTTCTGGTATTCTCTGCTTCCAGCCAAGATCCGTCTGCCATCAGCAATGTTATCCCTGGTTCCACGTCCTCTTCTGAACACAGCTTGAGTTTCTGGCAGTCTTACTGCTGTTGATGTACTACTGCAACTGTTTTTGAATGATCTTCAGCAAAATTTTACTCCCATGTGATAGTAATGATATTGTTCAATAACTTCCTCATTCTGTTGTATCACCTTTCTTTGGAATGGGCCCAAATATGGATCTCTTTCAGTCGATTGGCCAGGTGTCAAATTTCTTGACATAGACAAGTGAGCACTTCAGCTTTGCCTGTTTGTTGAAATATCTTGATTGGTATCCCGTCAATTTCTGAAGCCTTAATTTTTGTCAACACCTTCAGTGCAACTTGGATTTCTTCCTTCAGTACCATCAGTTCTTGATCAAATGCTACCTCCTGAAATGTTTGAATGCTGACCAATTCTTTCTGATACAGTGACTCTGTGTTTTCCTTCCATCTTCTTTTAATGCTTCCTGCATCTTTGAATATTTTGCCCATACCAATACTAATAATAATAAATAAGTAAAAAACCATTGCTGTCTAGTTGATTCTGACTCATAGTGACCCTGTTGCAACTGTAGGGTTGAGTTTTATTCTGCAATTCTTTCCACTTGAGAAATGCTGAGTGTGTTCTTCCTTTTTGGTTTTCTAACTCCAGGTCTTGGCACATTTCATTATAATACTTTACTTTGTCTTCTTGAGCTACCCTTTAAAATCCTCTGTTCAGCTCTTTTGCTTCATCATTTCTTCCATTCGCATTAGCTACTTTATACAAGAGCAACTTTCAGAGTCTCTTCTGACATCTATTTTGGTCTTTTACTTCTTTCCTGTCTTTTTAAGGACCTTTTGGTTTCTTTATGTACCATGTCCTTGATGTCATCCCACAACTCGTCTGGTCTTCAGTCATTAGTATTTAATGTGTCAAACCTATTCTTGAGATAGTCTTTAAATTCAGGTGCGGTATACTCAAGGGCATACATTGGCTCTTGTCACTTGCTTTAATTAGGCAGTAAAAATGATAGAAAATTTTATAAGTATTAATTTTAGTTTCCTCTAAATGTTTAAATATTACCTTCACAACTAGTCACACAGTGTCATTCTTTTTCCAGATCTCACAGACCCTTGCACATAATAAGTATTTAATAACTATTAGGTGAAAGAGCTTAACCTGCCTACATTATAACGTGTGTATTTAAATGTGTTGACAATGCAGTCATTCATTAACAAATATATATTGAGCATTATCTGCAACGAGATAACCTATTTCCAAATTAAAATATAAAAAATCAGCCAAATTCAATACTAACAAATTATTTTAAAATATCAGATTTATTAGCTATTACAGTGACATTATTCTGATTAGATAGCATGAATCCCCACCCACATCTGTCAAGGAACTAGGATTTTCTCTACCTGAAGTGCTTATGCTAAATTTTTTGCAATGTTTAAAATTGTATGTAGATTTTTACTGGTTTATCTCAAATCCTTAAAAATAACTGATTTTAATGATTTTAAAATTACTATGTATATTATGCAATAAAGATTATAAACATGCTACCAAAATATTTCATGATTATGAACTTAAATTTATTTAAAAGCTTGCCAGTCATGTGAATTACACTTGGAGTAACACTCTGATTAATATTAGTAAATTTTCTTAATAGAGAATAACCAAAATCAGAATAACAAAATGTCAGGGAATAATTGATTAATTAAATGTTTTTTTTGTTTGTTTGTTTTCAAAGAAAGTATTTTCCAATTCTAATAAATGGAGTGCATACTCTGAATTTATTTATAAAGTTTTATGGCATAGCGGCAAGAACCCTGGACTTGAAGACAGTGGCCATCTACAAATTTGACAATGTAGCATTTTATTTAACATCTTTTTTTAGTATATTGTCTATCTCATAGAGTTTTTATAAATATTAAATAACATAATACATTTAATATATACGTACATACATACATAGAAACATTGGTGGCATAGTGGTTGAAAGCTATGGCTTCTAACTAAAAGGTCAGCAGTTCGAATCCACCAGGAGCTCCTTAGAAACCCAATGGGGCAGATCTGCTCTGTCCTATAGGGTCACTATGAGTCAGAATTGACTCGACGGCAATGGGTTATGGATGAGTTACGTACATACATATTATATAATAGACTTATAAAGTACTTTATAAAATATACTATAAAAAGTCTTTTTGAGGTATAATAGGCAGAAGGCAGGTGAAATTTACCAACCCACAAAACTAATTACAAACAGCCCATTTCTGAGAAAGCTGTCTAACAGTCTCAGCATTCAAATCCTGTCCAACACATTGTCATTCTTCTTTCAAAAACTGAACACTATCTAGATGCCTTCTCGTGTTAGCCATGTATGAATTGCCCTGCATATTAGCCAGTGTATCCGGTACAATCACTCTATTTAACTCCTACATCTATAATAATTACTCAATTTCTAGTTAAAATTTTGTTTATACACAACTGAATATTTAGTCTTTGCCATCTATTTCTTTCTTATTTATTAATCTTGCCATATAAAAACAGCTATGAGACAAGGGTTGTTGTACTTTTATTTGGTTTTTCCCCTTTATCTGTTATACAATATAGTTTTTCACTCTTTTAGAGATACATGGACATCGGTTGCAAGATAGTATATTGTGTACTTTTTTGCAGGATGAGTCAGATTAGGCATTTATTTTTAACCATTACTGGGAAGCCATTCACTCCTCCTATAAAAATTTAATTACCAATACATACCAACAAATCACAGTGGAATGCTCTCGCTCTGTAAGCTGACATAGGCACTGCTCATCCACAGGGGCTGCTGTGATAGCCTCTACCTCCAGTGGGGCGATGGGCAGTGTTGCTGATCAGTGAGAGTCTATTTCATGTGACTTATAATTTTTTTTTTTTTTATGGATAAAAAGCCTGTTGTTTCACAGCAGTGTTTAATAGCACTGACTCAGGAAATGTCCAGGAGATGATTGATTTAAAGGCCATGGTTGGCACCAATTTCTTAACATGCAAATTTTACAGAAAAAGAACGTAAATGTGGCCAAGTAGTTGAAAGTATACTCTGATAATACACTTTTTAAAATACTTGTATATTTTTATTCAAAAGTATATTGTTAATATTTAATTTCTAGTTACCATTGTCCTTTTTATTTCAATAATAAAATAATATGCTTTAAGCTTTAATTAGTTATAATGTGAATGAATACAACAGCCTCATGAAAGTTATTTTTCAGCATGTTTTACCAATCACTACTATATAAATATATATCAATCACTACTATATATATATATACATATACCCAGTGCCATGGAGTCGATTCCAACTCATAGCGACCCTATAGGACAGAGTAGAACTGCCCATAGAGTTTCCAAGGAGCACCTGGAGGATTCGAACTGCCAACCCTTTGGTTAGCAGCTGTAGCACTTAACCACTATGCCACCAGGGTTTCCATATATATCCAAACACCATATATATATATACATATATATATATATATATATATATAGTGAGAATGAAAGGGGGAAATTTATTTTACATGTACTGATGATAGAAATTGATTTGATATACTAAAGTTTTTTTTAATTATTATTATTTTTTTTAATTTATTTATTGTGCTTTAGGTGGAAGTTTACAAATCAAGTCAGTCTCTCATACAAAAAGTTATACAAACCTTGCTGTGTACTCCTAGCTGCTCTCTTAATGAGACAGCACATTCCTCCTCTCCACCCTGTATTCCCCGTGTCCATTTAACTAGCTCCTGTTCCCCTCTTCCTTCTCATCTCGCCACTTGAGCCACAAAGTTCACTCCTCACCAGCATCGTTGTCTATCTTATAGTCCAGACCAATCCCTATCTGTAGAGTTTGCTTCGGGAATGGTTCCAGTCTTGGGCTAACAAAGGGTCCAGGGACCATGACCGTCAGGGCCCCTCCGGTCTCAGTCAGACCATTAAGCCTGATCTTTTTATGAGAAATTGAGATCTGCATCCCACGGTTCTTCTGCTACATCAAGGTTTCTCTGTTGTGTTCCCTGTCAAGGCAGTGATTGGTGGTAGCCAGACACCATCTAGTTCTTTTGAAACTTGTTGTGTTTAGTTGCCGTTGAGTTGATTCCAAATGATGGTGACCCCATGTGTTCAGAGTGGAACTGCTCCATAGGGTTTTCAGGTCTGTGACCTTTTGGAAGCAGATTTCCAGGCTTGTCCTCCAAGGCATTTTTGGGTGGGTTCGAACAACCAACCTTTTGGCTAATAGTACTTAACCATTTACACCATCCAGAGACTCCTTTTGATGAAACTAGTAAGAACCTAATAGAGAAAACTCATTAACTAGAGAGAAGTGTACTCTAAGATTTTAAGCAAGAAATGTTTAATGAATTCTTTAAATATGATTTTTATTAAAAATTATTTTAAAATATTTATCTTCTTAGATTACCTTTACCTGTCAGAGTGGATATATCAGTTTTTCTCTTAAGGTCAACGATTCTTTAATCACTGAACCAGAAAAGTAAAGATTACAAAGCTGATGAGGTTGCTTAAGTCATTTTTGTATACTATTCCACTAATATGAAGCACAATGCGGTAAGTTTTTTTTTTTTTTTTTCCTCTTTTACTTATTAATACGTCTGTCTCCAGTGTCTGGAAGAATGCTTAACCTACGAATGCCAATAAAAATTTGTTGAGTAAAGTCAAAATATAATAATATTACAAAAAAAAATATTACAAGCTACTGTTAAATAGACTATAATCTCTCTTTTTTTTTTTTTTATCAAGAGCAACCAAAGCAGCAGGATTTAAATAAACAATAATTATGTTATAATGTATTATTGCTACCATATTGCTTACCCTAATGCAACTTGACTGAACAATTTTTTGAGAATCTACTGTTTTATGCCTTTTTATTAGTTCATTTCTCCACAAGAAGCCTATGAGGTAGTCCCTGTTATTAGCATAATTTTATAGATGAAGAAAGTGAGCCAAACAAATGTTTAAGAATCGTACTCAAAGTCACATGTCTACTGAGTGGCATCTGTGATTTTATTCACTGTACTAAATTCCTTTTCAAAGGCCCTGCAGGAATCAAACGGATTACATGAGTAGGCACTGGAGGTTCCTCTGTATATCAGTAACCATGTTTAAAGTTTCAGGATACATCTCTGTGGCAGAAGGCGGCTATCAAGACCTATCAAGGCATCATATCCACGTGTATGCAACTAAGATACTGCTTCCAAGGTATCCAGGTTTGTAACTCCTATAAAATATTTTTTCTATTCCCCACAAGTTTGTATTTTATAATTTTTGCAATTATTTACAGCATTACAATTAATATTTCTGTCCACAGGCATTTTTTTTCAGTGTTTTGGATTAACTCCTTTGGACAATTTCTAGGATTAAAATTAAGGGTAAGAAGGTGTAAACAAATTTAAGGTTCTTGACAAATTAATCTCTAAACAGAACAATTTAACTCCCAGTAAAACATGGATTGTCAGTTCACTGTATCTTTCCAGCCTTTGGTAGTCTCATTTAAAAAAAAAAATCTCATTAGGTATGTCATACCTCACTTTGATTTTGGTGAATGTGCTTATCGACTGTTGTTTTTGTGAGGTGCCGTCGGGTCAGTTCCAACTCATAGCAACCTTATGCACAACAGAACAAAACACCGCCTGGTCCTGCACCATCCTCACAATTGTTGCTATGCTTGGGACCCTCATTGCGGCCACTATGTCAGTCGATCTGGTTGAGGGTCTACCTCTTTTTTGCTGACCCTCTAGTTTAGCAAGCATGATGTCCTTCTCCAGGGGCTAATCTCTTCTCATAACATGTCCAAAGTATGTGAGGCATAGTCTCACCATCCTTGCTTCTAAGGAACATTCTGCTTGTACTTCTTCCAAGACAGATTTGTTCATTCTTTTGGCAGTCCATGGTATATTCAGTCTTCTTCGCCAACATCACGATTCAAAGGCATCAATTCTTTGGTGTTCCTTATTCATTGTCCAGCTTTCACATACACATGAGGAAATTGAGAAGACCATGGCTTGGGTCAGATGCACCTTAGTCCTCAAGGTGACGTCTTACCTTTTTAATACTTTAAAGAGGTCTCTTGAAGCCAATTTGCCCAATGCAACGTGTCTTTTGATTTCTTGACTGCTGTTTCCATGGGTGTTGGTTGTGGATCCAGGTAAAATGAAATTCTCGACAACCTCAATCTTTTCGCCATTTATCATGACGTTGATTATTGGTCCAGTTGTGAGGATTTTTGTTTTCTTTATGTTGAGGTGTAATCCATACCAAAGGTCGTGGTCTTTAATCTTCATCAGTAAGTGCTTCATGTCTTATTCACTTTCAGCAAGCAAGGTTCTGTCATCTGCATAATGCAGGTGGTTAGTGAGTCTTTTTATTTTATATGAGTGCATTTTAGATTAAATGTACAGCTTTGGACTTTTCAACCGTGATTAAATTGCACATTCAATGTTGGAAGTCCCATCATCATAAACCCTCAAATGTGGAGAGAATTCGGATCTCAAAAAAGGGTGGCAGTGTGAACTGGGTTTCCTTCCCAATAAGTGTCCAGTATAAGTGAGCACTAGTATGTTTTTCATGTCGTACCTCAAAGAAAGTGTAGATGAGAGATGTTCAATAAATCGATCAACTGGCAGAGTGAGCGCCTGAACCTGGCTCTGATGTCAATACTGTATCCAGAACCAATATTCTAGACTAACTATTGAAAGATTTAAAAATTTTGATCTTAAAAATCTAATGGCTTATCATCTTTCCCAGATGAAAGGAGTATATACATGTAACATTTTTAAAATAATTGCTTTCCAGGCCTCAGGTGACTGATTTCACTGGGTCTCCTTTTCATCCCTCACTGCTTCATTTGTGTCTTCACAAACCGTATGCTTTTCCCACTACTGGGGACACTTTTCTGGGGTCCTTCTATTGTTTTGTTTCACCCTATTTCATTTATGGCTTTTTACTAAATTTGTCACTTCCTGCTTGTTTATATGTTTGCTGTCTCTCCAATAGACTACAATCTCAATGAAGGCAATGACATTCCACATAGCCTAGAAAAATTAGGAAATATTAGAAATTGATAGGAAAATCAATCAGGAAAAATTACAAATAAATGAACTTGTTCTAATGAATTCCCCAGACAGAGAAGAAAATGGAATTAATTTCAGACACTTAACATATCTAGCATAAGTAGTTGAACCTGGTTTGTCTGACTCCAAAACCATGATTATTTCCACCATATAGTATTTTTATAGTACAGCCTTCTTATATTTACACCATTGTTTAAAAATTGTTTTAATTTTACAGTCTGGATTTATGTTAAAACCAAATATTATTAAAAAAAAAAGAACAATTGTCAAGTATATGAATTATGTTTTCAGTTATACTTACATAACCAGCTTAAAGTTATATTAATGGATTGTATCTTCATTACCTATTTTTATACTCTATACCAACTTTATAACAAAAAACGAGGACTGATGAAAAACTGAATGTGGCCTCACAAGAGATCACTGCAAAATACTTTAAACCCCCACCCTTGTAGCAAATGGATGTACAAGAGCAAGTTCAGTTCCTAAGTTGTTTAAATAGATTCTCGTCTTATTCAAGAGAGTTCTTTCTCAGCGGAAAAGGGGACAATAAATAGTAATTACTAAAACCATGACCTCGTATATGATGAATACCTCCTGATGGGCAATTTCTGCCACAACTGGATTTAAAAAGAGCTCACCAATATGGATTAACATTCCTGCGGTACTAGTATGAAAACTGTTGACATTTTGGCAATAGTATTATAATGTCAATTATACCGATATTTTACGTACATATTGTGCAGAACAAAGTTGTTTTGGAGTCAGAATATGTGTAAAGTGTGAGAGTGTGAATGTGTGTTTGTGTGTAGGGCAAAGGGATCATAAGGGGTTCCCATGATATTTTCTTTCTTTATTTTTCCCCCACTTGGATTTTTTTTTCTTTCATCCTAATTTCTGCATTTCAAAATCATGAAATGAAAATTGTATGATTAAAGTTTATTTTCCCGATTCCTCAAACTGAAGTGATCTCTTAATTCCCCTGAGATTACGATCAGTCAATATTCATTACATTTCTTATGAATGATGTTTATCACATTCTACCTGTTATTATAGTTACTTCCTACAAGGCTTCCAACTAGACTATGGGGTTTCTTGAAGACAGATCGTATCTCATTGGTTTGGATACCCTGCGGTACTGGCACAGCAGCCTGCGAGAGCAAATACTTAATAAATCTTGTTGAAAGAGGAAATTAAAAAAGAAAAAAAGAAAAAAAAACACATTTTCTCTGAATTGTTTCAGATGGCACACATTTGAATTAAAGAAAAATTTACCTTAAGGAAAACTCACAGGTAATTTGTTTTCACATTTTCACATTTTGCTTTTCAGAACATCAAACTTTTTTATTATCCTGAGACCCTGATATAAATCCCAGATTAAATTTTATTTTCAAAGCTTGATTGCTCTTAAGAAATCTGAATATAACACTTCTTTGCTAATGAGAGTGTGGTAAATTATTGACTTTCTCTTTTTGGCATAGATATCTGGAGTTAAAAACTATTAATTTTAGTCTCTACAATTCTGATAATCTACATTTATAGTTAATTTGTTTCTTCAGGTTTTCACTTTCTATTTTATTATATTTTCTGTATGTTTTTGTTAAATCACTCCAAATAATTTGTAAGGACAGGTTATGAATGCAGCTAATGAATGAGAGAATGTTAACAGATATCAGGTTTTATTCCATCCACATAATGACACAGAAAGCTGGTGAGGACTCCAGCCTCTTAGTTGTTCATCTTATAATGTAGCTGACCCACCAAATACACGGTACTGGAACAAGCATTAAACTAAAAAAAACTTTTTTTTTTTTTCTAGTGCCTTTTTTTTTTTTTTTTTGGAGCTATAAATTTGAGTTGTAACTCCAGCTCCCTCTCTAACCCCAGCTCCGTTATCAACAAATAACTGAGTATTTATTGAGGACCATCTGTGGGGAAAACAACATGAGCTGCATGCTCTGCCTGGAAGAGTAACATCCTCTGTGTGAGGAAACAGCCCATCTAAAGCATAAATGGGATTATCAGCAGGATAAGTGCTGTTCTTTGGGAAGTGGGGGGACTACTGTTCAACAGGAGAGGTAATCAATGACTCACCCATAATCTCACACACACATGAACTGCAACCCCATTGACAACAACTCTTTACTCATTGTTCTGTTTATCTCCATCCTTTTTTTGGTCTGTGTATATATGATTTCTACAGCCCATTTATAAAATGTTTATAACTCATAGATTTATCCAACTCGTATTCCTCCTATCTGTAGTCTTAGAAACTGCCAACCAATAAAGGCATTATTACAAGAAGCCTTTGGACGTGTACGTAATTGTAAATACTCCATTGCTCCTTAAACTGCAGCATGGAGCACACACATTTGAATTTGGCAAAGAATGTGAAACATATAGATCCTCCTAGGGTCTAATGAACAGATTTAGGCATATTTGTGCAGAAGCAATTTGAATGAAAAGTGTCATCTGCATGGCACACCCTCTTCTCAGTTGTATTGAAATTACTCTTGCCCAGCTGGACTCTAATTATTCACTAATTGAACACTCTGATATTGGTATAAAAGGAGTATTCCAAGTGTATTACATGAGTGCATTGCGGTGCTAATGCTTTTTAAGGCCAAGTGTCTTTTCTTTTTTGGAGGCATCCATTATTTACTGAGGCCTGTTCTCCTTTTGACACCTTCCCCATGTTCCCATCAGCTTTAATAAAAGGAAGACACAACAGGAACAGTGAATAAAGAGGGAGTTCATGTCATAATATGCATTTGATCGCTAGCCACAGGTTTCACTGTTTCAAACCACCTCCTAGAAGCTGGCAGTTGACAACAATTCGAAGATGATAAGGGAAAAAAGAAAAACAAAATTTGTAATACCTGGGCCACGAGAAGTTCCCTCCAGATGCACACAGCTGTGTTTGAGAAGCAACCGGTAATATTAGATAGCTTTACTTCACACAGTTCAATGATATGCCTTGGTCCCTCATCAAAGTTTATGTCCGTTGGATTTAAGCACACAGACACATGTACAGCAAAACCTCAAGAATTTTTATTATGTTTAAGGCAGACAATTTAGGACAGATTCTTTTCTGAGAACCGGTTGAAATGTGTTCGAATTTTTTCTTTATATTGTATCAGAAGTGCCAGGAAATTATTATTTTATTTGGATTGCCATTACAAGGTGTGACAGAATGCTTGATGAAAAATTAAGAAGGAATCAGAATGGCAGAGGTTAAATGGGGAGAGAACATGGGAAGTGGTTTGTAAATTTACATTTAACTCACAGAATGTGGTACAGAAAAGTCTCTAAATTTTAGGGGCTGCTCACATTGCAGGCAACCACAGATAAACCTAATAAATATAAAGGCAGAGCCTGAAAAGACCATTTGCATCTAACAATATGAACTGCAGTCTAACCTACAGTATGAGAGTTAAAATATTCAAAACAGTGGGGGGCAGGGAACAAAAAAACCTTTCAACTGTGTATTACAATGGAAATGGTCCAGCTCAACAGTGAAGCCCTGGGCTGCTAAACAAAAGGTTGGCTCTTCAGACTCACCCAGCAGCTCCAAGGGAGAAACACCTGTTGATCTACTACAATAAAGATTACAGCTTAAAAAACTGTGCCACATAGGGTTGTTATGAGTTGAGATCAATGTAAGGGCACCTAACAACAAGATTTTAAATAACAAGCTCAACAGAATAACACCTCCTAAGAGTTCAGCTGCTAGCCAAAAGGCTGGCAGTTGGAATCCACCAGCCACTCCTTAGAAACCCCATGGGGCAGTTCTACTGTGGTCTATAGGGTCTCTATGAGTTGGAATCAACCTGATGGTTACAAGTAACGGGTATACTCAATTGGTCATCTTTTCTCTCTCTCTCTCCCTCTTTTCCCTTTCTTCGTGTTTTAACAGAAAATTAATTTCATTGTCAGGTAGTGCTTTAGGATTTACAAAGCGTTTTTTAAATATATGATTTAATGGCATCCTTCTAACAATTGTATGATCTATGCACACCACTATCGAACTTTGGCATATGTGGGAACTTAATCGTTAGGGGGGAAAAAGGAGCTTGCCTTGCACCTGAACACTTTTAAATGCTACTTTGGTCACATCAAAATTAACATATAACAGAAAGCGGTCACAAGATATTCCTGAATTTCAGATTTGATGTGAAATTTAATATATTTATGTATTCCTGAGATATCCTGTCCTCTGGTCAAGAAAATCTCCACATTTTATGCCTTTGCTACCATATATTTGGTCCAAGTTTATAAGAAATGGCTTTGCCATTTGAACTTGTGGCTTCTGTTTTTGCTTTGTCATTCAACTCTGTGATTTAAATATTCTTCTCTGTTAGTTAATTTCTTTTGTTAGCTGCTCCTCAAAAATGCCTTACTTCTGCTTGATTATACCAATCCCGTGCAGTCTTTTTCAAATAAATTGCTCTGAGGTTTCTACCTATCCTTTTGGAAATTTGGAGAATTCAGTATCTTCTATTATCTCTAGATTTTTCCCCAAAAAGCTAGCGCAATAAAGGGCTTGGGGGAGTTTCAGCCTCCTGTTTTACTCTGCAGTCAAGCTTTTCAGACTAAGGAGACATACTCTTTGACTATGCTGTTTTATAGCTGACTTGCCCTGTGCTGAGTTGACCAGTAGCTAACTTCTCTGAAAATCCTTTGAAGCCTTTTTCAGGCTGAAATGCCCACAACTACTCCAGGGTATTCCTGTAATTCCCTTGGTCCACAAGGCTACCCACAATCAAGAGTCCCATTAATCATACACTATCATGTTTAAACCATGATTTTCTTAGAGTCAAAAATGTCCAAACTGCTGGTTTATCCTAATTACTTGTTATAGATATAACACATTCTGAACTGTCCAGAGACCATCAGATAGGAAATTGCTGTGGTAGTTATGACTGTACAATGTACCGCAACAGTATAGAATCCAGACAGTCTTCTGTGCTTACCTAAGTCTTTCAAAACTAAAAAAAAAAAAAATTTACGTTCCAAAAATAAGGCTAATGTTTAAAATTTTAAAGTTTATAAATTAGGTTGGTCTGTCCTCCACAAATTACTTATAATTATCTCTCATTAATTCTAAAAGCACTCAAAGAAAAACTGCCTGGCAGTTTGTTTAGTCATACGTTCATTAAGCAAACTAAAGAGGAACTCTGGGCCGTTCTGCACTTGGTGAAGTCAAGGTGAGAGGGAGTCATTGAGAGCTTGGTTCCTCACTGGGCAGCGGGGTGATGTGCATTCTCTGCAAAGAATGTTGTTGTTGTTGTTAGGTGCCGTCGAGTCGGTTCCGACTCATAGCGACTCTGTGCACAACAGAAGGAAACGCCGCCCGGTCCTGCGCCATCCTCACAATCGTTGTTATGCTTGAGCTCATTGTTGCAGCCACTGTGTCAATCCACCTCGTTGAGGGTCTTCCTCTTTTCCCCTGACCCTGTGCTTTGCCAAGCATGATGTCCTTCTCCAGGGACCGATCCCTCCTGACAATATGTCCAAAGTATGTAAGACAGTCTCACCATCCTTGCTGCTAAGGAGCATTCTGGTTGTACTTCATCCAAGACATATTTGTTCGTTCTTTTGGCAGTCCATATTATCTTCACTATTCTTCACCAACACCACAATTCAAAGGCATCAATTCTTCTTCAGTCTTCCTTATTCACTGTCCGGCTTTCACATGAATATGATGCATTTGAAAAGACTATGGCTTGGGTCAGGCACACCTTAGTCTTCAAGGTGACATCTTTGCTTTTCAACCCTTTAAAGAGGTCATTTGCAGATTTATCCAATGCAATGGGTCTTTTGATTTCTTGACTGCTGCTTCCATGGGAGTTGATTGTGGATCCAAGTAAAATGAAATCCTTGACAACTTCAATCTTTTCTCCATTTGTCAGGATGTTGCTCACTGGTCCAGTTGTGAGAATTTTTGTTTTCTTTATGTTGAGGTGCAATCCATACTGAAGGCTGTGGTCTTTGATCTTCATTAGTAAGTGCTTCAAGGCCTCTTCACTTTCAGCAAGCAAGGTTGTGTCATCTGCATAATGCAGGTTGTTTATGGGTCTTCCTTCAATCCTGATGCCCCATTCTTCTTCATATGGTCCAGCTTCTCGGATTATTTGCTCAGCATACAGATTGAATAGGTATGGTGAAAGAATACAACCTTGACGCACCCCTTTCCTGACTTTAAACCAATCAATATACCCTTGTTCTGCCTGAACAACTGCCTCTTGATCTATGTAAAGGTTCCTCATGAGTACAATTAAGTGTTCTGGAATTCCCATTCTTCGTAATGTTAATCATAATTTGTTATGATCCACACAGCTCAATGCCTTTGTGTAGTCAGTAAAACACAGGTAAACATCTTTCTGGTATTCTCTGCTTTCAGCTATAATCCATCTGACATTAGTAATAATATCCCTCATTCTATGTCTTCTTCTGAATCCAATTTGAATTTCTGGCAATTCCTTGTTGATGTACTGCTGTAACTGTTTTTGAATTATCTTCAGCAAAATTTTACTTGCATTTTATATTAATGATATTGTTCCATAATTTCCACATTATGTTGGGTCACCTTTCTTTGGAATGGGTACAAATATGGATCTCTTATAGTTGGTTGGTCAGGTAGCTGTCTTCCAAATTTCTTGGCATAGACTAGTGAGTGTGCTTCCAGCGCTGCATCCGTTTGGTGAAACATCTCAGCCGGTATTCCATCAGTTCCTGAAGACTTGTTTTTCACCAACACCTTCAGTGCAGCTTAGACTTCTTCCTTCAATACCACTGGTTCTTTATAACATTTTACCTCCTGAAATGTTTGAACCTCAACCAATTCTTTTTGGCACAGTGACCCTGGGTATTCCTTCCATCTTCTTTTGATGCTTCTAGCATCGTTGAATATTTTGCCCATAGAATCTTTCAATATTGGAACTCAATGCTTGAATTTTTTCTTGAGTTCTTTCAGCTTGAGAAATGCCAAGCGTGCTCTTCCGTTTTGGTTTTCTAACTTCAGGTCTTTGAACATTTTATTGTAATACTTTGTCTTCTCAAGCCACCCTTTGAAATCTTCTGTTCAGCTCTTTTAATTCATCATTTTTTCTGTTCTCTTTGGTTACTCAATGTTCAAGAACAAATTTCAGAGTCTCTTCTGACATCCATTTTGATCTTTTTTTTTTTTTCCTTGTATTTTTAAAGGCCTTTTTGTTTCTTCATGTATGATTTCCTTGATGTCATCCCACAAGTCCTCTGGTGTTCGGTGATTAGTGTTTAATGTGTCAAATGTATTCTTGAGATGGTCTCTAAAGTGAATTGTGATATACTCAAGGTTGTGCTGTGACTCTCATAGGCTTGTTCTAATTTTATTCACGGTCAACTTGAACCTGCACATAAGCAATTGATGCTCTGCTTTGCAGTCATCCCCTGGCCTTGTTCCGACTGATGATATTGAGCTTTTCCGTTGTCTCTTTCCACAGATGTAGCCAATTTGATTCCTGTGCATTCCATCTGGCAATGTCCACTTGTAAAGGTGCCACTTAATGTTGTTGAAAAAAGGTATTTCCTGTGAGAAGGTAGTTGGTTTTGCAAAATTCTTTCACATGATATCTGGCATTGTTTCTATCTCCACGGCCATATTTTCCAACTACTGATCCTTTGTTTCCAACTTTTACATTCCAATTACTGGTAATTATAGGTGCATCTTAATTGCATGTTCGATCAAATTTAGGTGGCAGAATCTGTTAAAAATCTTCAATTTCTTCATCTTTGACATTAACGATTGATGTATAAGCTTGAGTAATAGTCATATGAACTGGTCTTCCTTGTAGGCATATGGATATTATCCTATCACTGACAGTGTTGTAATTCAGATTTTGAAGTGTTCATTTTGACAATGACTGTGACACCATTCCACTTCAATTTGTCTGTCCAATCCAAAATGGCCCATGCCAGTCTAATTCAGTCCCTTAATGCCTAGGATATCAATCTTCAGGTGTTCCATTTCATTTTTGACGACTTCCAGTTTTCCTAGATTCATGCTTCATACATTGCACATTCTGATTACTAATGGATGTTACAGGTGTTTCTTCTCATTTTGAGTCCTGCCACATCAGCGAAGGAAGGTCCCAAAAGCTTTAATTCATGTCTCATTAAGGTCAAGTCTAATTCAAGGAAGCAGCTCTTCCCCAGTCGTATTCTGAGTGCCTTACAACCCAAAGGGTTCCTCCTTCAGCACTATACCAGAAAATGTTCTGCTGCAATTCATAAGGTTGTCACTGGCCAATTCTTTCATATGTAAATCTCCAGGTCTTTCTTCCTAGCCTGTCTTATTCCAGAAGTTCTGCTGAGACCTGTCCACCATGGGTGACCCTGCTGGTGTTTAAAAAAAAAAAAAAACAGCAGCATAGCTCCCAGCATCACAGCAACATGCAACCCACCATAGTAAGGCAAATGACAGATGAGTGGTGGTTATATAATATAGGCATAAAATTATATAGTAAATGTTAACTAGGCCATTTGGAATCCCAGCACTAAGAAGTACAATATTTTGATTCTTTAGTGAGGTAAGTTAAGAAAAAACAGCTAAATGTTTGATTTAAACAAAGTTTGAAGATTTTTTTCAAAAAGTCAAAATGCTGCCTTGATTTAGGGTTCTGCTTTATCTGTATTATACATTTCGACAACAATCAGTTTTTTTTTTTTTTTTTTTGGAGAGGCCTCGGGGTGTGTGTGTATCTGTATGTGTGTGTGTGAAGAGAAAGCACACAAAAAGGAAAAATAAGAGGAAATAAAAAAAAGAAAAGCAGGAAGGAAGAGAAAGCTGGAATCCCTGTTCAGGAAATTAATTTTTTTCCCCAAGTTTTAATGTGTGGCTTATTATTATCCATATTAAGCCTTTTAAAATAACAGGTATAAATTAGAGTTTGGTGAAGATAGGGGAGTAGAGAATTATCCAGATACAGGAAAAAATGAAAACTGATTTCACAGTGTGGAAGTGACCAGTTTTTTATTACTGCCTTCATTTTTTTTTTTTTTTCTTGGCTTTCAAATAGTTGTAGGTTTTATGTTACTTAGGTATGACTCGACATGAAAAATTACATCACAGATCCTGTGCTTATGTGGGTTCATTCATTCCAAACTTCAAGATATGGGCTGAAAATGTAAGCGAGCCTCCACTGTCCCTTCTCACGGTTTGTGGTAAATTGGAAGGTACCAAAAGAAGCATTAATGTTTTATAAATTAAGGTCCCGTTTTAGGCTTCGGGATATTCTGTCACCATATACAAGGCACGTTTGCTGAGAAAAAATGATTTATTTTAGTAGGCATATCTCTTTCCATCAATTAGGATTACATTAATTGGGACTTTTGTTTGTTTGTTTAATAAAAAGTAGCCTGATAAATATTTGCAAAGCCTTTTGTCTAGTCCAACACACACACACACACACACACACACAAACAGCTGCATACACTTTTGAACAGAATTGCTGCTTAAAAACCCACTACAAATATTTAAACAGTTTGAATAAAATGTGCACATAATTTTACTTACTTGATGATTCTCCTTTTCAATAATAATGGTTTCCCTTTATTGAGTGGAGGTCACCATCTAGTACTGGAAGCTTTTTATTTAATTAATCTGTAGTACTCACAAAGATCTGCTAACAATTATTTAAATTGTTAAATAACTTTCTCAGTGATGAGATTTTTATCTTAGGTCTGTCCGATCGTCAAAACACATTTATTTTCCAATGTATCATACTCACTCGCTTTGAACATCTCAAGCCATTTTGCATAAACTGTGATTTTTTTGGTAGTAACTCTACCCTAAATGCATTCCCCTTGTATTTTGATTTCGTATAAAGCCAGACCCCTGACTTTTTAAATGCTATGATTCTTTTCTTATTTCTTTCCACAAAAACCCTACCCCTAAATCAAGAATCACACAACTGGAAGCTACAAATTCAAAGGAGCAGAATCCCTCAGCTCAGTTGAGACCCACTGGCTTAAAAGATCTCCAAAGGATCTTCTTATTTTAAACTATGTTTTCTGTGACAGTGGGGGGTGGGGGGGAGAGTGGCTAGTTTGTAAGAGGGCAACAAAAGGTTTTGTAATTCTTTTGTTCTAGCTAAAAGCAATTTTTCTCTGTAATTTTCAACCCTTCCAAACGTTCTATTAAAACTAGCTTTGGGTGTTTCGTTAAAATGTAGATTCTTGAACCTACCCAGGATACCTTAGAATCAAACTTAATAGCCATGGTTCCCAGACACTTGAATTTTTAAGAAGCTCACATTTTAGGATGGAAGTTGAAATATAACTGCTCAGCCAGTTGCTAAGCCCAGTGACTGATTTTTGGAGCTTTTGATAGTGCCACATTTTTACTTTCCCTTTCTACTCCTGTGACCACACAAAGTCCTTATAAATAAAAGTGTCCTACTCACAAAAATGTACAATTGTTTGTTATGTCTCATTCCTTCCTTCCCAATCTATCTAATATATCAAATTATCTTACTTTTCCTGAAGCACTCTTTCCCTGATACTAACAGGTATTAGGGACTGAATGAACATTTTATCGACAAAAATTTATTGTGTGTGAGTTTCATTCAAGGAGCTCCCTTCAAGTTTTTAAAAGAGGTATTTCTTATTGTTCTGTGAAAACAATGGGTTGGTTTCTTTTGTGTTACTGAAATAGTTTTAGTGTTTTCCCAAATGCACACTTTTTTTTAACCCCATGCCTAAAATGCCCACGTGTGTTTTTTTTTTTTTTTTTTTAATCTAGACCTCTTCCATTTTCATTGCCTAGCCAAATATCAAGATGTCTATGAAGTTTTCTACAATGACCTTACAGGGAAATTATATCTCTGTCCTCTCAACTCTGATGGCATTCATCAACTGTATCACTGATCTGTCATTTTTCATACATAATATGATAATCGCTAATGAGTATCTTTTTGCCTTTCTCTGGACCAGATAGTGTAGTAAGTTTCTCAACTATATTTTAATCTCTAGCCAATACCATCAGTATAATTAATCTTATTTTATTGTCAGGAAATTAAATGTCTGAGAGTTGAAAAAGTAACTCAAATTATCCTGCTACACAGGGGAGAACACAATTTTTAAACTAACTCGTCTCTCTCTCTCCAAAGCAGATACTCTTAGACTACCTGAGTTGACTTGTAAAGGACAACTAAGAATTTGCTGGCAAAGCAGAGGAAGGGACTTTCCAGACAGAGAAAATGGACTGAAGGCATGGCAAGAAGAATCAGCAAGTTGGGATCCAGTCACTGTTTGTAAAGTTCAAAATGGAATGTAAATACTGATCAGGTCCTGGGGCCCACAGAAGCATAGGCTAACTAAAGCCATAGTTCCAGAAGTTAATCTATACTCTGCCCTCCCTCCACACACATACACACACAAATGTTTTATGGTCAATTATGTTGGACAAATTGCAACATCTTCTACCTAATATTTGAGGGTCACATTGTACAGTAAGATATTAAAGGCAGTAAGAAGTCTATTACTAAAGGAACCTGTTTAAATTTTTCACCCAGTTTTCTCCAAAAGTGCTCACAATGTTTATTTTCAATGTACTGCTCTTAATGGACTAAATGAAAAGCTAATCTACCTGGAAATTAGGGAAAACTTAGAAATACTGTTCTTTATCCTTCCCAGTTGCTTCTACTTCTCTCATTTTCCCTTTTGCTTCTACCTCTCATTCCTAGGAATTGGCTCTACAGCTGAGCAGGTTCACCTAACTCAATGGTAATCTCTAAGAAGTGAGGACCAAGTGATTCTGACTTGGAGCCCAGATTTGGAACTCATTGATGAACTTAGTCTTGCTGCATCGGCCCATTTCCTTTGCCCCAGAGTCCACCAAAAATGTTTAATATATTTTTCAACAAAGACTACAGAGCTTACGACAAACTCTGAAATACCATAACTACTGAAAAGTAGTTTGCTTTTCAAAACTTGAAATCAATAATAATTAGTTATTATTGCTTATTTTATAGCTAGTATATCCAAATACTAGCTATAAAATAAGTAATTTTTAATATCTATACCACCCACAAACACTCTAGCCCCTCACTACTGAAAGTCAGGTCCACAGGCCAGCAGCATGGGCATCACCTGCTTAGAAATGCAGGGTCTCCAGCTCTTCCCAGACCTACTGAATCAGAATGTGCCCTTTAACAAGATTTCCAGGTGATTCCTACTCACATTAAAGTTTGGTGAATACTGGACTAGAAGCCGGTACAGTTTCTGACACCTGTTCTGCACTCAAAAGTATTTGTTAAATGGATGAATATACACTTCAGGATTAACTTTTATTGTTCTCACATCATCTTCCACTAAATTGTATACATTAGATTAATATAATGATCTAGATATATATAGCATTTGGATTTCATTCAATAAATTAATTAGATTATATGGCAATATCCCTGAATATGAACAATGACTTACATTGTCCAGTATATTGTCAGAAAACTAATAGAAGCTGGTGGTTTATTTCTAGCTCTTCTCGTTAAGCAATATCATCACCATTGTTTTTTTTTAATTTCACAGAGTTTCGTACTAAAGATAAATGTTTTAAATGTTCAGCATAGAAGAAAAAATGTTTTTATAATTCAAAAATTTTGAAGCCTATTTACTGAAAATAAACTTTTAAACCTAAAAAAAAGGAAAAAAAAAAAAAAACAAGTTGTCATCAAGTGGATTCTGACTTATAGCAACCCCATAGGACAGAGCAGAGCTGCCCCATAGGATTTCCAAGGAGAAGCCGGTGAATTTGAACTGCCAGCCTTTTGTTTAGTAGTACAGCTCTTTATTACTGCTGCATCAGGAATCCTTTACAGCTAAGTATAAGTCAAAAACAATTAAAAAAAATTTTATACTTTAGATGAAGGTTTATAGAATAAACTAGCTTCTCATTAAACAATACACACATTGTTCTATAACATTAACTAACAACCCCATGACATGTCAACCCTGTCATATATATATATTTAATTACCTCACTAGATTGCTTTTGTGTTCTGAGGTAGAAATCTGAACTCTCTATGGCACTACTTCTTACAGTAATAAACACATGGCTAGCTAGAGAAATCACTGTGTGATGGGCTTTGCAAGAACTTCCTTATTTTCTCCATTTAACAAACCCTTGGTGTTGTCATTATTTCCATTTTACAGACAGGTATCTGGGACTTAAGGAGAGCAACTTGATCAAAGTCATCAAGCTTACAAGTTGCAAAGCCAAGAGTAGAGCCCAAGTACGATTTTCACCAAGGTCTAACTCAGTAGACTTAGCGCTGTTCTACACTGCCTGCTTACAGAAAGAGAAGGGTAAAACAAAAGAAGACATTGCCCACCACTGCCCATGTTAGAAAGGAAGATTTTCCAGGAAAACAGAACCAGTTTTGACAAGACAGCCAGAAGACCTGGCTTATTTCTTAGCAAACTAATTTTATAACTTAGGGCAAGTCCCTTAATATTTTTGGATGCAGTTTTCTCATCCAAACAATAAGAGGATTGCATTAGGAGATATCTCAGGTTCCAACTATTTTAAAATTTATAATTCATGAAAATCAAACTCTTCAAGATATACAAGTTTATTAAGAAATGATACTATGATTCATTAAAGGGCTCCAAGCCAGAATGAATGCCTTAAGTTACTTTACTCATTAGAGTCAAAAGACAGGGAATGTTTGTGTTGTAGACCACTGCTCACTTAAGGACATACCAAGCTAGCATGGCACACACCAATAGGAAGGAGCTCAAGCAATAAAATAATGCATTTGTTGGAGAAGTATTGGGTTGCACAAAATTACCTTATTCTCCTAACCAATCCTCCATGAAATTGTGCAAAGTTTAAGAAGAGAAAAATTAGATATTCAAAGCTTTGAGAGAAACTTTAAATGAAGATATCAAAATGTACAATTGGAACACCACATACAAATTGGCTGATTTCAAGAATAAATGAAAGTTAGCAACCATTATTTGAAAATCACTAAAATAAGAGTTGGCACGATGCTGCCCTTTAAAAGGTAGTGAGTCTTAAAGGACATTTTATTTAACAGTATTAATTCAATCGGATTCTTTTTTCTGGGTGAAGGATCATATCCATAAAGAGAAAGATGTGACTACACAAAACAGGCTTTTTTTTTTTTTTTTCATTTTTTGAAATGACTTTCAATCCTTAAAGGGGAAAATTTTTCCTGTTCTTTGCAACTTAAATAATGTATAGGAAACATATTTCCCAATAAAATGAATTTAAGTGGCAAGGTATTACATAACTAGAGAAGTATCACAATAAAGTTGTATTTTCTGAAATGTGGTATCTCCCAGAGAGGGTTTAGGACCAAGAATGGGGAACTTTCTCCCTGGGCTAATAACCTTTCTTATCATTCCAAGCTTTAGGGACCAGGAATGCTCTGTACACTGTATCGTGGACTTGATTTTACCTTTCTCTCTTTTGCTACTCCTGAATCTAGACATTTTTCATGGTGTCATTTAATCCATAGCTACCACCATTGAGAAAATTACATATATTTCCTATATTTGAAATATTTATTATTAATGTTTAAAATTATTTTTTATTTCATCAGTTTTATATATTGGAAATTATGAATAGAGACCAAAAACACCAAACCAAACCCATTGCCGTTGAGTCAATTATGAGTCTGAACATAGATTTTATTCAAAATGAAAATAATCTAAGGTGAACAATTGTGACAGCATTTTAGATATGTATGAAGAAATATGAAAGTTAAGTTTACTTCCGGGCAATGAAATGGTAAAATGGGTGATCAAGCTCCCAGCTCCTCACTGATGAACCCCTCGCTCACATTAGAGAGAAGACTGGATTGGACAAATACCTTTACCCTGGGTACAGTCACCTGGCAGGAAATCAGAGACCACTCTCATTAGAGAGAAGACTGGATTGCACAAACACCTTTACCCTGGGTACAGTCACCTGGCAGGAAATCATAGACAGACAATGTGAAAAGCAGGGTCAAGGCTTTCTTCTGGACCCTTCACAGACAGCTCTCTTTCCTTTCTCTTCAAGAAAAATTCTAGGTAAAAGACTTCTTTCTGCACCTACTCCACGTGGTGCATATCGGAAGAAAAGGGGCAGGGTCTCAAAAGAGAAATAAGCACCTTGTAAAAAAGCTATACTGATTGAAGCCTTTGCAAAATACAGCCTACTTGCTTCATTCAGCTTGTAGGACAGCAGCTTCATTTCCAATGATCACTTTGCTGCCTCCTGGCACAAAATATCCCCAGACCAGATGCCATGGGCGTTGGTTCAGCACTGATAGGTAGAGATTGGAAATTGCTCTAACTATAGGCATTGGGGAGCCCTGGTGTTAAGAGCTATGGCTGCTAACCAAAAGGCTGGCAGTTCGAATCCACCAGCTGCTCCTTGGAAATCCTATAGGGCAGTTCTATTCCATCCTACAGGGTCATTATGAGTCAGAACCAACTCAATGGCAATGGGTTTGGCTTTCTAAAAATTTTTTATAGGCATTGGGGCGGTGGTCGCCTAAACTACCTATGTGAAAAGAAATAGAATTTGGATGATACTTGTGAAATAATGTTGTAGATCAGTTAGCAATTCCCCTTTCCATAGATTTAGTTGTTATTAGAGAAATTTATCTTTAGTATCCTGTTGAATTTTGAGGCGGACATAACAAAGACTTGAGATCATTTTGGGTGGGTCATTGTTTTCTTCAGCTACCTACAATTTAAATGGTTCAGAATTGCTTAATACACAGCAAGCCTTGCTATTCACATTATTAAATAATATCTTTATGATAACTTTGGACTTGCTATTTATTCATAAATTTAGAAGCCTTTTACTATCCATTTTTGTATTTATATTCCAAAATTTACAGAAAAGTACATTAAGAATTATCACCTCACTTTATAGTTAATAATGTTAAAAAGAAGTTAAAAGACAAAATCTGAGCATAATGGAGCTAAATCTAGGTTCATAGTAATTAATGATTCCCTGGGTGCATACTGAGTTTAGGTGTTGAAGTAATTCTAGCTCTTTAATGGAGTGCAAGCATAGGACTCTCATTTTCCTGATTTATAATGTATAAATAAATAAGATATTGACATATTTAAATAAAGGAGTAAATATAACTTGGGACTACCTGGGTGCAAACCCCTGCTCCGCCATTTGTCAGCTACATGAAAAGATGCTTAACCACTCTAAGGCCCAGTGTTCTCATCTACAAGATTGGAACAATGATATCTCTTACGTAACAGTTACTGCTTTGCATAATGACAGGTATACAGCAAGTATTCAGTAATAATAAGTTTAAGGAAAAAATACGTTATTCAAAGAAATTTTTAGAAAAAGATATTTGGATTAAAAGAAGAGGTTAGATAAAGGACTAAAATAATATTATGCTAATTATGTCCTTAGATCTTTAGCTACTGTACAAAGACTCAAGAAAAAGATAAACATATCTGTTTCTTATTTCTGTTAAGTTTGCCTCCATTTAAAAAAAAAAGTTGAGGTGCATACATTAGAATAGATTTATGGAATAAGATGAATGAAATTCAAATGGAAAATGGAAAGCTTGAAAGGAACCCATTGGCTGGCTACTAACCAAATGTTGGTACTTCTAACCCACTAGCCATTCTGCAGGAGAAAGACCTGGCAATCAGCTCCCATAAAGATTAGCCTGGAAAATCCTATGGAAGAGTACTACTCTGTCCTATGGGGTTGCTACGAGTTGAAATCAATTCAGCGGCACGTAACAATAACTGAGCCATTGCTACACGATTTAATACAAGATCTAATAGTTTAATATGAAGGAGTTCAAGGTCGTGAAAGACAAAGAAGGACTGAAAAGAGCTGCAGATTGAAAGAGGCTAAATTGTCATGAAACTAACTACAATGTGGCTTCCTGGATTGATCCTCAAAGCAGAAAAAAAGACATCAGTGAGACAGCTGGAGAAATTCAAAAAAAGCCTGTAAATTAGTTAACAGCATTGTGTCAATGTTAATTTCTTAGTTTCAATAATTATACTATGGTTATATAAGATGGTGATTTATTTTATTTTATTTTTTTTAGATGAAGGGATTATGGCAGCTCCCCGTACTATTTTTGCAACTTGTCTGTAAATCTAAAATTATTTCAAAACAAACAGTTAAGAAATAAAATTAGGAAGGAGGGAATGGCACTTCACAGCTAAAAATCCTTTACCTTATGGCAGGGGAGGGGAAGGATTGATTTCAGGGAGTCTATTACTCACTGTATGACTCTATAATCCTTTCTCATTAGAAATTAAATATTCGCTGAGTCAATTATCAATTAAGTGACAAGTTAGATAAACATTGTAGGTGCTAATTGACCCCTCAAGAGTTCTTTGAAGTTCACTCAGCTTCTCCAGTTTCTTTGAAGTTTTGTTTTGGCTTCAGCAAGTCTTTGCTTACACTGATTAAATACTGAAGTTGTGCCGGGTTTACAGGACAAAATAAGTGCGGTTGGAAAACTCCTCCCCCCACCACCAGTTGTACTCTGGCATAATCCATGTCTGCAAGAGGGGTAGGGTTATGCTAGCTAGTGAAAACTAGAATTCAGGTCTTAGAAAAAGCCTAACGTAACAGTTTTTTACTTAATATAATAAGGCAGGCTTAACCGAAATCAGGAGCCCTGGTGGGGCGCAGAGGTTAAGAGCTGGGCTGCTAACCAAAAGGTCAGCAGCTCAAATCCACCAGCTGCTCCTTGGAAGTTCTCTGGGGCAGCTCTACTCTATCCTTGGAATTGACTGGACAGCAGTGGGTTTTTTGGTTTAATCCAAATCAAACTAGAAGTATACTTGCTTTTATTATCATTGAAACTTTCAGGGGAGGGTGATTACATGACCTGCTTGTTCCATTTGTGTTCCTTCCTTTAAATATTCCTCCATCTATGTCACGCTAATCTGTATCTTAATGTAATCAGTAGTCACTGTGTTGGGAGGTGTGGGGTTTCCACTTGGAGGGATGAGCCCGAATACATGTGCAAGGGGAAGCAAACATGTACTAGAGAGAGGACAGGCTTGTGTTCAGCTGGCAACACTGGAAGGTGCTACAGAAAGGGAGCAGGCCAGGATGGACTGAGAGGTTGAGTCCATGCTATGAAATGCTTTGACTTGCTTGCTAAGGGATTTGGATTTCATACTGGTGGCCCCAGGCTCGATCATTGAAGATTTTTAAGCAACTGAAGTGTTTAAATGTGGTTTAAGGACCCATTTTAAATGCGTTATTTCTTTTTGATATTTCTAGAAGTATAGGTTATATACCACACACTCAAATCGCTCCATGGGGGAAAAAAAAGTGCTTGGCTAGCTTCACTGCTAAAGATTTATTTAATAGTAAGAAAAATCATAATTACTAGACCATGTTGAAAAATGAACTAGTAAATGCAGCTCTCTCTTAAAGTACAGTGTTGATAGAAAGTCAAGCTATGCAAAATGCATATCTGGCTAGTGGAATAAAAAAAAAAAGTCTCATCTGATATACTCATATTCGATTAAGTTTAAACCACTACCTTATTCCATATTTAATATACTGATAATTTTGGCACATTACATCACTCACTACATTTAGACTGCCTCTAATGTAGCCATGGCAACTGTTACATAAAACATAGCTGAGTTGGTGATTTCACTCCAAATTAAATGAAAATAAGGCTAATCCTATTACTGTTCTTAACAATTTTCCAAATAGCTTCTTCTTAGAGTGCCCTTGCTTGTACGTTCTTTTAAAAATAGATTATTGGAAAAGTATATGTGTTTGTGCACACATTTCACTCACAGCCCTTAACACTGTCCTCTTGCCTCTGAGCCATAACCTTGTGCTTCACATTAGGTCACATCCATCTACAATGTTACTTAGTATTTCTCTTGCAATTCAGAGATGGATAAATCTATCAAATACATCCATTTGGACCATTAAACTATTCAGAAACTGTCACTTTAAAATAGAAGTCTTTTAAAGATCAGCTGTGTTATGCTTTTTATAAATCTTAATAGGGTGTTTCAAGTTATTGTGTTACGTATCTTAAACGTGCTAGTTTATGTTGCAATAGTTATTTAGGAAAATCACCGTTTCTTTTTCAGCCTTCGTATAAAAGTAACTGAAAGATGAGTCTTGAGGCGGGAGAGGGGAAGGATGGGAGAGGGATATTTACTAATTAGATAGTAGATAAGAACTACTTTAGGTGAATGGAAGGACAAAACTCAATACAGCGGAGGTCAGCACAATTGGACTAAACCAAAAGCAAAGAAGTTTCCTAAATAGGCTGAATGCTTTGAAGGTTAGCAAAGCAGGGGCAGGGGTTTGGGCACCATGGTTTCAGGGGACATCTAAGTCAATGGCCATAATAAAATCTATTAAGAAAACATTCTGCATCCCACTTTGAAGAATGGCATCTGGGGTCTTAAATGCTAGCAAGCAGCCATTTAAGACGGAACAATGAGTCTCAACCCACCTGGACCAGAGGAGAATGAAGAACACCAAGGACACAAGGTAATAAAGAGCCCAAGAGACAGAAAGGGCTATATGAACCAGAGACTACATCATCCTGAGACGAGAAGAACCAGATGGTGCCTGGCCACAACCTATGACTGCCCTGACAGGGAGCACAAGACAGAATCCCTGAGGGAGCAGGAGAGCAGTGGGAAGCAGACCCCAAATTCTCATAAGACCAGACTTAATGGTCTGACTGAGACTAGAAGGACCCCGGTGGTCATGGCGCCCAGACCTTCTGTTGGCCCAGGACAGGAGCCATTCCAGGAGCCAACTCATTGGACATGGGTTGGACTGGACAATGGGTTGGAGAGGGATGCTGGTGAGGAGTGAGCTTCTTGGATCAGGTGGACACTTGAGACTATGTTGGCATCTCCTGCCTGGAGGGGGGATGGGAGGGTAGAGGGGCTGAGAGGCTGGCAAAATGGACACGAAAAGAGAGAGTGGAGGGAGACAGCAGGCTGTCTTATTAAATTAGGGGGGGAATAATTGGGAGTATGTAGCAAGGTGTATATGGGTTTTTATGTGAGAGACATACTTGATTTGTAAACTTTCACTTAAAGCACAATAAAAATTATTAAAAATCAAAGATGAGTCTTTGATTTAAATGCAGTCCCACAGCCATGCCAAGATATTTATTTTACGATAAACATGGAATGCCACCCAAAAAAGCTCTGTCTTCGTTGATACTGTTGATGCTAAACTGCCTCTGAAGCGATGCTTCTCCTCTCTGCTAGTCCTCTGCTCAAGGCTTTAGGACCAGACCCGTTGCCCTACAACAGTCAAGGGCAATTTCCTGATGGGGTGTTAAACCTCGAACTAGGATTGTACCTTTAAAGGCATCTGTAGTACAGTGAAAAGAAACTATAGTTTGGAATCAGAGGCCTTGATCTTGAGTCTGAGCTCTGCCAAGTACTATATAAGTTTGTCATTGCTTACCCTTTGAGCATCCCTGCTTCTTCATCAATAAAGGGAAATTAATAGCGTTAACTACCCAAAATCACTTTTGTGCCAAGAAAATTGGACAATATAAATTGTCCAATGAGAATATAAGCACTAATACAACTTTATGTCTGTAATAATGGCTATTACAAGAAAACATGTTGATCCACTAATTAACGTTTATCAGCTCAAAAGTAGGTTCCTACGATTAATCCTGCTTTGCCCTCAGATCTTCAATGCTAGCGCTTTGAGAGATTTCAGAAATTTGAAAAAAATAATCTGCCAGTCTGAATCCAGGCATGACAAAGATAGGGAATGACTTCTCTAGGTGGCCATATCAATATTCACTATATAACAATGGTTATGAATTGGCTCTATCAAGACCTACAGATTGCAGTAGCCCCACTGAACATCTTAGTCAAAAAAAAAAAAAATAGAAAGGAAAAAGCTTTTCATCACACTCATGACTCCATCCATACACACTTTTCCAAATCTGACATGAAAGTAGTTGGGGTACATGTGCTGGGGGAAGACCCAGATAGAGATTAAGCAAAGAGGAAGAGGAGAAGATATCAGAAGAAAAAACAGGAATGGGAAAAGAAGAAATGGGCAAAACTAAGTCAGATATACCCTAAATCTTGATCCCTATCTTTAATGAAATCCATTAAGTGGAGCTACTGCGTAGTAGCTCATGATATGTGTGTACAGGTCATTCTCTCATCTATCATCCTCTGATGTCAGTTCAGACGTTGTTATTGACACCTGCATCTTAAAGCTTCCTTTCTTATGTGAGTTTATTGGCAAAAGCCTTCCCTGATCGTGGATTCCAGAATCATTGACAAATATGCTTCATTTTTTGTTTCTCTCTCTTCCAATCTGATATCTTACCAGCAAGATCACCAGCCAATGTCCCTTACCTTCTGAGTTTCTTATAACTAAGATTTTAACAGTAATCATATAATTTCTGAGGATCTATCATCACACATTTTGTTTTACAATTATTTTCTGAAAACCACAGTAATACCATTTTAAAGCTAAGAGGGCGTTGGATCATCTACAACTTTTATGATTGACAGAGAATAGGCACACAATGTTTATTGAATTAATAGAAAAATGAGACATTTAGTAGAGCTCACTCATTTAGAAAGAGTTGAGTGCTTTCCTCAAGGTCACAAGGAATGTCTGTGGCAGAACTTGTGTTGGAATGTAGATCTTTCAACTCTCAGATAAGTATTTGTTCTCTGTACCTCTGATGTTATATGAGATGAGATGGGTAAGAGATGGGTAGCATTCAACATTTTTTGAGTGTTTACAGTTAAAATTATGCAATATGTAATAAGAAAATGGACAGACTTTCTCAATATGAAATTATTGCCCACAATGAAAAAAATTTAAAACCAAGATCATAGGGGCGATTTTTTTTTCCTTAATAGAATTAAATTAATATTCCTTAATTGAAGCAACATTTAATGTAAGGACGATAAAACCAAAGGAAGAAAATAATTTATCCATGGATATAAACCCTTCCGCCTTCAGCCTAGAGTTTGGAAATTAAATAATTGCCTTAAAACAGATGGTTATATTAAGTATATGTTTAGCAATTGTATGCAAACTTCATATAGAAATATACACAACCATTCATTTCATATTCTCCTCTCACTATGTATAAATAGCCATTCCCTCTGTATTCCACAAAAGTCCCACTTAAAAAAGATTCTCCAAGTATAAAAACCCGTTGCCATTGAGTCAATTCTGACTCATAGCGACCCTATAGGACAGAGTAGAACTGCCCTATAGAGTTTCCAAGGAGTGCCTGGTGGATTTGAACCGCCAACCTTTTGGCTAGCAGCCATAGCACTTACCCACTACGCCACCGGGGTTTCCATCTCCATGTATATTTGTGCGTATATATATATACATATATATATGTATAGACACATTCTATACGTATATGTATATATATATTCAAGTTTTTTCAGAGTTCAAGATCTGAAAAGATAACTGATGCAATTTCTAAAATGCCAAGAAATTAAATAATCAAAAAAAAGTTCAACCCACAACAAATGACTTAATTAGAGGTATAACAAGCATTTAGGTATCTATTCTTTGAATTCTCCCTCCTATGTTGCACTTATAAGCTCTTCCTTGAACTCAGCAGAATGAAATGTAAATAGACTGCAATGAATCAGACCTTGTATTCCATCTACACTAGCATACAAACCAGCAATCTGATCATCTCTCTGTCGATCGACTTTATACACATGTTGGACAAGTATTTATGTCATCTTAATTTGCCTTTACCATCCTTCTAACCACAGCTATGACCTTAAAGGGGTTATAGGATTTGGTGCACCATGTTCAAGGAAGAAGAAATACATACATGTGTCTATACTAGAATCTGTAAATACTTAGGAACATAAAATAAAATCATCAGTCCAAAGATAATCTGCTCGCAATACCCAGCTCCAGGCCAAATCCAAAACTAACTTAGCTGCCATCCTCTGTGTTGCTTTAAAGGACTCCAAAATGAGGCAACAATAAGTACCTAGAGTGTAGATAAATTCTCCAACTCCAAATACCAGCACAAAGACATCTTTCCAACTTTGAAATATGTCACAATCTCATGACTTTTTAGCAGGCAAAGTAACAAGGCAACAAAGGATCACTAATGTTGACCAATTAATATCCAGTGAAAGAAATTTTATAAAGACTTTCGAGAGAAATGAGGCAAATACAGTATCACCATGTGATCACATTCTGTTTTCAGGACTTACCATATAGATGGTGCTTCCGTTCCACTGATCTCTAGGAAATCATATCCTTCTTCTAGTTGAAAGTCAGTGAAGACTAAAGCTATGGTGTCCCCCGGCTCGGCAAGAATGGTCCACGTACAGTCAGCGTTGTTCTCGTATTCCGAAGGGAAGTGAGGGCTGGAAATGGTGCTGCTAGTTCCACGTAAGGTCCCTCCACAAGCTCCCTCAGCTGGTAGGAATGGCAGCAAAAGAGAAAAAAATAGTCATTTTTACCATGTTTTCATATGCAAGTATATATATAAAGTGTCATTTTTAATCAGTGACAGATATTTTCTAAACCCAAAATGAGACGCTTAATCTGGCAGATGATTTCTTCAAATTTGTTAATTTACTCAGTGAAAGGCTTACAAAACTTTAACAATTAAATCATATTATTAACAGGATTGCCATTATTGAAAACAATGAAATCGTGGCTTTTCTAAAATTTGAGTTGTGTAGTTGCCACATAGCTGACATTCACAGCCAGCTTAATACTATTTTTAAAGATTTTATCTGAATCTTGGAAGATGGAAATATGTCAGCAACATTTTGAGTCTTAGAAATGTGTAGTTATCTCTTTCCAATTCATTGTTACTTCCTTTGAGTACACTGAGCCCAACTGCCGACCTTTGGGTTAGCAGCTGTAGCTCCTAACCACTCTGCCACCAGGGTTTCCTTAAAAGAACTAGTCATACTAATTTAATTTCTAGGCAGTTTTTAATGTGCATTTGATTTTGAATTTTAGATAAGTTCTTGGCTGATGTAATAGAGACCTATTCATTCATGAAAAGGCTCTGAGTAGAAAAGAGTTGGGTGAACACTTAAAATGGAATACTTGGAGAAGTAGCAGATAAAGACCATCTAAGTAAAGATAAAATACATTAGAAGTATACACCAACATTGTAAAACATATTGTTTTGAAAAGCAATATATCTTGAAAAATTTGCTATGGGGTGACAAGTAGATAAGTTACTATACTCATGTCATAATTTATTATAAAATATAATACACATAGTAAACTGAGAGGGCCTCAGAGATTACGAAGAAAGTCCCAAAATACTTCTATTTTTTAAGTAAAAGTTATATTTTCTATATTAAATTATATTTACATTATAATTATACTTTTATATTTAATAAGTATTAAATATAGGGGTGATGAAAAATTTGCTGTATTTATAACGTTTACCTTTAAAACATTAAGATTTAATATGACACACATATCCAGCAACTATATATGTAAGCTAATTTGAAAATCATGACAAGAGGTAATTTGATTGTACTGCCAGGAGCAAATATCCATCCTGACCTACCTCCACCCTTCCCCACCCACACACATTTGTGGTCAACCCCAGTTCCTCAACTGCCCTCCTCTTGATGTGTTTCACAATACTCTCAGAAATAGATATAAGGCATATGATTTTAGGTGGGCTGCAATGAATATTTACACATCCCTTTGTTAAAATTGTATTTTTTAAAAATAGAAATAGAGATAAAATTTCAGTACCGTAAATAGTAAAAAAAAAAAAAAGTACATATACTAACCATTAAGGCAAATAAGTGGCTATTAGTGGGCAGAATCAGTGTCTGGGCTTTTGGTTCGGGAAAATGGCGAATAGGTCAGACAACCAAAAGTGAGAATTACAGTGTTTTCTGTCATTCTTGAAACTTAAATAAAATGTCTTTCTTTATAGGTAGATGAGATGGAGACTAGTTCACTTTGGATAGCTATTTACCTTTGCTATTGATTAAATAACTGTGTCTATAAAGATATCACACACACACACATCTTAACGTCTGTGAATGGCTTTAAGAAACAGAAATTTATTATCTCACAGTTTAGGAGGCTAGAAGTTTGAATTCAGGGCGCCAGCTCCAGGGGAAGGTTTTCTCTTCCTGTTGGCCCTGGAAGAAAGCTCTCCCATCCTTCCAACATCTATGGGCCCAGCATTTCTCAAAAATCTCCATATGTCTTGGCATCAATCTTCCCCTGGGTCTAGGAGGTTCTCAGCACAGAAACAGAACTCCTAGTACATATTAGAAGGAGTCCCTGGGTGCTGCAAATGGTTAAGTGCTAGAGTACTAGCCAAAATGTTGAGGGTTTGAACTTATCCAGCCACAACTTAGAAGACAGCTCTGGTGATCTTCCAAAATGTCACAGCCCGGAAAACCCCATTTTTTGGTGTTGTTAGGTGCTCTTGAGTCATTTTTGACTCATAGTGACCCCATGTACAACAGAATGAAACACCGCCCAGGCCTGCACTGTCCTCACAATTGTTGCTATGTTTGAGCCCATTGTTGCAGTCACTGTGTCAATCCATCTTGTCGAGGGTCTTCCTTTTTTTCATTGATTCTCTACCTTAACAAATGTGATGTCCTTCTGCAGGGACTGATCCCTCCTGATAACATGTCCAAAGTGCGTGAGATGAAGTCTTGTCATCTGCGCTTCCAAAGAACACTCTGACTATACTTCATCAAAGACACTTATTCGTTCTTCCGGCAGTCCATGGTAAATCCAATATTCTTTGTGAACACCATAATTCAAAGGCATCAATTCCTCTTCAGTCTTCCTTATTTGTCGTCCAACTTTCCCATGCATACGAGATGACTGAAAATATCAAGGCTTGGGTCAGACACACCATGAGGCTCAAAGTGACATCTTTGCTTTTAAATACTTTAAAGAGGACTTTTGCAGCCGATTTGCCCAATGCAATGTGTCATTTGATTTCTTGACTGCTGCTTCCATGGGCATTGATTGTGGATCCAAATAAAATGAAATCCTTGACAACTTTTCTCTATTTATCATGATGTTATTTATTGGTCCAGTCGTGAGGATTTTTCTTTTACTTTTGTTGAGGTGTGATCCATACTGAACGCTGTAGTGTGATTTTCATCAGAAAGTGCTTCAAGTCCTCTTCACTTTCAGCAAGCAAGGTTTTGCCATCTGCATATTGCAGGTTGTTAATGAGTGTTCTACCAATCCTGGTGCCATGTTCTTCTTCATATAGTCCAGGTTCTCGGATTATTTGCTTGGCATACAGATTGAATAAGTATTGTGAAAAGATACAACCTTATGGAGCAATTCTATCCTGCACATGTGAGGTCACCATGAGTTTGGAATAGACTTCACCACAATTAACGACAACTCATATTTGAACCCCTGGGCAGTATAAACAAGTAAGACACTAGGCTGGTCACAGCCTTAAAAATCCTATGGAGCACAGTTCTACTCTGATACACACAGGGGGTCTCCAGGAATAAGAATCATCTCAAAATGGTAACTAACAACAGCAACAATATTAGTATTTGAATAGACAAATTAATGCACATGAGTATAAGCAAAGAGACAGCTTAGTTCTATAGATGGTATGAAATTGGCAGTGATTAAATACAAGTATATTATGGGCATGCTAATTGATACATTTGTGTGTATATTATATAAATGGATGGGTATCAGACATAGTCGGCACCCCATTCATATTCTCTTATCTTTCTCCAGAGGTTGCCTCAATTGTTTTATACAAAAATTCCTATGTCTCTCTTTCTGAGGTCTCTCTTTAGCATTTGGAGTATGCTCTGCAAGCAGATGGGGCAGGTTAGAAGGGATTGAAAGTTAATACTCTCAGGAACAACTCTTAGCCAAGGAGAAATGGGAGTTGTTGAACAAATGCTCCAGTTTCTCACCCCTTGGTGGGAAACTCTTGAAGTGTAATTTACAGAGACTTCAGAGATATTTAATACCGATTGTCCACAGGAGTAACTTGCTCATTAACACAAACATTATTGGCATTTTTCAAGTCCCTGCCTCATTTCCCTACCTCATTTGCTTCATAGAATTAACTTCCAAGTTAACTGGTTGCACACAAGTCTGGGTCTTAGAGTCTACTCTTGGGAAACTTACACATAGCAAGTGTGAATGTTCATAGATATTAACTCATTGTCAGTTCTTCTCTCTATACCTTTGTGACTTTGCTCATACAATTTTAACTTGCTCCACCACACTCATTTTGTAAAATATATTATTGAATGAAATTCACATAATATAAAATTAACCAATATAAAATGAACAATCAATGGAATTTAATACATTTACAGTGTTCTGTAATCAACTCCTCTATCTAGTTGGAAAACATTTCATTACCAAAAAGGAAAGCTTATATCCATTGTCTTAGTTATCTAGTGCTGCTATAACAGAAATACCAAAAATGGATATCTTTAACAAACAGAAATTTTTTCTCTCACAGGCTGTGGAGGCTGACGACTCCCAAGATCGGCAGGTAAGCTTCTAGCTCAAGTCCCAAGAACCAGAGGTCAGATGTAGGATCCAGAGTAAGCAAAAGCCATCAAGATTTGCCAACAAATCCACATACATCGGATGCAGGCCACATCCCCAAGGAAACCGCCTTTCAACTGTTTGGCTGCTCATAGCAGATCTCATCATGGAGGTGATTACACTATATCAGATCTCATTATGGAGGTGATTGCATCTTTACATAGCTGCCAGATGCATCATAACTGCCAAACCACTGAGAATCATGGCCCAGCCAAGTTGACACACAACCTTAACCATCACAATGTACCCTTTGTCAACTTGACACCCATACACGTTTCCATAAACCACACACAATCTCTAAATAAAGACAATTATGAAGTGATTTTTGCACCTAACATGATACAATTAACTTGTGTACAATGGAAAATGCACTAGCCCTATTTACTTCTTATATTTCATAAGTGAAGAAAACAAAAATATTTGATGTACACATACAAGGAAGAAATATTCATAACAATTACAGTCCTCATTTCTGCAACTGATCATGTGGTCATACCTGGCATTCAGAACTATCTTCTTCTACCACCCATTCCATATTCTCTTTGCCCTCAGCAAGCACCTCAGCTGGTAGTGGTCCTTTGCCTGGGGGAGTGACTCAAATCTTCATTCATGAAAGATCTGGGCCATTATTAGTAGTCATGTTGGAATTGGGTTGCTATAGTTTTCCATTGACTTTGATCAAAGGGCATGGTAGTACTAAGGGACATTCTAAGTGATCTCCTGTATTCCAGACATACTCTTCTTTACCTTCATTATGTAAAATCAATCCAATTTCCTCTTGGTAGTCAGGATCAATCACATCAGCCAGTATGGTAACTCCCTTCTTTGCCTGTTGATCCAGAGGCACTGGGAGCCCAAAGTGGCCAGGCGGCATTCCTTACTTCCAGTTCAATGGAATCAGTGTTGTATCTCCTGCTGTGAGCATTCTTCCCTTTAGAACTAAGACCTCTAGATCCACAGAACATAGGGTTGCAGGGACAGGAAGCAAAAATTTTGTGAGTGGGTCACTAGGGGTAATAGTGAGTGGTGCCACTCCCATTTCTGCCCCTTGAACCCTGGACTCATAAATCTTGGTGATGGGAGAAACAGCACCATGTACTGGATGATGGTTTAGAGCCTATACAGACTTCTGGAGAATATTGCCCCAATCCTACAAGGTGTTGTTACTTAGCTGGTCCTTTAATTGTATCTTTAGGAAGTTGTTCTAGCATTCTATCAAGCCAGCTGCTTCAGGATGGTGTGGAACATGGCAAGACCAGTGAATTCCATGAGCGTGGGCCCATTGCTGCACTTCATTTTCTGTGAAGTGAGTCACTTGATCTGCGGCGATGCTGCGTGGGATAACATGACAGTGGATAAGACATTCTATAAGTCCACAGATGGTAGTTTTGACAGAAACATTGAGTTCAGGGAAGGTAAATCTGTATCCAGAATAAGTGTCTATTCCAATAAGAGCAAAATGCTACCTTTTACGTGTTGGAAGCCATCCAATGTAATCAGCCTGCCACCAGCTTGCCGGCTGATTGCCTTTAGGAATGGTGCCATATCTGGGACTCAGTGTTGGTCTCTGCTGCTGGCAGATTGTGAACTTAGCAGTGACTGCAACCAATTCTGCTTTGGTGAGTGGAAGTCCATGTTGCTGGGCCCATGCATAACCTCCATCCCCGCCACCATGGCCACTTTGTTCATGAATCCATTGGGCAATGACAGGGGTGACTGGGGAAAGAGGATAACTGGTTTCCATAGAATGCATTATCTTACCCACTTGAATGCTAAAATCTTCCTCTGCTGAGGTCATCCTTTGGTGAACATTCACATGAGATACAAATGTCTTTACTTTATTGGTCCAGTGAAGTCTACCCACATACCTCTTCTCCGTACCTTCTTGTCACCAATTTTCCAATCATGTTCCTTCTAAGTCCCTGACTTTCCAGCCAAACCACTGGCCACAGTCAGTGAATCAGTTTACAATTACACATCTGGCCATTTCTCCTTCCAAGTAAAGTGACCAACCAGATGCACTGCTTGAAGCTCTGCCCATTGGGAGGATTTCTCTTCACCACTGTCTTTCAAGAAGTTCCCAGCAAGGGGCTGTAGTGTTGCTGCTGTCCACTTTCAAGTGATGCCTGCATATTGTGCAGAACCGTGTGTAAACCAGGCACAAGTTTTCTCTTCCTCACTCAACTGATTATAAGGAACTCCCCATGAGGCAATAGGTGGAGATGGGGAGATGGCAGATAATGTGACAGGACTAGAGACCATGGGCATTTGGGCCACTTCCTCGTGCAACTTATTTGTGCCTCCAGGTCCCACTGGGGCCCAATCTCATATAACCCATTGAGTAACGGAGTGCTGATGTGCACATCTGACTTTATGACTCTGGGGATTAGACAACACCCAGCTCAGAATGGGTATCTCAGGCCACATGATGACTTGGTGGCCCATGGTTAAACACTCAGTCTCTACTAAAGCCCATTAACAAGCCAAATGCTGCTTCTCAAAAGGAGAGTAGTTATCTGCAAAGGACAATAGAGCTTTGCTCCAAAATTCTAAGAGTTTGCACTGTGATTCACCAACAGGGGCCTTCCAAAGACTCCAAACAGCATCTCTATCTGCCATTGCCACTTCAAGGCTGGATCATATTGCCCAAGTGGCAGAGCAGTTTGCACAGCAGCCTGAACCTATTGCAAAGCCTTCTCTTGGTCTGGGCCCTACTCAAAACTAGTAGGTTTTCGAGTCACTTGATAAATAGGCTGGAGTAGCACACCCATGTGATGGGTATGTTGCCTCCATAATTCAAAAAGGCTCGCCCATCAGGCATTGTGCCTCCTTTTTAGTTGTTGGGGGGAACAAGTGTAAGAAGTTAACCTTCACCG
Organism: Elephas maximus indicus; assembly: GCF_024166365.1. Lineage (NCBI taxonomy): Eukaryota > Metazoa > Chordata > Mammalia > Proboscidea > Elephantidae > Elephas > Elephas maximus. The sequence continues at coordinate 3,031,594 of NC_064830.1, read as the reverse complement.
ACATGCCCCATGCCACTGGACTCTTAGAAATTGCACTGAATGGAAGATGAATTTTTGTTGGATTAATTTCCCATTTTTTTTTTTTTTAGCATGGTAGCATAGAAATGTTTTACCAATAAGTCCAGAATCATTGACATTTCTTTCTTACTAGGTCCAATCAGCATAATATCTTCAATATAATGGGCCAGTGTGACATCTTGTAGAAGGGAAAGGTGATCAAGGTCTCTGCAGACTAAATTATGACATAGGGCTTGAGAATTGATATACCCCTTGAGGTAGGAGAGTGAAGGTACACTGCTGGCCTTGCTAGCTGAAGGTAAACTGTTTCTGCTGGTCCTTAGAAACAGGTATAGAGAAAAAGGCATCAGCCAGTTCAATAGCTGCATAGCAGGCACCAGGTATTAATTTGCTTAAGCAATGAAACCACATCTGGAACCACAACTGCAGTTACAGTCACCACCTACCTAAGTTTTCGATAATCAACTGTCATTCTTCAAGATACTCTGTTTTTTGTGCAAACCAAATAGGTGAGTTGAATGAGGATATAGTGGGAATCATCAGCCCTGCATCCTTCTTGTCCTTGATGATGGCAGTAATCTCTCCAATCCTTCCAGGGATGTGCTATTGTTTTTTGTTTCATCAGCCTCCACAGCCTTTGAGCCAGCAGCCTGCCATCTCACCTGCTAATCTTGGAATTTGTCAGCCTCTGCAGTTACATGAGGCAGAAGAATCCTTCAACCCAACCCATGGACTTGGGGCTTCCCAGCCTCTATAACCGTCTGAGCCATTTCCTTGATATAAATCTCTCTCTCTGTATATGTATATGTATATATATATGCTTGACTAGTTTTGCTTTTCTAGAGAACCCAGTGAAAGGTACCCAATAAACTTTAATTCCTTGTTGTCCTCTGCCCCTAGCTCCTAAAACCACCAATCTGCCTTTGCCTTTATGAAATATCTATTTTGAATATTTCATATAAATGGAAACATACAGAATACTTAAAGAACTTTTAAACAAAAACAAAAAAAGACAACCTAGTGAAGAAATGGGAAAAGGACTTGAATAGACATTTCTTCAAAGAAGATATTCAAATTTTCAATAAGCAAATGGAAAGTTTCTCAACTTTATTAGCCATTAGAGAAATGTAAATTGAAACATGAGATATCATCAGCATTGTTATAATCAAAAACAAAATGGCTACAATTAAAAAACTAATATAAAAACCTAAACCCATCACCAGAGAGTCAATTATGTCTCATAGTGTCACTTTAGAACAGAGTAGAATTGCCCCATAGCGTTTCCATGATGTGGTTGGTGGATTTGAACTTCCAGATTAAGACAGACTAGGAAGAAGGGCCGTACAATCTACTTCTAAAAACAAAAATCAGCCAGTGGAAACCTTATGAATTGCAGCAGGGGATTGTCTGACATAATGCCAGAAGATGAGCCCCTCATGTTGTAAGGCAATCAAAATACAACTGGGGAAGAACTGCCTCCTCAAAGTAGAGACTACCTTAAGGATGTAGATGGAGAAAAGTTTTCAGGACCTTCATTTGCTGATGTGGCACAAGTCAAAATAAGAAGAAATAGTTGCAAACATCCATTAATAATCAGAATGAGGAATGTACAAAGAATGAATTGAGGAAAATTGGAAGTCGTCAAAAATGAAATGGAACACATAAAATATTGATATCCTAGGCATTAAGGAGCTGAAATGGACTGGTATTGGCCATTCTGAATCAATCATATGATCTACTATGCTGGGAATGATGAATTGAAGAGGAACGGTGTTTCATTCATCGTAGGATAGAACATTTCAAAATCTATTCTGAAGTACAACACTGCCAGTGATAGGATAATATTCATATGCCTGTAAGGAAGACCAATTAATTAGACTATTGTCCGAGTTTACCCAGCAACCACTAATGCCAAAGATGAAGAAACTAAAGGTTTTTTACCAACATCTGCATTCTGAAATTGTCCAAACATGCAGTCAAAATGCACTGATAATTACTGGAGATTGGAATGTGAAATTTGGAAACAAAGAAGTATCAGTAGCTGAAAAATGTGGCCTTGCTGACAGAAATGATGTCAGAGATCACTTACAGAATTTTGTAAGACCAATGACTTATTCATTGCAAATACCTTTTATCGACAACATAAATGGTGATTATACAAGAAAAAATCACTGGATGGAATACATAGGAATCAAATCGACTACATTTGTGGAATGAGATGATGGAGAAGCGCAATAATATAAGTCACAACAAGCCCAGGGGCTGACTGTGGAACACACCATCAATCTCTTAAATATAAGTTCAAGTTGAAGCTGAAGAAAATTAAAACAAGTCCACAAAAGCCAGAATACAACCTTGAGTAAATACCACCTGAATTTAGAGACCATCTCAAGAGTACATTTGACATACTGAACACTAATGACCAAAGACCAGATGAGTTATGGGATCACATCAGGGACATCATACATGAAGAAAGTAAAAGGTCATTAAAAAGACAGAAAACAAAACAAGACCAAAATGGATATCAGAAGAGACTCTGAAACTGCTCCTGAACATGGAGTAGCTAAAGTGACTGAAAGAAATGATGAAGTAAAAGATCTTAACAGAAGATTACACAGAGTGGTTCCACAGACAAAGTAAGGTATTATAAAGAAATGTGTAAAGATCTGGAGATAGGAAATCAAAGGTGAAGAACATGCTCTGAATTTCTCAAGCTGAAAGAATTGAAAAAACATTTAAGCCACAAATTGCAATATTGAAGGATTCTATGAGCAAAATGGTGAACAAGGCAGGACATAGCAAAAGAAGATGGAAGAAATACACAGATCACTGTACCAAAAAGAATTCGTGAATGTTCAAATGTTTCAGGAGGTACCCTATGATCAAGAACCAATGGTACTGAAGGAAACAGTCCAAGCTGCACCGAAGGCATTGTGCGAAAACAAGGCTCCAAGAATTGAGGGAATACCAATTACGATGTTTCAACAAACAGATGCAGCTTTGGATCTCCCACTTGTCTATGCCAAGAAATTGGAGGACAGCAACTTGACCAACCGACTGAAAAAGATCCATATTTTTGTCCATTCCAAAGAAAGGTGATCCAACAGAATGCAGAAATTATCAGTGGTTAGAGCTATGGCTGCTAACCAAAAGACTGACAGTTTGAATCCACCAGACAGTCCTTGGAAACCCTATAGGGCAGTTCTACTCTGTCCCATGGGGTTGCTGTGAGTTTGAATCGACTGGATGGCAATGGTTTTCTTTGTTTATTTGTTTGTTTTTGGTTATCACTAATATCACACATAAGTAAAATTTTGGTGAAGATAACTCAAAAATGGTTGCAACAGTACATCAACAGGAAACCTGCCAGGAATCCAAGCTGGATTCAGAAGAGAACGTTGAATGAGGTATATACCATTGCAAATGTCAGAGACATCTCGGCTGAAAGCAGAAGGCTCCAGAAAGATGTTTACCTGTGTTTTATTGACTATGCAAATGCGTTCAACTGTGTGAATCATAACAAATTACAAATAACATTACGAAAAATGGAAATTCCAGAACACTTAATTGTGCTCATGTGGAACCTGTACGTAGACCTGTACAGTCATTGGAACAGAACAAGGGCATACTGTGTGGTTTGAATTCAGGAAAAATGTGCATCAGGGTTGTATAGTTTCACCATTCTTATTCAATTTGTATGCTGAGAAAATAATCCAAGAAGCTGAACTATATGAGAAAATAATCCAAGAAGCTGAACTATATGAAGAATAATGCAGCATCAGGACTGGAAGAAGACCCCTTAACAACCTGCAATATTGAAGTGACACAACCTTGCTTGCTGAAAGTGAAGAGGGCTTGGAGCACTTGCTGATGACAATCAAAGACTACCGTCTTCAGCATTGGTTACAAATCAATGTAAAGAAAACAAAAACCCTCACAACTGGACCAGTAAGCAACATTATGATAAAAACCCACCAATAAAAGGAGAAAATATTGAAGTTGTTGAGGATTTCATTTTACTACAATCCACAACCAAAGCCCATGGAAGCAGCTGTCCAGGAATCAAATGACGTATTGCATTGAGAAAATCTGCTGCAAAACCTCTTTAATGTGTTAAAAACAAAGATGTCACTTTGAGGACTGACGTTTGCCTGACCCAAGCCATGATATTTTCAATTTCCTTATATGTATGCAAAAGCTGGACAATGAATAAGGAAGACAGGAGAAGAATTGATATGTTTGAAGTGTGGCTCTGGTGAAGAATGTTGAATATACCACGGACTGCTAGAAGAATGAATAAATCTGTGTTGGAGGAAGTACATACAGTCAGACAGCTCCTTAGAAGTGAGGATAGTGAGACTTTGTCTCACGTACTCTGCACATATTATCAGAATGGACCAGTCCCTGGAGAGGGACATCATGCTTGGTAGAGGGTCAGCAAAGAATAGGAAGCCCCTCAAGAAAACGGATTGAAATAGTGGCTGCAACAAGGGGCTCAAACAGAGCAATGATTGTGAGGATTGGGCAGGACTACACAGTGTTCGTTCTGTTGTACGGAGGGTCGCCATGAGTTGGAACAGACTCCACAGGACCTAATAACAATACGGTGATCGTCTTTCTCTTGCTGAACCGCTATGGCATTCCTGGGATAAATCTTACTTGGTCGTGGTGTACAACCCTTTTAATATGATGTTGGATTCAGTCTGATAATACTTTATTGAGGACTTTTGAGTCTACATTCACAAGGAATACTGGTCTGTAAGATGTTTTGAGTGTTATTTTTGTCTGACTTTGATATTTGTGTAATAGTGTTTTCACAGAATTAGGAAGTTATTTTTTCCTCTTTCGTTTTTGGAAGCATTTGAAAAGGACTGTTGTTCATTTTTAAAGTGTTTGGTAGAATTCACTGGTGAAGCCATCTAGTCCTGGGATTTTCTTTGTTGGGAGTCAGCAGTAATGTCCTCATTTTCATTTCTGATTTTGGTTATTTGTATTTTCTTTCTTTTTTTTATTAGTCGGTTAGCTATGGGCTTGCCAATTTTGTTGATTGTATCTAAGAACCCAATTTTGGCTTCACTTATTTATTTTTTTCCTTTATTTTCTATTTGTTTTCTCTGTGCTCTAATCTTTCTTATTTCCTTCCTTCTTCTAGCTTTGTATTTAGATTGCTCTTTTTCTTTTACTAGTTCCCTAAGATGTAAAATTAGGATATTGATTTGAGATCTCTCATTGTTTTTACATGGTCATTTACAGCTAGATGTTTCTTTCTGAGCACTGCATCTTTAAGTTTTTGATATGATCTGTGTTCATTTTCATTTTTATCAAAGTGGTTTCTAGTTTCCCTATTTATGTTTTTTTTGACCCATTGTTTGTTTAGGAATATGTTAATTTTTACATATTAGTGTATTTTCCAGTTTTCTTTCTGTTATTTATTTGCAGTTTCATTCATTGTGGTCAGAGAAGATACTTTGTATTTTTAAAATCTTTTTAATTTAATCGAGAATTGCTTTATGGCCCAAATATATGGCTGTGTACAATGTCCCACGTGCACTAGAGAAGCAGCTGTGTTTGGTTGTTGTTGGGTGGACTGTTCTGTGTATGTCTGTTAGGTCTACTTGTGTATGGTGTGGTTTGAGACCTCCATTTTCCTATTGATCTTCTGTCTAGATGTTCTTTCCATTATTGAAAGTGTGGTATTGAAGTCTCCAACCATTACTGCAGAACTGTCTATTCATCCCTTCAGTTCTTCACCTCATATTATTTTTGGCTGTTTGGTATCTATGTGTTTTTAATTATTATATATAATAATTTACATATATAATTTATAAATATATATACATACTCTGCTTCATGAATTGATTCTCTTGTCAACATATAAAGTCCTTCTTTGTCTATTGGTCTGTTGTAACAGTTTTTGACTAAAAGTATATTTTTTTCTGATATTAGCATATTACCCTAGCTCTTGTTTGTTTGCTGTTTTCACAGGCTAGTTTTTCCATCCATTTACTGTTAACCTTTTGTGTCCTCGAATCCTAAAGTGAGTCCCTTGTAGAAAGCATATAACTGAATCATTTTTTTTTAAATTTCACTTTGACGATTTCTGCCTTTTGATTGGAAAGTTTAATACACCTACATTTAAAGTGACTGCTGACAAGGAGGGCCTTAATTTTGCCATTTTGCCATGTTTTCTGTATGTCTTATAATTATTTTGTACCTTGGTTTCTCCACTGCAGCCTCCTTTGGTGTTTAATTGTTGTTCACCGTTTTGATTCCCTTCTCATTTCCTTTTATGTATTTTTTTTTTTTTTTTAGATATTTTCTTAGTGGTTGCCATAGAGATTACAGTTAACATTCTAAATATACAGTGATCTAGTTTGAATTTATACCAATTTAGGTTCTATAGCATTCAAAATCTCTGCTTATCATCTCTGTTCTACCTGTTATGTTGCTATGGACACAAATTATATTTCTATAATCATGTGCTCATTAATATAGATTTATAAATATTGTTGTATTTGTCTCTTAAATAACCTAGGAAATAAAAAGAAAAGTTACAAATCAAAAGTACAACAATACTGACATTTAAATTTACCTATATAAATATAGGAACCCTCGTGGAGTAGTGGTTAAGCACTCAGCTAAAAACCAAAAGGTTGGTGGTTCAAACCCACCAACTGCTCCATGGGAGAAAGAAGTGGCAGTCTGCTTCCATAAAAATTACAGCCTTGGAAGCTCTATGGCAGGGGCCCTTCAACTGTATCACACAGGGTCACTATTAAGTTGGAATAGACTCGACAGCAAAAGGTCAAAGGCATGTAACATATCATATAAATACATATAAATAATATTTATTTTACTAAATTATTTTTATTATATTGTATTATTTATATATTTACTTATATTAATAAATTATATACGGTGTTGTTGTGTACCGTCTACTGAATTCAAACTCATACCGACCCTATAGGACATAATAGAATGTCCACATAGGGTTTCCAAGGCTGTAATCTTTACAGAAGCTTATTGCCACATCTTTCTCTCATGGAGCAGCTGGTAAGTTCCAACCATTGACCTTTAGGTTAGCAGCCAAGCGCTTAACCTTTGCACCACCACAGCAATATTCTTTCTTTCTAGTTGCTCTTTAACGTTTAGTCTGAAAGCCTTCCTTTAGCATTTCTTGTACGACAGCTCTACTAGACACAATCTCCTGCTATTTATCTGGGAATATAATAATTTATCTTTATTACTGAAGGGTAGTTTGTCGGATATAGAATTCTTGGCTGATAGTTTTTTTTTCCTATTAGCCCATTAAAAATTTTATCCCACTTTCTCTGGCCTCCACAGTTTCTGATGAGAAATTTGTCTTTAATCTTACTGGAAATCACCTGTATGTAAGTCATTTCTCTTTGCTGCCTTCAAGATTCTCTCTTTGGCTTTTGATTTTCTTTCTGAATTATGACTACTTTGCTTGATATTGGTTGTTTCTGTGGCGGGATAGGCCTTTAGGACTACTATATTGCCATTTTTGCTGCTGTCACTCCACTTATTTTTTAATCCAACATACACTCATCCTTAGTTGTTGTTGCTAGGTGCTATCAAGTTGGCTACGAATCATAGTGGCCATATGTATAACAGAACAAAACCTTGCCTGGTCTTGTTGTTGTCATAATTGTCGTTATGTTAAAGTCCATTGTTATAGCCACTGTGTCAATCTATCTCATTGAGGGTCTTCCTCTTTCACTGACCCTCTACTCTACTTTAAGCCTGATGTCTTTCTCCAGTGATTGGTCCCTTTTGATAACACGTCCAAACGATCAAGATGAAATCTCACCATCTTCATTTCTAAGGGACATTTTAGATGCACTTCCTCCAAGAAAGATTTGTTCATTCTTCTGGCAGTCCAAATATATTCAGTATTCTTTGGCCACAGCATAATTCAAACGCATCAATTCTTCTTTGGCCTTCCTTGTCCACTGTCCAACTTTCTCACACATGAAGTGACTGGAAAGACCATGGCTTGGGTCAGGAGCACATTAGTTCTGAAAATGACATCTCTGTTTTTTTAACTCTTGAAAAAGATCTTTTGGGACAGATTTGTCCAATGGAATATGTCATTTGATTTATTGACTGCTGCTTCCATGGGAAACAAATATTGATCAAAGAAGAATGAAATCTTGACAACTTCCATTTTTTTTTTTTTTTGTCATTTATCATATTGTTGTTTATTGGTCCAGTTATAAGGATTTTCTTTCTGTTCTTTATGTTCAGGTGTTCATCGTGAAAGTGGTAGTCTTTTATCTTCATCAGTAAGTGCTTCAAGTCATCTTTACTCTTGGCAAGCAAGGTTGTGTCATTTACATATCTTCGGTTGTTAATGAGTCTTTCTCCAATCTTGATGCCACATTTTTTTCATGTATCCCAGTTTCTTCGATTTGTTCAGAATATAGAATGAATAAGGTGAAAGAATACAACTCTGAGCACATCTTTTCCAATTTTAAACAACACAGTATCTCATTGTTCTGTTCACATGACTGTCTCTTGATCCATATACAAGTTCTGCATAAGCACAACTAAGCATCCTGGAATTCTCATTTTTCCAATATTATTAATAATTTGTTATGATATTCAGAGTCTAACACCTTCAGGTTGTCAACAAAACACAACTAAATATCTTTCTTGTACTCTCTGCTTTCAGCCAAGATCTGCCACTAACAATGACACTATTCATTCTACATCATCTTCTGAATCCTGCTTGAACTTCTGTCAGTTCCCTGTCAATATATGGCTGCAGTTATGTTTTCATTACCTTCAGCAAAATTTTGCTAGCGTGAGATATTAATGGCATTGTTTGATAATTTCTGCATTCTTTTCTGTCACCTTTCTTTGGAATGGACGTGAATGTGGATCTCTTCTAGTTGGTTAGCCAGGGAGCTGTCTTCTAAATTTCTTAACATAGATGAATAATCACTTCCAGCATTGTATCCGTTTGTTGAAGCATCTCAATTGGTATTCTGTGAATTCCTGGAGGCTTCTTTTCCCCAATGCCTTCAATGCAGCTTGGACTTCTTCGTTCGATACCACCGGTTCTTGATCATATGCTACCTCCCGCAATGGTTGAACATCAACCAATTCTTTATGATACAGTGACTGTGTATTCCTTTTATCTCCTTTTAATGCTTCCTTGTCTCATTCAATTTTTTGCTCATGGAATCCTTCAATATTGCAACTGGAGCCCTGAATTTTCTCTTCAGTTTTTTCAGCTTGAGAAATGCTGAACGTGTTCTTCCCTTTGGTTTCCTAACTGCATGTGTTTGCACATTGCATTACCATACTTTACCTTGTCTTTCAAGCTGTCCTTTGAAATCTTTTCTTCAGTTCTTTTACTTCACCATTTCTTCTGTTCCTTTTAGCTACTCCACATTCAAGAGCAAGTTTTAGAGCCTCTTCTGACATGCATTTTGGTCCTTTCTTTCCTTTTTTTTTATAATTTTTATTGTGCTTTAAGTGAAAGTTTACAGATCAAGTCAGCCTCTCATACAAAAACCCATATACATCTTGCTACACACTCCCAATTACCCTCCTCCTAATGAGACAGCCCGCTGTCTCCCTCCACTCTCTCTTTTTGTGTCTGTTTCACCACCTTCTAACCCTCTCCACCCTCTCATCTCCTGTCTACACAGGAGATGCCAACATAGTCTAAAGTGTCTACCTCATCCAAGAAGCTCACTCCTCACCAGCATCCCTCTCCAACCCATTGTCCAGTCCAATCCATGTCTGAAGAGTGGGCTTCGGGAATGGTTCCTGTCCTGGGCCAGCAGAAGGTCTGGGGGCCATGACCACCAGGGTCCTTCCAGTCTCAGTCAGGCCGTTAAGTCTGGTCTTATGGGAATTTGGGATCTGCATCCCACTGCTCTCCTGCTCCCTCAGAGGTTCTCTGTTGTGTTCCCTGTCAGGACAGTCATCGGTTGTAGCTGGACACCATCTAGTTCTTCTAGTCTCAGGATGATGTAGACTCTGGTTTGTGGGGCCCTTTCTGTCTCTTGGTGTTCTTCATTCTCCTGTGATCCAGGTGGGTTGAGACCAGTTGATGCATCTTAGATGGCTGCTTGCTAGTGTTTAAGACCCCAGATGCCACTCTTCAAAGAGGGATGAAGAATGTTTTCTTAATAGATTTTATTAAGCCAATTGACTTAGATATCCCCTGAAACCACGGTTCCCAGACCCCTGCCCATGATACGCTGGCCTTCGAAGCATTCAGTTTATTCAGGAAACTTTTTTGCTTTTGGTTTAGTCCAATTGTGCTGACCTCCCCTGTATTGTGCGCTGTCTTTCCCTTTACCCAAAGTAGTTCTTATCTACTATCTAATTAGTGTTTTTTTTTCTCTCCCACCCTTCCTCCCTCGCCCTCTCATAACCACAAAAGAATGTTTTCTTCTCAGTTAAAACTATTTCTTAAGTTCTTATAATAGTGGTCTTATACAATATTTGTCCTTTTGCAACTGACTAATTTCACTCAGCGTAATGCCTTCCAGGTTCCTCCATGTTATGAAATGTTTCACAAATTCCTCACTGTTCTTTATCAATGCATAGTATTCCATTGTGTGAATATACCATAATTTATTTATCCATTTTTCCATTGATGGCCACCTTGGTTGCTTCCATCTTTTTGCTATTGTAAACAGAGCTACAATAAACATGAGTGTGTATATATATCTGCTAGTGTAAAGGCTCTTATCTTTCTAGGATATATTCCAAGGAGTGGGATTGCTGGATAGTATGGTAGTTCTATTTCTAGCTTTTTAAGGAAGCGCCAAATCAATTTCCAAAGTGGTTTTATCATTTTACATTCCCACCAGCAGTGTAGAAGTGTTCCAATCTCTCCACAGCCTCTCCAAAATTTATTCTTTTGTGTTTTTTGGATTAATGCCAACCTTGTTGGAGTGAGATGAAATCTCATTGTAGTTTTGATCTGCATTTCTCTAATAGCTAATGATCGTGAACATATCCTCATATATCTGTTAGTTACTGGAATGTCTTCTTTAGTGAAGTGTCTATTCATATCTTTTGCCCATTTTTTAATTGGGTTATTTGTCTTTTTGCAGTTGAGTTTTTGCAGTATCATGTAGATTTTAGAGATCAGGCACTGATCGGAAATGTCATAGCTAAAAACTTTTTCCCAGTCTGTAGGCAGTCTTTTTACTCTTTTGGTGAAGTCTTTGGATGAGCATAGGTGTTTGATTTTTAGGAGCTCCCAGTTATCCAGTTTTTCTTCTACATTCTTTATAATGTTTTATACTGTTTATGCCATGCATTAGGGCTCCTAATGTTGTCCCTATTTTTTCCTCCATGATCTTTATCATTTTAGATTTTATATTTAGGTCTTTGACCCATTTTGAGTTAGTTTTTGTGCATGGAGTGAGGTATGGGTCTTGTTTCATTTTTTTTGCAGATGGGTATCCAGTTATGCCAGCACCATTTGTTAAAAAGACTGCCTTTTTCCCATTTAACTGTTTTTGGGGCATTTGTCAAATATCAACTGCTCATATGGGGATGGATTTACATCTAGATTCTCAATTCTGTTCCATTGGTCCATGTATCTGTTGTTGTACCAGTACCAGGCTGTTTTGAATACAGTGGAGGTATAACAGGTTCCAAAATCAGGTAAAGTAAGGCCTCCCACTTTGTTCTTCTTTTTCAGTAATGCCTTGTTTATCCGGGGCCTCTTTCCCTTCCGTATGAAATTGGTGATTTGTTTCTTTACTTCATTAAAGAATGTCACTGGGATTTGGATCGGAATTGCATTAAATGTATAGATCGCTTTTGGTAGAATAGACATTTTCACAAGGTTAAGTCTTCCTATCTACGAGCAAGGTATGTTCTTCCACTTATGTAAGTTTCTTTTGGTTTCTTGCAGAAGTGTACTGTAGTTTTCTTTGTATAAGTCTTCTCCATCTCTGGTAAGATTTATTCAAAATATTTTATCTTCTTGGGGGCTACTGTAAACAGCATTGATTTGGTGATTTCCTCTTCGATGTTCTTTTTGTGATGTAGAGGAATCCAATTGATTTTTGTATGTTTATCTTGTATTCTGATACTCTGCTGAACTCTTCTATTAGTTTCAGTAGTTTTCTGGAGGATTCCTTAGGGCTTTCTGTGTATAAGATCATGTCATCTGCAAACAGAGATACTTTGACTTCTTCCTTGCCAATCTGGATGCCCTTTATTTATCTAGCCTAATTGCTCTGGCTAGGACTTCCAGCACAATGTTGAATAAGAGCAGTGATAAAGGGCATCCTTGTCTGGTCCCCGATCTTAGTGGAAATGTTTTGAGGCTCTCTCCATTTAGGGTGATGTTGGCTGTTGGCTTTGTATATAAAAAAAAAAAAAATGCCCTTTATTATGTTGAGAAATTTTCCTTCTATTCCTATTTTGCTGAGAGTTTTTATAATGAATGAGTGTCGAACTTTGTCAAATGCCTTTTCTGCATCAATTGATAAAATCATGTGATTCTTGTCTTTTGTTTTATTTATGTGGTGGATTACATTAAGTGTTTTCCTAATGTTGAACCATCCCTGCATACCTGGTATGAATCTCACTTGGTCATGGTGAATTATTTTTTTGATATGTTGTTGAATTCTATTGGCTAGAATTTTGTTGAGGATTTTTACATCTACGTTCATGAGGGATATAGATCTATATTTTCTTTTCTTGTGGTGTCTTTACCTGGTTTTGGTATCAGGGATATGGTGGCTTCATAGAATGAGTTTGGTAGTATTCCAACCTTTTCTATGCTCTGAAATACCTTTAGTAGTAGTGGTGTTAACTCTTCTCTGAAACTTTGGTAGAACTCTGCAGTGAGGCCATCTGGACCAGGGCTTTTTGGGGGGGATGGGGGGAGTTTTTTGATTAACTTTTCAATCTCTTCTTTTGTTATGGGTCTATTTAGTTGTTCTACCTCTGTTTGTGTTGGTTTAGGTAGGTGGTGTGTTTCTAGAAATTCATCCATTTCTTCTAGATTTTCAAATTTGTTTGAGTATAGTTTTTCAAAGTAATCTGATATGATTCTTTTAATTTCAGTTGGGTCTGTTGTAATATTGCCCATCTCATTTCTTATTTGGGTTATTTGCTTCCTCTCCTGTTTTTCTTTTGTCAGTTTGGCCAGTGGTTAATCAATTTTGTTATTTTTTCAGAAAAACAGCTTTTGATCTTGTTAATTCTTTCAATTGTTTTTCTGTTTTCTATTTCATTTAGTTCAGCTCTAATTTTTACTATTTATTTTCTTCTGGTGCCTCTGGGTTTCTTTTGTTGCTCTTATTCTATTTGTTCAAGTTGTAGGGATAATTCTTTGATTTTAGCCCTTTCTTGTTTTTGGATGTGTACATTTATTGATATAAATTGGCTTCTGAGCACTGCTTTTGCTGTGTCCCAAAGGTTCTGATAGGAAATGTTTTCATTCTCATTGGATTCTCTGAATTTCTTTATTCCATCCTTAATGTCTTCTATAATCCACTATTTTTTGAGCAGGGTATTGTTCAGTTTCCAAGTGTTAGATTTCTTTTCCCTGCTTTTCCTGTTACTGATTTCCACTTTTATGGCCTTAAGGTCAGAGAAGATGCTCTGTAATATTTCAATGTTTTGGATTCCGCTAAGGCTTGCTTTTTGATCTAATATGTGGTCTGTTCTAGACAATGTTCTTCTCATCTTTCACAATATCAGGGAAGTTTTCTGCCAACAAATCTTCAACAATTTTCTCTGTATTTTCTGTGATCCCTCCCTGTTCTGGTACTCCAATCACTCACAGTTTATTTCTCTTGAGAGAGTCCCACATGATTCTTAAGGTTTCTTCATTTTTTAAAATTCTCTTATCTGATTTTTCTTCAAATATATTAGTGCCAAGTGATCTGTCTTCAAGTTCAGAAACTCTAGCTTGTACTTGCTTGATTCTGCTCCTCTGACTTCTTACTGAGTTGTCTAATCCTGTAATTTTATTGTTATTCTTCTGAATTTCTGATCGCTGTCTGTCTATGGATTTTTTCTGCTTATTAAACTTTTCATTATGTTCCTGAATAATTTTTCTAATTTCTTCAGTTGCTTTATCTGTGTGTTCCTTGGCTTGTTCTGCATATTGCCTTCTTTCCTTCCTGATGTCTTAAGGGTTCTGTATATTAAACTTTTGTATTCTGCATCTGGTAATTTCAGGAATGCACTTTCATCTAAAAGGTCCCTGGATTCTTTGTTTTGAGAGCCTATTGAGGTGATCATGGTCCTTTTCTTTAAGTGACTTGATATTGACTGTTGTCTCCAAGCCATCTAGAAGTTATTGTATTAGTTTATGCTTGCTTACTGTGTTGTAGCTGCTTGCTTTGTTTTGTTTTGGTATACCCCCACGGGTTGCTCAAGTGAGCTAGCTTGATTATTTTCACTTTTAGAGCTCTGGTGTCCTGTCCCCAACTGGCTAGAGCTGTTATCAGGTATGTCAGTCTAGAAGTCCATTCAGTTTTCTTGTACGTATTCAGCTCAGGTGTCCAGGTAACTGATCATCAAGTGTGTGGTATAGGCTGTGTCCTACAGTCTTAGAGGGGCAGGGGTGATTGACATATATACCGGTATCTGATTGCAGCAGGTGGTCATGCTCTGAACAAGGCAGGGGGCTGAGGACCAAGCCCCAAGTGTCTCTGAGGAAAACGTGTCTCTGTTCCCTAGAGCGTGCTGGTGGGTGGGCTCTGCAGAGTGACCATGGGCACCCAAAGTTCTTGGTTGTAAGGACTGGGAGGTACCAGTTATCTTTGGACCCCTGTTGCAGGTGGCTGGGTGACTTGAGTGGAGCTACCAGTCCTTAGGTCCCTGATGTGGGTAGGTGAGGACCTTGTTTAATAGGCAAAGCAATGTCAGATGTCAAACATCCACTTCTTCACCGCACAGCTGAAATGGTTGGCGTTTACCAGCAAGGGCCTATTCTCCCGAAGCAGGCCCACACAGGTCCATGCAGAAGGGAAAGGTGCTCAAGGTCCACAGATGGTTTATGCCTGGAGAGGAGCCGCTTCTGTCCTGAGCTCCCCTGGTTAATGGAGCTAACAAATTATCTTTTTCCCCCCATTGCAAATTTTTTCCTTCCCCAAGGCAGGGAGGATGGCTCTAGGTGCTCACCAGGGTCTATCTCAGGCCGAGGGATTCAGCCGCTGAAGCCGGCTTGGGGTGGAGGGGGTGGCATGGTAAAATATATGCACCTTCCTAGCTTTTGCAGAGGGCACCATTCTCCTCAGGTTCCGGAGGTGTGAGTGGGCTGCGTGGCTGGCTGCTTCTCCCTGAGGAAACTGCAGCCAAACGCTAGGACCAGCCCACCGCCGCTGCTGCTCCGGGAATGGTGCCCGAGGGCTCCCCGCGATTCAGGTCCAGTAATTCCTCTCCACTTCTGAACGGTCTCTTCCTACCCTTGCCCCTCAGTTCATTGTCTAAGCTTGCCTTTGATGCTCAGGGCACCCAGTTTGTCACAAATATATTCGTTTCACTTGTTTTTTGGGGTCTTTGTTGTAAAGAGTGCTTGCCGGAAGTGTCTGTCTATTCCGCCATCTTCCCTTTTTAATGACCTGTTGCTTTCTTCATGTATGATGTACTTGATGTCATTCCACAACTCATCCAGCCTTTGGTCGTTAGCATTTAATGCATCAAATTTATTCTTGAGGTGGTGTCTAAATCCCGGTGGGACGCATTCAAGGTCATACTTTGATTCCCTTGGACTTGCTTGACTTTCTTATGTTCCAACTTGAACTTTCGTGTTAGGAATTGATTGCTCTGTAATTGGCCCCTGGCTATGTTTTGACTGATATTATTGAGTTTCTCCATTGTCCCTTGCCACAGATGCAGTCGATTTGATTCCTGTGTAAACCATCCAGCAAGGTAAAGAAATACAGTCATCACTTGTGTCACTGAAAATAGTATTTGTGATTAATAAGCCATCGGACTTGCATAATTCTCTCATGTGATCTCCAGCATCGTTCCTATCATCAAGGCCATAAATTTTCCAAATACTGATCCTTCTTTGTTTCTAACTTTCACATTCTAATCGCCAGTAATTATCAATGCATCGTGATTGCACATTTGATCAATTTCAGATTGCAGTTGGTCTGAAAAGTCTTGAATTTCTTCATCTTTGGCATTCGAGTTGGTAAGTAAATTTGAATAATAGCCATATTATCTGATCTTCCTAGTAAGCATATGAATATTAACCTATCTCTGACAGTATTGTACTTCATGACAGATCTTAAAATGTTCTGTTGATGATGAATGCAATGTCATTCCTCTCCAATTTGTTGTTCCAGGTATAATTGACCATATAATTGTCAGATTCAAAATGGTCAAGATCAGTCCATTTCAGCTCACTAATAGCTAGGATAATGATCTTCAAGCATTCCATTTAATTTCTGACAACTTCCAATTTTCCTTGATTCATACTTTGCACATTCCGTGTTTTGATTATTAATGGAGGTTTATACCTGTTGCTTATAATTTTGAGTCATGCCACCTCAACAAATGAAGTCTAGAAGGCTCTACTCCATTCACATCATTAAGATTGACTCTAAATTTAGAAAGCAGCTCTTCCCAAGTCATATTTTGAGTGCCTTCTAACCTGTGGGGCTAATATTCCAACACTATATTGGAAACTCTTTTGTTGTTATCTATAAGGTTTTCATTAGCTAATTTTGGAAGCAGATCGCGAGGCCTTTTCCCTAGTTTGTCTTAATCTTTAAGTTCAACTGAAACCTGTCCACCATGGTATTTTAGACACCAGAGTTATAGCTTCCAGCATGATAGCAACATGCAAAACACCAGAGCACTACAAAGTGACAGATGGATGGTGGAGTCATTCTTAAGATCTAGCATATTAATCTTTATAGAAAACTTCATCTAAAACACAAATATCCCCATCTTTATCCCTTTTTTTTATCCCTCTTCAAGTTCATATAACCAAACCAAATCAAACCAAACCCATTGCCATCCAGTCCATTCTGACTCATAACAACCCTATAAATCAGAGTAGAACTGCCCCTTAGGGTTTCCAGTGAGTGTCTGGTGGATTTGAACTGCTGATCATTTGTTTAGCAGCTGTAGCTCTTAGCCACTACACCACCAGGGCTCCCAAGCTACGATAGTTCCCCTGACTATACCTCTATCACAGCATGTAGGCAAATAAACACACAGCAGAATGTGGCTATATTCCATATAAAATTATATTGTTGTTGTTAATAGTAGTAGTAGTAGATCCTCAAAGTCATATTGCATATCCTCGTTATTTTTGTATCCCATCCTCTTATATAAAGATGTGCTCAATTAAAAATGTTTTAAAGAAAATTGAACTTTATTGGAGACACTCAGTTTTATGATAAAGCTTGAGGTTGACGCTGTAGCTTTCCTACGACCTTAGCATTGTGCTAAGAAGATGAGTTATTTCTGTATCTTCATGAAAATATTATGAGATAGACTATGTTATAATTTAACCCGTGTATGCTGATTTTTTGTGTAATCACTTTTAGTAGCAGACATACTACTAGTAATAGTCTCCAATAAACATATAGAGACACAATGCCTGTATACCCTATCCTAATTTTTAAATACATCACTAGTTTTAGAGGGAAAAAAAAAAATCTGATATATCCAAATTTATAATACATTCACTCAGATCATTTTCAGTGTTCTGCTCAGGAAGTATACATGAACAAGGAGCCCACTTTTTTCTAAGAGATATCTATGTCTGATTACTATATGTCCTTATAAGGTCAAAGAGAAACAAAGAGAAAGCCATTCCCTTCCTTAATTATCATGAAGAATAAGCAGTTAAATCAGGGTTTCTCAACTCAGCATTACTGATGTTTTAAGTCAGGTAACTCTTTGCTGTGAGATGTTGCCCTATGCTGTCTAGCAGCATCCTAGCTTCTACCTGCTAGCTGCCAATAACATTCCTCCAGTTGTGACAACCACAAATGTCTCCAGACATTGCCAAATATCCTTTGAGAGGCAAAATCGCTCCTTCTGGTGAACCTCTGATTTAGGTGAATTTAATTAGTGTTGTTTTTCCAGTTCTTTTCAGTGGCATTATATGAAGTCTCTTAAACAGGAGGAACAAAAGCTATATTGAAGATATGCACTGTTCTTTCTTTGAGCTAAAATTCATAATGGACTGATGAAATAATGAATATCAATATTGAGCTACTTCTTTCAGTGTTTTAAAATTTGTGTGCATAAGACTTCCCTGGAGCAGAGTCAGAGGCTATAAGTAGTAAAACAGTGTCAAGTGTGTGGACTTCAGGCTCCCACACCAAATTTCTACCACAGCAGTACTTCCTTTTTTTTTTTAAATCTATTTCATACATTGAATTTCCACAAACCTTTCAGTTGAAGGAAAGATTTGACTGCTAAAAGAAGTTTGAATGGGATTGAGTTAATCCAAATGGAAGATAAGATGTTTTTAATAAAAGATGCACTTTAATCTACTGATTTCTGTAAGTAGGGGAAATAATTCTAAATGTAAGCAGAAATCAGAGTGCACTGTTTCCCAAGGAATTTCAAAACTTTCAAAAAGTTTTACCCTCAACTCTAAAATTATTATTATATATCTTGCCTGAGTATAAATGTTACTAGGGATGTATCTTAAGGGCATAATTCAAAATGCAGAATAAAATATCATTTAGAGACAACTTTGCCATATTTATCATAATAAAAAATTGAAACTGCTGAAATGTTCAACAGATAAATTATTAAATAAAATACAATATAATCCTACCATATAATCATCCAACATGCTTACCAAGAGCTTGTAATAATGCTTCAAAATATTCCTAAACTATAATAATAAAAAAATAATGTGCAATTGGATAATTGGATGTATAGTCTTATTTCAATTTCAAGAATATCATGAAAAAAAAAAAAGGGAATGAAATACACCAAAAGACCAACATTACTTCTGATGATGTTAAAATATATACATAAGTACATTTTTATTTTCTATCAACATGTATGGAGTAAAGACCCTTGTGTTATGTAATCAAATAATATTGGCCAAAATTATTTAGTGTAGCTTTAATAGTTGCTTTATTTCTTTAATATAGTATGCTTTCTATGTGTGATTATAGTTTTATATCAATGACTAAATATGGCACTTGAAATAATTCTTCCAGCAGCTGCAGTGAGATGGGGTCCAGAGATGCACCACCCCTGCTCAATCCCTATCCCTTCTGCTTTTGTAGGGTCATCACCATTACTTCTCAACTAACACCATCAGAAGAACATCTCTTTATATCCTTTGTCCTTGCCTACAACAGCTATCACAAGCCATAGCCTCCTGGGTCACCCCTCGGCATCCCAGAGTCTCATCCTTTCAAACATCTACACATCTGACTTTTCTGATCCCCTAACCCTACCCCCTGAAATTTTTAAAACTCTCCACTAGATCCTCTGTGTGTCAGAAACTTAATTATGAGCCAACTTCTCTACATCTCAACGACTGCTCCCTTCACTTTCTTTCTCTAATAGAAACCTCATATCTTCTGAGGATACTGTATCCCTTGAGGGACTCCCACATATTCAGTGTTTTGGTTCCATAGCCCATATATCACTGATTCTGGAGGTCAACCTCGTGTCTCTGCATGTCATTGACATTTCCAGATCGTTTCGTTGTTTAACTGTCTAAAATGTGCGAAGTTTGAGTCACTTGTCATCAGAATATAACACTGACAATGCTTTTTCTTTGTAGTCATTTATGATCCCCCGGCTACGTCTCCATTATTCCTTTAAGATTTACCTTTTGGCCCACTACAAGTCTCTGCAACTCTTCTTTTGATTTAATTCTTGCTGATTTCAATATTGAAGTAGATAATCCTTTGAATAAGTTAGCCTCTCAGTACATTCACCCTCCTCCAGCAATCCTGCTCCAACTCAACCGTTCAACCCCCTCATCATCTTTCATGTTCTCACTATCAATAAGTGACAAATTTCCATGGTTGCCAATTTGAAGCATCGCAAACCCGTATCGCCATTTTCTATATTTCCAGGTCACATCCTCAGATGCCTTAGCTCCAATAATTCTTTGACCATATAAGACCTAGAGGTCTTGATCATACCACCTTTTCACTTTATTTCCCTTAACCACCTCATGTCCTCATTTCTCACCTCACCATCTTTAGATTTCATGACTATTTTTAAATCATTCTTTTGTGTATATGGTAACTCCACTGTCCACCATTCATCAATGGAACAGAGTATTTAGATTCGAGTCTTGGACAAGTCCACATTTACACGTATTCAGGTAAATTTGGCTAATAAAACATAAAAACACAAACATGATGATGAATCTGACTTTAAATTTATGACCACAATCTGAAATTGGCCTTTAATGATGCAGGAAAATCCTACTTTATTTCCCTCATTTACTCACCCTCCTTTGTTTGGAATGAATATTTTATAACTTATTGCTCCTCAACCCACCAGAAATTCCTATCACATCCTCACCCCGCTTTGTAGTTCTGTTTTCTATTTCACTAAGAAAATTAATGAATCACAATCTATCGCCTCTACATCTCATCACTTATCTGTACTTCTACCCATAAAGTGTCCTTCCTGGATGAATTTTATCTGTTCCTATCTAAGGCAAACAGCTACATTTGTGTTCTAACTTTCATTCTTCAAAACATTTCTAATAATTTTGTGTTCTCTCCTCTCTGAAAATACTAATTTTCCCTTTTTAATGGTAAATTGTCCTCAGCATACAAACAAGCTCCAATTTTCCCCACTAAAATAAATAAATAGAAAATCTCTCTCTTGACTAAACCTCCTCCTGCCTCTAGCCTGAGATTCTTTTTTTTATCCCTTTTACATAAAATAATTCAAAAAAGTCTCTATATTTGCAATCTTCCTTCTTTTCTTCCTACCCTCTCTCGAACACATTTGAGTCCAGGATTTTATCCTTAACGGTCCACTAGAAATTTCATGCCATTATCATAGGCCTTAATGATCTTCATCTTTATGTCCATGTGTAGAGGCTTCTTCAACATCTTTTTTGGATTAGATCTTTCAGTGGTGTGACTTCTTTTGCTAGACATGTTGTTGGGGGTATAAGCAGTACAGATGTTACAGCCAGAGAAACTTGAATAACTCAGCTTCAAATTACTGATGGTTGCTTCTGATGGAATGAAATGCTGAATAAGATCATGCCATAGGCCTGGCCTGGAATGAACTTGGCTGAAGTGTCATAACAAGGAAGTCAGAGTGGTAATGGCTGCCAGGTGGGAGCGCAGTTCAGTTGTCACATAGCTCTCGAGTTGAACATTGCCCAACTTTCTATCCATTAAGACTCCAGGCACCAACACCAACGTCATTGTAGACCAGGCCATAGCCTGGTATTCAACAGTGTATTGAACAGTAAATCATAAAATTGAACATCTGTGAGTGAACATCTAAGAATGATAACACAGAAAATTACACTCTGCAACATTGCATGTAGCATATTACCAACAATAAGACACACCCACAAAAAAACCAACAGGCGGTTATAAGTGCTGTTCATTGTAACTCTAATACATCATAAGTACGAGGCTACCTGTACTACCCTGTATTATTTTACATTACTTTGTTCTGACAAGACAGATTATTTAAGATTAATTTTACAACCTTAATTCTGTAACATAACTGATAAAAAACCTGTGTTTTCAATATTACAGAATTTATAGACATCCATGAAAATCATGACCACTTTCTTCCTTTTCCTCCCTTCCAGCTATATCTTTCCAAGTCTTTTCCTGCCCCTTTATCACTAGCAGCCAAATTGTCTGCAATTAAAATACCTTGACTGATATTTCATAAAGCATTGGTAAGTGACATGTTGTGATTTCCAGTTGCATTATGTAAGGCTTATCAATTAAAGATAATTGCAGCTTTAGATGGCTCTCAATGAATCATGGATATACATTATTTAGCATGCCTTATTAAAGTATTACTAAAACAGCTACTGGTTCTTTATTTAGTGGAATCTTTGCTTGGTAACTATCATTCATTCTTCTAAGGAAATACAACTGTCCTAAAATGCATAAAATCCGTCAATTCTTAAAAAAAAAAAAATCAAAACAGCTGCCATATCCTATATTCCCTAAAACTGCCGTATATTAGAGACATGTCTTTTAATACATTTAGGTGAATATTTACCTTAAATTCATGTGTTTGGACAGAGAGAAATGAAATTAGAACTTTATCAAGTAAGCAGCATTAGTTTCCAATAATGATTTGTGCACTGCTATTTTCTATGATTTACAGATCATGCTTCCAAAAAAAAAAGGTCAAAACAAAATTGAAAAAACACAATCAGATTGAAAACAACCTCCCTTCAAGTCTCCCAAAAAGGATAAAAAAATAGTTAGAGGTAAAAGTGCAAAATGTAGTCAAAACTGACTTCACCACCTACTGTCTTTGTGGCGTAGGACATGTTACCTAACCTCTCAGAGAATTTGACTCTCTTTATGTGCAAACTGTAAGTACTAATACAAACCTTTACAGTTTTTGGATAGTGTAAGATAAAACTATGTCTGTAAAGCTCATAACATAGCAAGCCACCAAGCATACACTGGATTTCTCTATATCCGGATAGCTTTTCTTGTTGAGCAATTCATAATTACCTAAAAAGATCTTGTTTGCTAAAAACAAAGAATACATATCAAAAAACCTGTAGCCGTTGAGTTGATTCCGACTCATAGGGACCGTATACGACAGATTAGAACTGCCCCATAGAGTTTCCAAGGAGGGCCTGGTGGATTTGAACTGCCAACCTTTTGGTTGGCAGCTATAGCTCCTAACTACTACGCCACCAGGGTTTCCAAAGATTATGTGGAGAATGGCTAATTGCTGGCCAACCACCTCTCAGATATTTTGGAAGTGCTTCTTGCCTAAACTGGCTTCCCAAAATAACTTAGCCCAGCACAGAGGACCTACTGTCCAGGCAGCGCTGCATCTTCCAAAGCTCATCATTCTTCAGGGGAACAGGAGCTTCCTGGGAGGAGGAAGAAGGTCAGGGCGTTTAGGGAAGGACCTAGGGCTGTGAGGGAGGAAGCATAAAGAGATTTGAGGATTAACTCAAACTCGAGAAAGTCTTCCTGTAGGGCAGCAGAAATTCCATTTGACAGGAAAAATGGACCATTTGTTTGCTTAGCTCTCTCCAAGTTTGATTTACTCCCTTAAGAAATAGCTTCATCAAAACATATTTAGGCTTTAAATAAAAAGGAATCCTTGTAGCCAATGGTCCTCTTTAACCTAAAGGCTCTATTGAGCTAGGCTTTACACACAGTTTTTCATCTGAAATCCATGGGGCTTAGTTACTTCTGTCAAGGCCTCCAGAAAGCAAGTTTTGTCAGTGCTCAGTTTAATCCATTTGCACCCACAGAAAACGCTCAGGAGCAGCAATCCTTTCCCCCTTGGCATCTGGCTGAATGGACGATTCTCCTTTCTAGGCACATGTTCTCCAAATGGTCTGCAGATCGGGCAACCCAGCTTAGCTGTATTCTATGTAGGAGCCTGTGGAGTAAGTGGGGGAAACTCAAGCATAGCTTCTTCCATCCCATTAGGACAAAACCAAGTCACCAGCTTCCTTCACAAAAGTCGAACGTCTCTAGACAAGATGATGATGGAACAACTGTGTCCTCTCTGCCACGTCTCAGAAACTTCAGTACACATATTTTTTTTTTTAAAGTGGTTTTTAAAAATTCAAATATTTGTCTCCCAATTCTAAATTGGGGCCTTTTAAAGATATTAATTTTTCTAATACATTATAAGGGGATGGACAGCATATTATAGAGACCAAAGGTGCAGACTCTGTAGCCAAAATACCCAGATTCAGATCCCAGCTCTATCACATATTATGGGATGACCTAATACAACTTCCTTACCCCTCATTAATTTCTCTGAGCCTCTGTTTCCTAATCTTAAAGAAAAGAATAATTATAATACATATGTCATAGCGATATTTTGAAAATAAATTAGAATACATGTAAAACATTTAAACAGTGCCCTGGTGGTGCAGTGGTTAAGTATTCAGCTGCTAACCAAAAAGTCAGCAGTTCAAATCCACCAGCCACTCCTTGGAAACCTTATGGGGCAGTTCCTCTCTGTCCTATAGGGTCGCTGTGAGTTGGAACTGACTCTGTGGCAGTGGTTTGTTTCTTTTTTTGGTTAATACTCAGTAATACTATATATTTTTATCATATTTCCTTCTTACAATCTAAAACCTTAGTGACTACGTTAAAATTTCTATCACTTAAAGACAGAAGCTACTCCATTTCCTATTTATTAACGTATGCTGAACTTGATTAATCGTTCTCTTAAGAAACAAGAATCTACAAATCATTTAAACCTGGACTATTGCTAAATCTCATTTATGTTTCCTATACTATATCATACTAATTATATAAATGTATGTGTATGTGTGCACATGTAATTTTTGTCTTCTAAAGTAGTCCAAGGAGTGACATGTAAAATAAAATTAGCTATTCCTATATAGACCTACATTGCACTTGACACTTATTTTGCCTTTTGCCTAAGGCTCTGACTATTCAATTTCTTTTCTTAAATCAGCCTGCTAGGATTTTTTTCCCCCCAAAGAATATCAATAATGCATAAGCCCCCACCCCTTTTTTAACGGTTATCAACATTGAGATTCTGTCGTTTGCCTGAATTTCCTCGCCAGTTTATATAAAACTTAAAGAATTTTATTATGTGTCAGGTTCTTTGCTAAACATTTTACCTGGATTATCTCATTTAATCTGTAAAATAGAACTATGAAATAACTGTTATTACACAGATAAGAAAATTGAGAAATAAAATTAGTTGACCAAACATACAGAGCATGTAATTGATGAAGCCAGAATTCCATCCTAGGTGTTATTGCAGAGCTTATATTTTAACAGGCTCGATGGTTAAGCCCTCAACTGCTAACTGAAAAGTTGGTAGTTCGAACTCACCCAGCCACTCCATGGAAGAAAGACCTGGCAATCCGCTCCCAGAAAGATTACAGCCTAGAAAACCCGATGGGGCAGTTCTACTCTGTCACATTGGAGCGCTATGATTTGAAATTGACTTGATAGCACTTAACAACTACATACTTTACACATGGTTTTGTACTACCATGAGCTTTATTTATTATCTAAGTGTTAAAGACTTGTCCAGATGCTTAGCATATGTTATTTCATTTAATCTATGCTGATACTGAGAATCAGATCTTTTTTAAAACAATCTTTTCTCCATTGGGGAACCCTGGTGACATAGTGGTGAAGTGCTGTGGCTGCTAACCAAAAGGTCAGCAGTTCGAATTCACCAGGTGCTCCTTGGAAACTCTGTTGGGCAGTTCTACGGTCGTGTAGGGTAGTTATAAATTGGTTTTGACTGGACGGCAATGGGTTTTGGTTTTCTTCATTGTCAGTGTAACGTAGAGACTATGTGCCCTGTGAAGTCAGGCTGCCTGACCCAGATCTCACCTTTACTACTTTCTGTCTATGTTATTACCTCAGGTCCATATTTGCTGTACTAGTCTGCGGATAGGAAAGAAGGCTGATAATGGTGTCCAATACGTGCATGGTAACAAATATAGTGGTTAGGTCTCACAATTGAACCATATTTTTGTCAGCCCTAGAGTGCCTCTTATTTTTATTCTTTCATACTTCAAGCACACATGCATGGAGCTGTTTCCATCTCTTTGGGCTCTCCAGGAGCCAACCTGCATCTTCTTCAATGTTTTCAATAAATTTCATTCATTAGGCCCCAAAACTATTTCTTCCAAAACTAAGGCAGTATCTGAAATGAAATTCCTTTTAAGGAATGGTTTTAGATTAATCAAGAGCTACTTCACTCTTATCTTTTGCTGAAACTAATTTTACATTAGATGCTCCTTCCTGATATTCACCTCAAATACGTTTCAGCAATTGCCAAGAAGTTAAAGGGAAGAAATGCAAACAGACTATGATATAGATTTGAATAATCCAGGCCCATTTTTTTTAACAGCCCTCGTAATAAAGCTACATCTGTGTTTTGAGCCCTACATCGTAAGTGAAAATGAAACCGGCTCACAGAATGAGAAAGGTAATATGGACAGCATCTTAGTTCTGCATGCATTAACAACCAGTATAAGAGGAAAAAAGAAAAACAATCCTAAAATTCGTTTTCTTCTAAATCTGAACAGTGTCTATTGAGCATTGGAAGCGTGCCTATTTAAGTTATGCCGTAAATGTAAAATACACACCAGGTTTTGATGGCTAGTATTAAAAAAACACAAAACGTGGTTAATATTTTTATATGTTGTTATCTTTTGGCTATATAAAAAATTTTTTTTTTATATTAGGGTAATAAAAATATTATTAAAATTACTTTTACCCATTTTTTTCTACTTTTTTAATGTGGCAGGTAGAAAATTTTGAATTACGTACCTGGCTCACATTTGCAATTTGCATTATATTTCTATGGGACAACATGAATCTAAATATTGAGGACCTGGCTTTGGTTGGTCAGGTATGTGGCTGCTCAGAGACTCCTGAGTCCCTGCCTTGCCAATGGTCATCACTTCATTGCACAAAATGAGGATGTTCTGGGCTATAACCTGGCACAACTGTGGTCACGCAACAATACAAAATTTTTTCACATGTCATGTGTTTTCCTTCGACCCCAGAAGATTATGAATATGGCATCTTCCCCCAAATGATATTTTACTTATAGCTGCTTCCTTTAAAGCCTCTGTATCAATTCCTTTTGTATTTTAACATGTCTGAAAAACTTAGTTACTAATTATGTGATTATTATTTTCCTCTCCGTGTTTTTACAAGTTATCGCTTTTCTCTAAATATTACTTTTCCTCTCCATGTTTTACTGGCATTTCCCCATTCCCATCTCCCTCACTACCCAAATAACCATGAGGAACAAATGTAAGAACAATCCAGCAATAAAATTAAATCCAAAAATGAAAAACCTCAAGGTTTAAGGGCTATCAGCATTGAGATCCTGTAGTTTGCCTGCATTTCCTTGCAAGTTTATATAATACCTACAGAATTTTATTATGTGTCAAGCTCTTTGCTAAGAATTTTACCTGTATTATCTCATTTAATCTCAAGGTTTGAAGATAAATCAGGGACAACAATAAAGCAGTTTAATTTACCTCTATAACTTTGAAGGAACTCAAACTTTCATTCAGGCTATTTAGAAACCTGACTAAATGTTGACCTCTATTTCGTCACTCTTGGTTGATATCAGGTGATACCAGTATTTCTCAAAGCTCCAAGTTTCCTTGGGCAGCACTCTTCAGTTCAGCACATCTTGCGACTGGGTGTGTGTGTGTCTGTCTGTCTGTCTGTGTCTGTGTCTGTCTGTGTCTGTCTGTGTCTGTCTGTGTACAGATATATGTATAATACCAATAGCATCTTTATTTGCAATAAAGGTGACATTTTAGTTTATCATGTCTTATTGTTCTCTTGCTCATCTCTTGTTTTAGCTCTCAGACAAGGAAGAAAGGTGGTAATCGTTGACCACCTCAAATTCAGCAGAAACCAATAATCTGCTAAAAATATTGAAGCTATGCTTTCAAAATGTTGAGAGGGAATGTTTCTCACCTATACACAGCCAAACTATCAAGTGTGGGTACAGACCAAGGCCATTTTCAGGCATGCTAAGATGTAAAAGATCTTCCTCTAAAGCATCCTTTCTTAGCTAATTATTGAGGATATGTTCAAGAGGTGAAACTAAGAGAAAGGCAGACATAGAGTTTAGGAAACAGCGACCATCTGAGCAGGAAAGGAAGGGTTGTGCAACAAGCCTAGAGTCCAGTTCACAATCGTGTGGAAGAGACTTCCCACAGTGGAAGGTAGTGAGATTGAGGGAAATGAGTGCAAGAGAGACACGGTAAAGGTGATAAGTTACAATATGCTAGGGGGTCAGTGACAATCAGAAACTTCAAGAAAAATGGAAAACAATTGTAGTTCACATATTAAGCAATCACGTTTAAATTAGTGGTCTTCAGAAAGAAAAATAGAGTTCATTCAGAGCAACAGTTTGAAGAAGTAAGGAGCAGAAGATATTTGGATTATGATGATAAAAGCATCCAAAACCAAACAAACCCACTGCCTTCAAGTCCATTCCAATTCATGTAACCCTGTAAGATTGAATAGAACTGCCACATAGGGCTTCAAGGCTGTAAATCTTTATGGAAACAGAGTGCCACGTCTTTTTCTGGCAGAGCAACTGGTGGGTTTGAACTGCTTACCTTTTAGTTAGCAGCCAAGCACTTTACCCAATATGTCACCAGGGCTCTGATAAAAGCATATGTTTTCACTAATTAACAAGGAAAAAAATAAAGATAATTCAAAACTTTAACACAAATAAAAGACAATTGTGGCATAGACAGGCTAGCCATTTACCAAATCTATTTTTTTGTTTTTAATCTGTTCCGTGTTTAGGGTTGATTTCATTTCCTGTCATCTGGTGCAGTGACGTGCGGCTACAAGGCTGAGTTCTAGCCAATGGGATGTATGTGTGGGGACCTGCCCAGAAAACCCTCATGTTCTTTTCTCCCTTTCTGGATGACAACAAGGGCGACCTTGAAAGATGGCAGCCCCCAAAGTATCACTAACATCAGAAAAAACTGCCAGTACGGAAGACTATTGTGGATTTAACATGAGGAAAAAATGTTTGTATTTGAGCCAGCAGATATCACACTAACTAAACAAACAGAACAAGAAAGCTTTGGCCCAAATGTGAAACAAAATTAATTATGGAATCATTATGAATAATTGTTTGAAGCTAAGAAAGAGCTCATCTGAACTCTCTTCTCTGGGTGTCATAGCTATGGGATTCATAGAGGAGGAAGTCTAATTATTGGTATACTGCTTGACTCTGCGGTAAACAATATTTATAGTTATAATGATATAAGTGTTGTTCATTGTTTTCCAGCTTTTACAAGCAGCTTTTTGACAAATTAAGGATTTAATTATGATTGTAGAATTAAACATAAATGTTAACAACTTTGGTATTGTCAAAACTCTATTAAGCTGAAAGAATAAAGAGGAAGAAAAGAATTAAGAAGATACACTGGAAAGAATAGAGTCAATGATATTCATGTCCTATAATTTGGAGATGCAAGAGATGCTGCAAAAATTGAAAAAAAAGGCATAAAGGATTAAGTGTAATACTTAAATATATGAAGATAAGATATAAACCAAAAATGAAACCCATTGCCATCGAGTCGTTTCCGACCCATAGAGACCCAATAGGACGGAGTAGAACTGCCCCATATGGTTTCCTGGTGGATTAGAACTGCCTGCCTTTTTGTTAGCAGCCGTAGTTATTAACCACTATCCTACCAGGGTTTCCAAATACAGAGGTCTAAATTATATTATAAGAAAGCAGACATGTAAAGGGGGCATGATGCAAGGAAATTAATACAAGATGATAATTCAAAAAGTTTAAAATTGATAAAGCAAAAAAGAGAAAAGGACAGTAAATGTATTGGATATAAAACAATAACGGCAATAAAAAAAACCCAAACAAAAATTATCAGAAATTGTTAAATATGAGTCAGACTGTAACATCAGGGCATGAATGTTGATGGAATGTTGCTTTCCACAGTGAACTCTTGCGTGTTACTAATTTTTTAACCAGGTAGAGCCTTTGAATTTGTTTTAAAAATAATTAAATTCGAATAAAATTTTAATAGGATGATACAATAAAAAATATAGCTGGATTGTTTTAATTTCTAAGTCAGAAATTTAAAGTAGAGGACAACCCGTTTTGAGACTTTATTTCCTTATGTTTAATAGAAAAATACTAACACTAGTTTTGCCTACTTCTCAAGATGACTTGAGGAACATACGGGATAATGCATTTATGGGCTTCAGTATATTTACAAATTGATGTATAAATATGATTTTTAGATACCTTTCTGTGGTAGTTTATTTAAGTCATGTATACAATGCTAATACAGGCTACTCCGTGAAGTGAAGAATGTGTAAAAAGAAGTTAATTTGACCGCTTATAATCGAGAAAGACTAAAGCTACGACTAGGAGTGTTAACTCTGCAGTAGCTGTTAAGAATTATTTAGCTTGGCATAGATGACAAATACAAAGTTCTCATCATTGAAAGAATAAAGGAATGCCAAAAACTGGTATCCAGGTAAGAGAGGCTGAATCTCTGGCTGGATTAGGCTAGCGTTTGGTTATACCTCGCTTATTTCAAATAACACATGCTAAAAAAAAAAATTTTTTTGTAGTACAACTGTCCTATCACTTTCCAGAAGTCTGAACTAGCCTATCCTTCTCCAGACCCAGCAATATCTCATGTCCCCAAATGTCTATATATTTTCTACCTGTGATTATACATGTGGGGTAACACAAAAATGAGATCCAAAATTGGGAAGGCTGAAGTGGATACAGTCACTGAAAGGAACAAAGGGACATTATCCAAAAAAAAAAAAAATTGCCCAACTTTATTGTAGGCTAACATGAGCAAACGATGACTTCTCACTTGTGTTTTCTTTTGGTCAGATATTAGATTTCTCATGAGAATTTTCCGGATACAGATCCTCACCTACTTCCTTTCTATCTTCTTGCTTAATCTTATCATACAACTGGAGACCATGGCTTGCCTTTTGGATTTTCCCCTCAAAGAGAATTTTTTGTTTTGTTTTGTTTTTTGGATTTGTTATTCTATTGTCCTCCAATATTCTAGAGCTCAAAGTAATTTACGATAAATCCTGATCACTAATATTATAGTGTTTGTGGTTTAACAATAAAGTAGGGGAAACATACAGCAAATTAAGAAGACGTTAAATCCTGAGGTGGAAGTAGATTTCATTGAATCTATTTAGTTCCTTCTGTCCCTCTTTATATTCTCTCCTGGATACACATCATATCTGCACATAGAGAAACACTGAAATGTTTTCCAAGAGTAGAAGAGGCAACAGGAATGACATGCAATAAGTGAAGTGAAAGTAAGGGGTAAAAATTAATCTGGAAACTTCATGGATAAATGAGAAAAAGCTGAAATATTATATCTCCAGAAAAGGAAAGTCTGAAAAGAGAAACCAGTTTACAGTGATATCTTGTTTGAAGGAAACAGTTTTAAGTCAAAAAGCTCACTTATCTTCCATTTTATTGTATATCAGGTATAGTAAATATGTGGTTATATCATTTTTTTAAAAGAGTGTCATATAACTCTAGATATTTATGTGTCATTATTGGGGTTAAATACCACCACTTGGAGTGAGCTGTAAATTTTTGAACCCTGGCAAAACATCACTATAAAAGAATACTGTGGTATTACTGTGAGTAACATTACCAAGAAGAATGCTCAAGCAATTCCTGGAACCAAATAACTAGAAGTTTTAGGAAGCAGAAAATATGCTTATTTCATTTTTGTCAATTATCTAACCCCATGTTGCTAAAATACATTTATATCTTTTCTAGATGTTACATCTACACATTATAAGAATTACAGTATTTTTTACTTTATGATCCAGTTATTTAGATCAATGACAAACTGTGTTGTGTATTTCAAACTTGTTTCATAACATCATTATATCTAATTTAACTTCCTTGAAACCTTACTAGCCAAAGTATTGGAAAAAGCAAAATTTAATAATCTGTAATATAGAAGAAAAACTATTTACCGTGATAACCATATCTTGATATGGCTGGAATTTTATAAATTAGTGATAGAATAGGAAAGATTATTAGTTGACTATTGTATCAACTTTGA
The DNA here is from genome assembly GCF_024166365.1 of Elephas maximus indicus. NCBI lineage: Eukaryota > Metazoa > Chordata > Mammalia > Proboscidea > Elephantidae > Elephas > Elephas maximus. The sequence goes on along the minus strand of NC_064830.1, from coordinate 2,999,814 downwards.
CTTTATAAGGCATATAATTGTAGAATTAGTAAAAGAACTTCAGTTAAGAAGAAAACTCTCAAAGGAAGTGTGAGCAAATAAGAGTTACCATAGTTGTTAATGCTTATTGTTACATATACACACTGCCATTGAGCCCATTTCAACTCATAGCAGTGCTATAGGACAGAGTAGAATTGCCTCATAGGGTTTCCAAGTCTATAAATCTTTACAAAAGCAAACTGCCACATCTTTCTCCCACAGAGTGGCTGGTGGGTTTTAACTGCCAACATTTTAGTTAGCGGTTGAGCACTTTAACCACTGTGCCACCAGGGTTCCTTATTGTTATATATAGAAGTATCCTTTTCAAGTTTATAGTAACTCCTTAATTGATGCTCAGCAGATTTCTATGCCTCTATTAACTTTTTGATTTGGTACAACTGTAAGAGAGAATAGCTGTAGGTTAGGCTATATTTTAAGATAAAGAGGAACTGAGGATACAGTTACTTATAAAGTGTTAATGGCTGAATTTTTTTTTTTTTCTGTAGGAACTTACAAAGTTGTGCAGAAAATATTTTTAAGACCTAACTTCTACCATGACTAACTTCAAGCTCACATCACGGTGTTAAAGATTGCAGAGCTTGGAAAAGTACATAACAGGCTCTCAGGTAAACCAATACTGGTCATTTCCCAAAAAACACTGCATGGAAGAGAAAAAAGTAGTTGGTAAAAGCTTAAAATTTCTATTTGGGTGCATTGATGGTTGAAATTGTACTTTGTAGGTAAGTCTAGGTTATGGAGCATCTTGAAAGCCATGTTGAAGAGTTTGTAGTCAATTCTTATTGAATCACTGAAATGGCTTGGATGAGAGAAGAATGGGTATGAAGATGTCTGTTTTGGGGAAAACTGCTTAAAAGTAGAACATAGGTTGGAGGTCAGATTTCTAGATATGGAGACACAGATATGGATGAGAAGTAAAAAAAAAAAAGCATAGTATAGTGGGAGTGGGAATTGGAAGAAGATAAACACATTTTGAAGGGAAAAAGGTGGCATGTCTTGAATCCGAAGGATACGGATAATAATGGAGAGAACAAACCCAAAGGAACTGAAATTTTTGATGTAGAGTGAATGGGAAAATAATAGAGGTAAAGGTAGAAATAATTAGAATAAAGAATATTTTTAGTATATTCAAATAGTGACATCCTTAAATGGGATCAATTAGTTGAGAGAAATCTGTAGAAAGGAAAGACAAAGGGACTTGGAACTAGATTTTGATGATACCAGCCTTTTGTCAATGGAAGGAGTAAAAGGAATCAATAGTAATAAGTAAGATAAAAAGCAGAATACAATAACCTTCAGGAACACGCAGAGGAAAAGAGCATTTCAGGAGGAATAACAGATATGTGGTGCAGAAAATATTCATAATAGTAATTTCTCCAAAACAGAGAAATAATTTGGATATAGTAAATCCCAGATCCAATATTTACTAGCTGAAATATCTTGCACAAATCAATTTTCCTTCTAAACTTTAGATTCCTCATCTATGAAATCAATCTTCAATGAAACCCTATTTGGGAGGATTAAATATGACAAAGTAGTGGCTGGTACCACATCATAAGCCATCATGAGTTGGAATCCACTCAATGGCAATGCTTTTATTTATGTATTGGTTTTGTTTTTAAGTGCTAGTTAGTAACAATAGTAATATCCCATCCTGAAATTATCTTCATGAGGAAGTTCTGATGAGACTACATTTAACGGAAAAAAACTAAAATATAGGCAAGTATTCATCAAGTGCCATAGGTTAAAATAAACATATTGCTGAAAGTAAAACTATGTCATACGATGATTTACAGTTGAGGCTGTAAACTGGCATGTTAAGTGCATGGATTAAACATCATATGTGAGTTTGAGTCTAACTCATTATACATTACAGATGTTACCCTTTGAAAATTAAGCTTTTTTGTCTTCATCTGTTGAGAGAGTATCCATACTGAATATTTCAATGGATTAAGGTGAGAATTTCAGGACGTGAGCCAAGTAAAGTGCTTAACACACTTACTGGCATTACATTAAGACCTCAATGAAGGCTGGCTATGTTTTTATTTTTGAACTCCTAAGGTGAGTTTTTCTTAGGAAAGTCAAAATCTAAGAGTCAAAGTATGCTCTTTCCTAAAGTAATTAAAAAAAAAAAAGTAATTAGGTCAGTAAAATAATATTATCAGAAAGGCTAAATATTTCAGGACTTCAGGAGGTTATCCACTAAATTATGGTTATGAGTTCTTGGAATAATGCATTCATTTATGTTCAAAGGCATATGAGAGTTGAAAGAGTCCTTAAAATATCTACATTAAATTGTCTAAGGGTGTTTGTATTTTTTAATGAGAAAAGGATTAAAAAGGAACTGAGAATGGGAAGTCAAATCAAAAAGGACATTTACACGTGCACATCAAATATTAGAATACTATGATAAGTGGTGATAAAAATATGTAAGAGCCCATAAAGTTTAAGACATGCAATGAAGAAAAATTTGAATATTTGAGGGACCTATATAAACTCGTTATTGATTTTATAGAGTACAATCATAGTTTCTTATGTAACACAGAGTATTACTTTTTGTGGGAAATAGAATGAACTGACATGATATAACCCAGCATGAGACGTTCTCTTTTCATTTAAACTGTAACTTTTATAGAATCATCTCTGAACCCATTTAGTTATACAGGTGTCACTTCCCAAGTGCATGAGCATACAATACCTCTGCAAAATGGAGCTGGAAAATCCCATGATGCGCCATTCCCAGGGCTAACAATGCAGGTCAGAATTGCATGTCCTTCCAAGATATAACCAGAGAGACAGCTGTATCGGATTTTGTCTCCTATGTTGAACCTTGTTCCGTGGAGAACTCCTTTTAATATCTCCCCAGGATTTCCACAGGTGTGGCTAGGTAAAACTATTTGAAGAAAGAAGAAAGAACAAAAGAGAGAGAGAGAGAAAAAAAAGTGAGCCTAAAAGCAAAGACTTTTTTTTTAATGAAATCAATTTATTTCACAAAGCAGATACCACTTTTGAATTATAAAATTAGCCAAATTCTAGAATAAAATATTTTAATTTTACCTAAAAATAAACCAAGAAAATATCTTAATATTTTAGGAATATCTGACATGTAATACTTTTTTATAAAGATTATGTAAAAGTGTAATGAATAGATTTTCTTAAGAAAAAAATACAGTTCTGCTTGGATTCAGTGTTCTAGATGATGACCAAACAATTTTTTCTAATTACGAGATTCTATATTCTCATATTGTTAGAAACCAGATGAAACAGTAGGATAGAGGGATCTGAAAGAATGATATAAGAAACATAGCATGGATTTCTTATACCATGTTATGCTGTAGTTTTCATGTTGTATTTATTCTTATTCATTCAGGACTAAGTCCAGGGCTGATACACATCATTAATCGGCGTTCCATCAATGTTTGATGGATAAACAACTGAATTAAAGAACAAATGAAACACCAAATTCATTAATTCAACAGGATTTTTTTTTATGGAGTCGCTATTATACTCCAGGCCTTCTGCTAAGCCCCGTGCATTTATAGTATCTGAGTCGCAACTAACTTTCAGCTATTATTTTTGACATTTTAACTACTGTGTTCACTTTATTTCAATATTTCAGCTTTGATTCCGTTCTTTCTTGACCTTTTCACTTTTTACATTGATATCATTATCTATTAACTGCCTTGAAATCTAATCAATATGGTGCCCTTCCGTAGTTATAGAACATGATATGGAACTTACTTAAGGCACCATTAAGTTGGATGGACAGAGGTCATGGTTGTTGGCTTTGTCTCCATATCTCTGGCTTAAATTTAGCATGCTATTATGTAATATTCCGGTAAACCAAGGCATCAATAAAATTTTTTTTAAATTAAAAATAGTTTCAAAATCAGCAAACAAATTATTTTGTTTGAGTCCATATTTTGCATGTGCCGAGGTGTATTTTTATTCACAGGCACAGTATAGTGCAATTTTTTCTGTTTTGTTTATATTTTTAACCTAAGAAATGTAGAGACTTTCCCAGTGAAGGGAGGAAGAGAGGGCAAACCTCAGTGATTACTGCAATAATTTTTACCATGACATCACTCAAATATGGACAAACTGAACTATTTGCAAACATTAGCAATTAGATATTTCATATTATTGACATGTTTATGAAATCACAATTTACAAAATCAAATTGCTCTCAGTTCAAAATTTAAAAAAATCATTTCTGAAATCAGTCTACAAAAACCTAAGTAATAACACAATGGAAAATACTTCAATATAGTCTATAATTTTTTCCATCTTATACAAAAGAAATTCTGCATTTAATTCCAAATTTACTATCCTTAAGGTAATAAGCCTTAAAATATGTTGCTTTATAGTCTATTAAAAATGGCATTTTACTTCCTATTTTGGTGTCTGGAGAAGTGGCGCTGAATGTGGATGTAGTGAGCACAGCACGACCAGAGTAACAAACGAGTATTTGAGCACAAATGGACGGGTATAGACATATTGGGATATGGGTGGCTGCAGATATGTGCATAGGTGAGGATAGATAGAAATATCTACAGGTACATGTAAATACAAATATATGGTTGCAGGCACAAAGTCATTGAAGACACAAATACAGATACTCCTCAGACATAACCAAACACTTCCAACACTGGTTTTCTGGGTTTGAAGACTCACAGCCATAGTCTCATGGGACAACTCAGTCAACTGACATAACACAGTTCACAAAAATCATGATCTCCATCCTAGTGAAGTGAGTAGCGTCTGGGGTCTTAAAAACTTGCAAGCGGCCATCTCAGATACAACTATGGGCCTCTACTTGCCAGGAGCAAAAAAGTAAGAAGGCAAGCAAAAGCTCAAAGAAACAAGTCTACACAAGCCACAACCTCATCTACCCTGAGACCAGAAGAACTGGAAGAACTAGATGGTGCCTGGCTACCACCACCAAGCATTCTGACAAGAATCACAATAGTTGGTTCCAGGTAAGACTGGAGAGAAATATGGAGCAGAACTGAAATTCTTTTTTAAAAAAAGCCAGACAAACTGGAACAGCAAAGAATGGAAGACTCCCTGAGACTATCACCCTGAAAAACTCTTTAAACCTAGAACTGAGCCTATCCCCTGAGATCACTTTTTGCAAAATAGCAGAGTGGTACACACATTAAAGGATGTTATCAGTAAGATCATTGTGCTATGTAAAAACCATCAATATGAGACCAAAATGTGAACAATTATTTGAGAGCAGAGATGAGAAGATAAGGAGGCAGGGAAACTAGAGTACTGGAAAGGGAACAAACAGAACAGAATTAAAGACAGTGTTGACACATCGTGATAAATGTAACTAAAGTTACTGAACAATTTGTATAGAAATTGTCAAATGGAAACCTAACTTGCTGTGTAAACTTTCACCAAAAAACTCAATAAAATATTTTAAAAATTACATTTTACTTCATATGACTTTCTAATTTAGAAAAAGTTTCAGTTCTCTCGGGAGAGCATCTGAGTTTAAGACTTGGGATGCTTGTCAGTTAGGATGAGCTGAGGGATCTTATTGTCAGAAAGACACAAGCTGAATACCAATCATGATGAGAGAGAGAAAAAAAAATACACAGAGAAAGAATATGTAAACGAGATGGTTTTGTGGTGTTTTTTGTTCTTGCCCAGGAATCTTTATAATTAAAAACCTTCCTCATTTCTTTTAGGGACTTTTTTCATTATTTTCCTTAACTATTATTAATACTTAAAATAATTTTTTTTTTTATTAGAAGGTACACATCCACCATCCAGGGGTAGAATGTGGGCTAGGAAGTAGTTTCCCAAAGAAAACAGGATCAGTGTAAATTTATCAAATATTCTAAAATCTTCTAAAGATAACTGCAAGATATGCTAACTTGTATAACTCAAAAAACCAAATGAGCCATTCTGAAAATTGAACTTATACTATAGAATTTTCTACCATTTTTTTCTGTTAAAAATAGAAACAAATTATTTTAAAAAATAACTTCACAAATATGCAATCAACTGTAATATAGAAAGATCAACATAACAATATTGGACAAAAATATATAAATAGACCACAAGATGTTGGTGCTGTACGGACAAGCTTCAAACTACATTATTTGCACCATTTAAATATATTTAAACAAAAGTGAAGTAAAAACAAAACGAGGTGCTGGACTGTGTAATGGCAATGTGAGGAAGTGGTGAAATGTACTGTCTTCAAGCTTTTTGAGAGGAAAAGAAAATCCTCCATGAAAACAAGGGTTTCCTCAAGTAGATCTCTAAAAATAGATGTCTGTAAATGTCTCTTCAAACTTTCAACAGGGAGTTAGATGTAACATTTGGACATATAAACAACGGCTAAAATTCAGAGACAAAAATTTCTCTCCTTCAATTTCATCAAGTTAGGGAAGCTATGTTTTGTAGGAAAAACTTATTACAGGTTTTAGAAGTAGTGAATGTCAAAGGAAAAATGGCAATAAATGGAGAATGTACTGGTAAATATAACTAACATGATATTTCTGACTGTTGTACATGACATGAAAAATTCTATTCCAGGTGCAACTGAAGACTTCTGCTTGTAATAGAAATGACTGTTGGTACTAGCCAACTCCATAAAAGCACTATAAAGGGTGATGAAATTCTCTATGTCTGGGTCCATCACAGGCTCCTCTTCTTCCGTAAATCCTTCCCTGGCATCTTAGGCCACTTGAACCACTTCAGCGTTTGTTTTTGTGTGCATATTTTGCCTTTACCTCACATGTTGACACTTAGTGATCCTAGAATTCAAAATTACATAAACACTTATTCTTCACAAGGCTTTGTAAGGTAAAGGAAAAAGAACTGGATTTACATCTCTTATTTTGCATTTATTAGTTCTGTTTATTTATTGAATATGTTTTCTATCAGTATTTATTACACAAAGAGAGAGGAACAGAGGTGAAAGACACAGAGACAGAGAGAGAGGTATGAAGACTGAACGAGATAACACAGGTCTCCAAAGGCACCTTCATAATATCTCTGTGATCAGATTGTATTGAACTAGCTGTTAGCAGTTTTCCTCTACTTTAGATCTTCAGTTGCCCAAGACTGGGGTTGCATCTTATTTGTTTCTGTCCTCATCATGTCTAGAATAATGTCTAACACTCAGCAGATGCTTGCTAAAAAATATTTGCTCAGCTGAAATGATAAATATAAATAGTAATGCAAAATATATGATATTTTATTTCCACATATAGTCTTCGTATAGTAACTAAGATTTTCATGGCCCATAAGGTTCATAAGAATAGAAAAATGAGTTTTTTTTCCCCCAAAACTAATTGGACAAAATATCATTTTGAAAACAATGAACCAGTAAATAATAAAAACTGTAAGTCAGTCTCTCATTCAGCTAACAACGTAGGTATCAGAGGCTTAAAATGAATTTAAGAATTTCAAAGCATAATAACTTAAGTGGGAAAAAGTGATCAAATTAAGCTTAACAATTTGAAGTCACTGGTGGTAGAATAATGTTATAAATTTAAGATTTAGGAAATAAGAATTTTTATTTTAAATTTATTTTCTGTTTGAAAATGTTTTGCTAAAATTTTAATGTGAACGTTGCCAATGAGCAAATGGAAAGCAGTTGGAAATGCATTAGAATATCATTTCCGGTTGTAAATAATAAAAAATGCTAAAAAGCACATAGTAGCATAAACCATTAGGAATTTCATTAAAAATTATCAAAGTATGCAAAATTATCAAATGGATGGCAATGATTTTAGGTCCATGCAAAGATTTAAGATTCTAATACTTAAAAATTACGAATACTGAAAATCCAGTGGTTGGGTAAAACTAATTTAGCCTATCGGTCATTTTCATCAATTTCATTTTAACTATTTCAAACCAGTTTCCATGCAGATAGTGAATGTCCCTTTTTCTCTCCATAGCGATGAGCATACAGTAAGTATCTACTAAATACTGTGTTGACTTGAACTCTACTGCTAATTCCCTTCACTCCTTCAAAAGTAATTTGTACTCTTTCCCACAGATGCTTCAAGAAAGAAATTCTTATTGGGTGATTGAAATTTATCACCCAGTGCAGACATTTGGTAATGTGAAAGAATTTTTTGAAAGAAACTCTGGACACAGTACTTTCTTCTCATGGCGGATTTCCATCTGGCCCCATGAAGCCAAGTTTGTACACTCAGGGCTTGAATCATGGGCTGTCATTCTAATTATGCTCACAGAAATCCCTTCCATAACACTTTTGATTTGGCAACTGCGTCTGGTCACAATTCAGGGACTTAATTAGGCAATCACATCAAACCTTTAACCCAACTGTTTAAATGATTAAATGGATGTCATATTAAATCTCTTTCCAAAAGAAAAGTGAAAACATGATACTAAAACAGAATACTACATTAATATTCATGACCGAATGGAACAAAATGGTAGCACACTTTTTTTTTTTTTTGGTAGAATCCATCAGAGAAGTGACAGAATTTTTGCCCATGTACAATCAATGAAATTTCATTAGGATCACTCATTTGCATAAACCTAAAGGGTTTCTGTCAGACCATTTGTTTACATTGCAGCTTAAGGAAACAAAGCTTCAAATACCTTCATGACATAAAACACTTGAAGTGTTAACCAACAGTATTAGATGTGTGTGTCTGTGGACTGGTTGCTGTTGAACATTCCCCCTCCTACTTCCTCCACCCCATTAAAAAAAAAAAAAAAAAAACCATTAGGAGGGATTAAACAAAAATCTGGTTATATAAATTTCAGGAACACTTAAAAAATCAGATTTTCAAATCTTGAAACCTGACATTTATTCTTTTCACTGACTGTCTGAATCACAACCAAATTGATAAAACAAGCAGAAGCTGAGAAAGCAGTTACATGACAAAAGCAGTGAGGATTTCTCAGTAGGCAGCAATTCTTTAATGCCTTCCGTTTCAAAGTCCCATTCTCCTCTGTGAGGAGTAGCATGGAAGGAGAAGCTCTGTAAAAATATAATTATTTTGAAAAGTAACCAAAGAGAAAATGAGTTTTCAATATAATTTAAGGAGGAAAGCAGCAAGACTTGGCCAAGTTAGAGTGGAAAGATACTTTTTTTGTGAGGGAAGTAGTTCAGGCAAGTACTTACAGAAAGTCTATAAAGCGATACCATATATGGCGTCAGACATACTTGTTTTTCTGCCCCAGACACAGACTCTGTAATGCTGGACAAATTACTTGGATATCAGTTTCTCTGTCTTTCAAAAGGGAATAAAAAATAAAACTTGCTCATGGATCTGTTGTCAAAATATGTGAAAATCTGAAAAGTGTACAGGGATTTTAATATATCTAATTTCATAAATAAAATCACAAAAAGACACTATTCTAAGTCCTTTGTATAAGTTAACCACCTATATGAAGTAAGTACTATTGTTATTCCTGTTTTTGAGTGGAGGTTAAGAACCTTACCCATGGCCATGCTGCTGATGTGTCAAAAAAAAAAAAAAAACGGTTGCTGCTGTGTCCATTCTGATTATGGCGACCCCATATGTTGCAGAGTAGAACTGTGCTGCATAGGGTTTGCAAGGTCATCATTTTTCAGAAGCAGATCGCTAGACCTTTTTCCAAGGCACTTCTGGGTGGGTTCAAACCACCAACCTTTTGGTTAGTAGTAGACTGCTTATCATCTGTGCTACCCAGGGACTTCAAGTAGTAGTAGTAAAACTTACACCCAAGTGGATTAAGAATTTATACTATTAACTACAATAAACTACCTTTTGTACAAAAATATTGCCAACATCCAAAGCAATAATGTTGGTAACATGCATATTAACCATGAATTTTTTTATGAGAACTCTGTACAATTGAATAACACGGGTGTGAGGAACTAGAGAGTATGACATTTCCTCATCTAGAGCTGAAGATAAAGCTCTTAACATTGCATTTTTAAAATATGTTTCAAGCTCTATAGGTAATTTGCATGATGGCAGAAGGGCTACAGGACGGACTATGTAACAAAGTTAAAACAAGCAAAAAGCCTAGTTGGCAGATGGACTGGAAAGCTATAAATTAGATTTTCAAAATATTTTAATGGCAATTCAAAACCATAACCTTTGAGAAGTGGTAACTCACAATTGCCTGCTGCAAAATGATTTTCACTGTGTAAGATTATGTTTGGGAAGCGTAAAGTGAACAGGCTAGGGTGATTTGTGGGGCAATCTTATTGTCTTACACTTTATTTGACTTCTCTAGTTGATCACTGCATGTTCTTATATATTTAAGTTAAAGGGGAGCATTGCCTTATCTGCACTAAATTAGACCCGAGAGTAGCTGGGTCTTTGCCATCCCAAACACTACAGGCATTAATGCAGATATAAGTCGCTATAAAACTATTACAAAACCAGTTAAATGGCAAATCAATAGTTAACTACTGATGAAGAGGCAACAAGATTTAGAAACAATTTATAGTTTGGCGACACAGCAACCAAGCAAATATGGCAGCAGATTTACAAGCAAGGCAATATCAGTGATGACAAATGTCATGGTCTTGATGAAGGTTTATACCATATATATATATATATATATATATATATAAATTTAGTTCTGAACCTTGTTATGTTCTTTGTTTTTAAATCCATGGAGCATCGCAATGGGTAGACCCTAGAGGTAGCAAGAAAAGAAAAATTCCTAAATTTCTTCTGACAGAGAGAGTAACAAGTGAGGGCATGTAAAGGCAGAGTAACTATGAGCCCAGGTCTAGATCTTCTACAAGATTGAAATCAATGAATGGAGGAAAAAAGCTATGTGTCACACACCAATGGTTTTAGTGCAAAGAATACTATGAGGGATAAAGACGGTAATTTCTTAATGTTAAATGAGAAAGTTTATTAAGAGGACTTGACAATCCTGAACATTTATGTGCCTAATAAACAAAGCTTAAAAATACATGAAACAAAAACTGACAGAACTGCAAGGAGAAAAACACAAAATTAAATTATATTTGGAGATGTCTAAAATTATTAACAGACTTTCAATATCTCAGTATTTGACAAAGCAAGGATACAGAAAATAAGTAAGGATATAAATGACTTGAATAACTCTATCCACCAACTTCTACTTAATTCACCGTTAAAGAAATCACAAGGAATATAAAAAACATTTTAACACGATAAAAATAATAAAAAAATCAATGTTGTGCTTAGAGAAAAATTTATAGCATATGATGTTTATATTATAAATGAAGAAACGTCTCAGACAAATCATCTAAGCTTCTATCATAAGAAACCAGAAAAAAAAAAGCAAAATAAACCCAAAGAAAGAAACAATGAACACAAGAGAAGTTATTTCTCAATAAAGCTGTTAAAACAACATCAAAACATTTTTAAGTCTCCTCCTGCAGAAAAATTCTCTCTACATTTCAAGCCGTTATTAGTGCTTAGATTAGAAACGTGAAGGTACCACAGCTCCTACCCTGCAGACCGTCCACAGTCTAGGTGACAGCAGACTTGAAAACCAGGAATTAACAAGGCAGCATTTTAAGAAGCAGGGTGGAGTTTTGGGCAAAGAGCTAAGAGAGTGAAAAGGAGTTGTGGAGGTATGAACGTGGCTTGAAGAAAAAAAAAAAACGATCAAGCATACCACTAAAAGGGCCTTCCAAGTAGGCAAAACAGCACATTCAAAAGTTTGGAGCTTGAAATGGTGTAGAAAGAAGGGTTTTGAAGAAAGCACAAGGGTGCAAGTTGCCCTAAGGGTGCTGGATGGCCATGTTGAAAAGATGAAATTAGTGAAGACTGGCAAACAGGGAGCTACAAAAGCCAAATGCGTTTCACAACTTCATCAGTGACGAGCTGTGGGTGACAGCATACATTGATCTTCACGCACCGCCTGTCTGTCACCGAAGGCTGGCACGTTAATAAGATTTCAGCAGAGCTTCCAGACTAGGACAGACCAGGAAGAAAGGTCTGATGGTCCGCTCCTGGAAAACCAGCCAGTGAAAACCGTATGGGTCACAATAGTCTGATCCCATTGTCATGGGGGTCACCGTGAGTCAGAGGCCAATTACGGAGCAGCTAACGACAACAAAACATTAATTACTTAAAAATAACACCCACCTTCTACCTAGCATGAGTGTCAGACACCCAAACATTTCACGTGTGCTCTCTCTATTCTCAAGATAAGCCTCCGAACGATGCATCACTATTCCCATTTTATACATAAAGAAAACGAGACCCAGAGAGGTTGAGTAACTTAATAAGTTAATACAAATGAACTCCTATCTGTATAAACCTAGGACATTTCTACCACACCAAACTTTCATAATTTTGTTAATATAATTTGAAATGTGTTTAAGCGCAAAAAATAATTTTAGAAAAAAATAATTTTGGGACAGGTTAATAGAAAAAAAATGTTGAAGAACTGAGAAGCCTGGGTTCCTGCCCTTTCTTGCCCTTTATCCATCTCTGGGTTTGATATTATATGTTCTGGACTTAACCATTCTCATGCTAACAGTGAGAGATAGAATGAGAGACAGGAAGGATAGGTCTATTCTAAAAATTTAGGATGTTTCATACCAGCTGCAACTTCAAATGTGTATAACTTCTGGTGTTTTCCTCAGAACTGTTTTGCAAATGGAAAAATGTAAATGACAAAGGAAATTTTGAGGAAGTATCTTTGAAAAATAACGCAAAATATTAAAGTGAAAAACAATGTACCTATTATTTACCATTTTCTTAGGAGGGCAGTCTTATACAAACTAAAGAAATCTCAGTCTACTTTCATATATCCCAAATGCAAAGATTCCAGAAAGAAAAAAGCCTTAACCGATCTAACTGCAGGGTCACATCTCAGGCCTGCAACCCACCAGAAGGAGAAAGGAGAGTTGTGTAGGATCAGGACCATACCAGTCGTGTGTGATTCTATTCCTGACTAGCCGAGGGATTTGAAGCATAACTTTATCTAGGTCTTGATTTCTTCTTCTTCCTCCCTCTCCCTCTTCTTTCTGGTCTTCCTTTTCTTCCTCTTCAACTGCCTAGCTCCCAGAAAGCCAACTCTGACACAGAGGACATTTATTGAAGAGCACCCTTGGAATCAACATCCGCGGGGAAGGGAAGGAAGGAAGAGTGGGCAAAGGAGGTGAACTGCAATGCAGTCACAACAAAGACCTCAGGTCTGCAAGGAGCTCTGGATTTGGGTTGATCCTTCAGAGTTGTCACGAACTGAAGTGAGAGGCCAAGGCCTTTTCAATCTAGCACAGCCCAGTCACTGGATGTGGGTTTTTGCCTGGAGAGGGAGTCACCTCGAACAACGTAGCTCTTTCCTACCAAGATTGATTCCTACGAACTTCCAAACTCTTCTCATGAAAAAGTTAACTTTCTGTTTTATTTTTTTCTTTCACCACAGGGTCTAAGAAGAGTCATATTTAGCATCTAGTTCATAAAAAAGCTCATAGAAGAGTTTTATATTCCCTGTGTTTAATTTCTGTTGTTGTGTGCTATCCAGTTGATTCCAACACATAGTGACCCAATGTGACAGAATAGAACTGCCTTATGGGGTTTACTAGGCTATAAACCTTCCAGACTAGACCTCCAGACCTTTTCTCCCAGGGAGCAGCTAGTGGAGTCAGTCCACCGACCTTTCACTTAGCAGCCAAGGACTTATCCATTGGCCACCAGGGCTCCTTATGTTGTAACTACACATGGTTCTATCTAAAACTTCAGATTTACAAAAAAAGTGTTACAAAAAAGCTTTATGTGTAGGGTTTTTTGTGGAAGTAAGAGACAAGACATTAGGGAAGAGAGGAAGTGCAGTCTTCTCTAACAGTACCCCTTCACTAATGCTAAACTAGACCCTGGGAGGTGGGATGGGGCATCGGGTGTGTGCTGGTGTCCAGGCTCAAGAGGTTCAGAGAATACTGGTAAGCAGCTACAACGTTAACGAGCTTAGGGCAGAAGTAAAACAAACCCTCTTATTTTTTTTCCAAATACAGTTGCCTCTTGGTATCTGCGGGTCCAGGGAGGTGGTTCCTGGACCCGTAGGGATACCAAAACCCAAGGATGCTTGAGTCCCTTGTATACAATGGCATAGTATTTGCATATAAACTTCCTGCATCCTCCCATATACTTTAAATCATTTCTAGATTACTTATAATACGTAATATAACTATTATGTAAATAGTTGTTATAAAGTACTGTATTGTTTAGGGAATAATGAGAAGAATCAACATTCCCCCCTCCCCACCATATCTTCTCTCTCTGGTTGGTTGAATCAGCAAATGGAGAATTCACAGATATGGAAGCATGAGGTATATTAAAGGAAGATTATCCTTGAAAGGATAGGCAGCCAAAAAGAACATCAATTGTATATTATATGAGCAGATAAAATTTTTCAAGGACACTATAAAACAGTGCCACATTAATGCTAGTCAATGGAAAGTCTGCTGATTTGGGGCAGCCTGACAAAACTGGTGACCCTTCAGCCAATATACTGTGCTGAGCAGCAGGTGACCAGCCCAGCCGGAATGACCACGAGAGGCCCAGTGGGAAGCAGCTGTGGTTATCCGCTAAAACACAGACTATCCAATGTTGTGGAATGAAACAAGCTCAAGAATATTCATGCCGGCAGTGGCAATTTAGAAAAAGGGAAAATTACCTTCAGAAAGAGCATTACAACAGAAATAATTTCAAATAGATAACCCTGCACTCAAAGCAATAATCGTAAGATCTCAAGGCTAAAATAAAACGTGAATGAAAGTAACTTATAAAACACAAACACTAATCTTGACACATTAGGTAGTTTTATCTTCAAAGACTTTATAAGAGATGGTTTCATATCATATTCATCATGCCACCTTATCTTTTAGATTCTGGGCATTGCATTTATTGATTAAAAAAATAGTATCTGAAAACTCATGTTTGTGTGTTATGAATTGTATAGAAAAATATACATCTGACTAATTCAAACCAAGTATATCAGATACCTGTATAGGAAAGTGTATATAATTAAAAATATTTTTTCATATATATTTTAAGTTTGTATAGGAATTAAACTTTAAAATCAGTTTTCCTAATTTTGAGACATATAGGTATCAAAACAAAACCAAACCCATTGCCATCCAGTTGATTCTGACTCATATAGGCACAGAAAAAAATAAAAGAAGTTTAACAGTTTATAAAATCCATGTGGCATTATCTTTTATATCTTATTAATGAGTTCCTGGCTATCACTCAGTCTAACCCGATTTAATTTTTATTCTATGTGCTGGTGGTTACCTTCTAAAAATAGTCTTAAATTAAAGTTACGGACATAGCAGTTTCAGTTTACCAGGCATTGGTATATGACTAATTTATAGCTTCATACCCATTTACACGTAAGAGCTCATTCTATTATTGAACAAACATAAATAGGTCCAGGCTTATGAAAAAGATAGTCTTTTGGAAAGGCAAAGCAAGCTTTTTGTCTTTTACTATCCTATATATCATTTGTAGACTTTAAGTTTTTCTAATTTCTGAACCTGCTGTTGATTCTCAATAATTCCTTAACAATAAGGAACCGGCATACATACAAATTAACATTATTTGAAAGTTATTTCTATTTGGCATAATTTTCTTTTTTTTTTTTTTTGTCTCCTTATATGGTATTTTTTCTCCTCTTAATTATCTTAGGTTGGGGATTGGGGAAGGCTAACAACGATTAAGTTCGCGGTTCTACTCTGTCCTATAGGTTCGCTCTGAGTCAGAATCGAATCCAGGGCACTGGTTGCTGGGTAAGCTAACCAAACAGTTGCTGTGGGGTCAGTTCTGACTTGTGGTGACCCTATGTGTGTCAGGGTGGAACTGCGCTCCATAGGTTTTCAATGGATATGGTCTTTCAGAAATAGATATCCAGGTGTTTCTTCCGAGGTGCCTCTGGGTGCACTTGGATAGCCAACATTTTAGTTGGTACCTATGATAATGTTATACGCCAACTTGGGTAGGCCAGGATTCTCAGTATTATGTAATTATCCTCCATTTTTGTGATCTGATGTAATGAGCTCCATTTTGTGATATAATGTAATTACCTTCATAACATGATCTGATGTGATCAGCCAATCAGTTGCAAGAGAGTTTCCCCCTGAGGTGTGACCTGCACCCTATACATATATATATGGACATTCTGGCAAAGCTCTCCTGCTTGCTCTGGATCCTATTTCTGGCTTATCATCGTCTGACCTCCAGTTCTGGAGACATGAGCCACCAGCCTGACCTGCTGACTTTGTCATTCACCAGCTCTGCAGTTCTGTGAGCCAGCAGTCTGTCGTCTGACCTGTCAATGCCGGATTCAACAGCCCCTGTAGCCACATGAATCAGGAGAAGACTCCAGCTGACCCTCGATCCACGGACTTTGGGACTCGCCAACCTCCACAACAGCATGAGCCATTTCCTGGAGATAAATCTCTGTCTCTGTCTCTCTCTATCTATATATGCTTCACTAGTTTTGTTTCTCTTAAGAATCCAGCTTAAGACAGTAGCCAAGAGCTTAATTGTGCCACCCTTGGGTGGCTTAAAACTCTAAGTATCAGGCACTTAATGTACTATTTTACTTAATTCTTGCAGGAGCCCTACGGAGGAAGTAATAATATGCCCATTTTAAAGATGAGGATATAGGGGGTTGAGGCCAAGATGGAAGCTGGGCTCTAACTCCAGCTTTATCTAACTTCAAAGCTCTCTCTTTGTTTCAAGAGTCTTCCCTTGACTGGCATTACTTGATTCCACAGGATCGTCAAAAAGAGGAAAGTGCTTGGCATGTCCTAGACAATGAATTCAGGCCAACACAGCATTAAATATGGTCTTTCTTCCGGAAATAGCTGCATTTTCAGGAATGGATTCTATGACACTAGATCCCAAATGGAATTCTTGCCTCTCAGCACATCTCACTGGTATGCTGCCTGCTGCTCTGTAGTAATTTATTCATATTTCAATCTGCCTCTAATATTCATCAGGCAACCAGAACAGTTGATGTGCATATTTGGGCATAGTGGTGAGGAGGAAGAGAAACATGACTTATCTCTACTGATGTTCACCTTCACCACCTGGCTGAAGTAGTGTCCTTAAAATTATCTCCATTTAAAGCTATCTCCCCTCTTCTATCCTGTTCTCTTTGCAAGACAGTCACTATGTGCAGCCCCCATTTAAAGAGTGGGTCTTATCCTCCACATTCTTGAAGGTGAGTATCTACTTAAGTTCTTCTGCCCTGGAGATTTGTCTCTTCTCCCCAATGTATTTATTTACTCAAACATTTATTTATATAAGTATGGACTCATGGATATTCTATTTTATTCTTAACTTGTTCCAGCCTAGGCCATTGGAAGCTCTTTCAGTTTGCTTCTGTGTCTCTTTGGCATACCCCCGTTGTTATGTTTATTTATAGCCCCCTTTTTTTTTTTTGAGCATTTATTTATTTATGACACAAGCTGCACTAGGCTCCTTTCGTATATTTTTTGTGCCATCCTAGAATCAGCCATTTCTCCAAGGAGCCCTGGTTACACTTACTGAAGAATGGTATTAGAAACCAAACTCTGGTTGCTAGGTGTGCTTATTGTTACTGGAGGACCACTGTGTCTTAGTTATCAAGTGTTGCTATAACAGAAATACAACACGTGGGTGGCTTTAACAAAGAGAAATTTATTCTCTCACAGTGTAGTAGGCTACACCTCCAAATTCAGGGCGTCAGCTCCAGGGGAAGGCTTTCTCTCTCTGTCAGCTCTGGAGGAAGGCCCTTTTCATCCATCTTTCCCTGGACTAGGAGCTTCTCTGTGCAGGAACCTCAAGTCCAAAGGACACATGCTCTGCTCCTGGCACTACTTTCTTGGTGCTATGAGATCCTCTTCTCTGCTCTTTTCTTTTATCTCTTGTGAGTTTCCCACCAGGGAAACTCCCTTTGCATTGGATCAGGGATGTGACCTGAGCAAGGGTATTACGTTCCCCCTAATTCTCTTTGACATAATCTATTCTTGCCTCATTAACCATAGGTAGAGATTATTATTCACAACAAGTAGGAAAATGACGTCAGTCACAAAATGGAGGACAACCACATAATACTGGGAATCATGACCTAACCACGTAGACACATATTTTTGGGGGACATAATTCAATCCATGACACATTGTGTCTAGGGCCTCTCAGCTGACAGAGCAAAGAAAAATATGTTTGTATACTAACATGTGTATACACATATCTATAATTATTTCTACAGGCATACCTCTGTATTTATATTAAGCTAAACATGAATTTATACTGAGGTCTCCCAACTGTAATTTGTACCACATTGAATATTTTACACTTTTCCACTTGCTCATCTGTAACCTCCCACTGCAACAGTAAGAAACCTGGCTCCTACCATCTGCCACCCATTTACTTCATCGTCAGTTCCAGTATACACGCACGGTGGCTTCAGAATTGTTAATCTGGACCCCCATGGGAAACAATTTTAGCAACTAGAAAACAGCTTTATGTTTTTGCCTTTAGCCTTAGAGACTCTACTCATTTTCTAATCTACACAGGTGAGCACATTTTCCCCACACCCTTCTCTTTGGCTATAACCGTAACTCCATACTACAGTTATTTTGCCCAATCTGTTGTAGTAACCTCTTAAATGTTCTCACTGTTTATACTCTTGTGAACTTTATCATCCATTTTTAGAGTAGCAAGAAGGAACTTTCAGAACACAAATCAGATATGGCACTCTCCTCCTTATAGCCCTCTAGTGTCTTCCTGAAGCACTTGGAATAAAACTCAACTCCTTACCAGGGACAGCAAGGTCCAGCAAGATTTAGCCCATAACTACTTTTCTGAATTTTACACCCAAAAGATTCATGGCTTCAGTCATATAGGCTTCATTCCTGTTGCCCCTAAATGATGCGTAGAAACCATGGTGTCATAGTGGTTAGAGGCTTTGGCTGCTAACCAAAAGGTTGGCAGTTTGAAGTCACCATGCGGTCCTTGGAAACTCTATGGGGAAGTTCTACTCTGTTCCATAGGGTTGCTGTGAGTCAGAATCTACTCGACGGCAGTGGGTTCTTTTTTTTTTCCTTTTCTTTTTTTGGAAATGATGCATAGCTTGTTCCCTTCTCATGGTCTTTGAAAACTCAGTTATATCTGCCTGGAACTCTTCCTGCAACTCTTTGCTTGTTCTTTCTTATTGTCCATGCTTCAGCTGGACTGTCAGCACTGAACAGAGGTCTTCCTAGCTGAGTTTATCTAAAATTACTCCTCTTTTAATCACTTCACTGTTTGTTTCCTTCCTGGAATTACCACTATTTGAAATCATTTTGTTTGTTTACTTGCTTGTGTCTAACCACTCCTGCTAGAATTAAGCTGGATGAGAGCAGAACACTTGTCTCTCTGGTTCACCATTCTACTCACAGGACTTACAGAGGCCCTGAATGTATAGTGGGGTCTGCATAAAATATTTATTGAATAAATGAGTTAATTTTTGAATGAGTCAGCATATAGATTAGCTGTGGGTAGAAATTTCTGCATTCCCAAGAAGTGGAATTTAGAATCTTCATCTCAAAGTCCAATTCTTACCTTTTAAGGAAAGGCCCTGGATCTCAAAGAGAATTTTCAATACTCCATAAATAAGTGTATAAAACTAATTTTTATATAAACCTTGGGTAGATCTAAGTCATTGAGGGAGCTTTATATTCATTCATATCAATGATAAGAGCTCGATCTTTTCATCAGGAAAATTGCTAAGAGGAGAGAGAGAGGGTAGAGAAGCCTGGGAGTAAGACGGCCTCAGCTAGAAGTCCGAGGGACCCGCAAACCTCCTCTCTGTATGATGTTAGAAGTCCTCTCTTTGTTTTGAACTGCAGTGCCTGAGTTACAGCAGGAGTATTGAAAGGAAGAACTGGGGGAAAAAATAAAAAGAACAAGGAGAAAAAAGAAGAAAGGGCAACAGAATGCGTGCTGTGAATCTGTGCTGGGAGCAGCAGGCTTCCTGTGGACAAAGCCCTCCTGGCACAATGCCAAACTTTGTGGATTTCTTCAACAGCTTTACAAAGCCTGGACAGAGATTCATTTAAGTTTTGAAGGGTCAAAAAAAAAAAAAAAAAAAAAGGATATGATAAAGTAAGGCCAAACTAAGCAGTTTCTTTAACTTTGGACATGACACTGGAGGGCTGATCAAGTCCCATTATATAATTTAGTTAAATGAGGCCAAAATGTTGACAATACTCTGGCAGGATTAAAAGCAGTCTACAAACTTAAAGTGAATGCCACATTACTGTTAGTCCACACCTCTGTGACCGAGCACGGGATGCTGTTCTGAATGAGCAGAGAAAAGGGATTCAGACAGCAATCTGTTATTGCAATCAGGCGCTTTATATTTTCTCTGAAGGCCTAAGTGCAAAGTTCCTTTGTGTACATTTATACAGAGCCAGGAAACTGTTATAATTGTGAACAGGATATATATGTATATATACATGTATATATGTATATATACATATATATTGTAGTGGTAAAAGCCAATTTCTAAAAAAAATCCACAGAAGGCAAGCAGTGCTCAAAGAAAGGCAAAGGGCCATAGCTGCTGGCCATGATGCGGATCAGGGTGTCACTGGTGTGGTGGCAGCCACCATAATTATGGAGAATACTTGGGGATATGGAAGTAGGCCAGAGACAACACAGTCTGCCACTTCGAAAAAGATGAGAAAATAACACTAAGGTTTATTGAGCAATTACTATTTGTACAGGAACTGTACTAATTATTTTCCTGCATATATGTTCTTGTCATATAATCTAATTGTCAAAGATGTGTTCACTTGAAAATCTAGTTACGAGCTTACTTTGCTCACTGCCAGACTCTGATGATCATTAACTGGGTTTTGAACTGCTGCTTAGCCAGCTTCTCCAAATTTATTGTGCTAGAATTCTAACATGGCATTTGAGAAAGCTGGCTAGAAAACACCAAAGCCTTGCCTTTCTCTTGTATAAGCCAAAAAAACCAAACCCACTGCCATCCAGTGGATTCCGACTCATAGCGACCCTATAGGACAGAGTAGAACTGCTGCATAGAGTTTCCAAGGAGCTCCTGGCAGATTCAAACTGCCGACCTCTTGGTTAGCAGCCGTAGCACTTAACCACTATGCCACCAGGGTTTCCTTCTCATGTATACACGTATTAAACCTTTCAACCACTAAGAGAGATTGAGAAGATTTCCACAGAAAGAGGATCCGGAAAGCAGTTATCATCCTATATTCAGTAAGGTGGCTCTTTGCTACCAACATAATAAATGTTTTGCTCATCATTTTATTATATAAAAACAAGTTAAATTCAAATAACTTGTCAGATGTAGTATAAGGTGAAATGAAAGCCTCTGGAATTTCATTTGGAAACAATAATATTTGGGAGTTTATATCAAATGGTGAACTAATATGTTTCAAGACCCTAACTTTTATAAAAATTATAAATTTTACCAAAAGTTTGGATGATTACTGAGCAGGACAGAAATTAAGTACTGTAATTATGACAGGGTACAACATAAAGAGAATAAATATTATTTATTCAACACATATTCATTAACTTTCTATTATCCTGAATTCAAGCAGCATTAAAGAACCTTAAGAGGCTTGAGAGGTTTTCGCTCTCTCCAGAGCGACTACAGCTTCCATTTTGGAATGATGGTCCCCTTGACCTCAGATACCATTGTTTATACAAAAGGTACTAGAGAACATAACTCTCACCATCTATATTTCTGCTTATGGGTATTTCAGTGTGACGGAGACTACCAATGGCCTCTCAATAGTCCTTCTCCCCTTCTTTCTTTAAAACAGAACTACCCTCTCCACTTAGTTTTAGCTGAGCGTATGACCACCCAGAGGTAATTGTTTTATCTAGTCTCTCCTACAACTATGCACAGGCAAATTACTACGTTGAGGCCACCAGTAGGATATGAGGGGAAATGATGTGCGTGACTTCCAGATTTCTCAGGAACTGTTTATCTTCTACTTTCCCTTTTCTCTACTTTTGAGCTGGAGTGGGAGTTGGTAGAGTGATGTAGCTATGACCAGGCCAATTAGGACAACACTTTAGGGGATAGACAACTGAGTGGATAACCATTTGCCTAAGCTGGACTTCCTACCCCTAATCTTCCTTCTAGTTGAACCACTACATTCTCAAGATTTTTGTTACACATCATTAGTCTGTAGCTATCTACTATAATTATCTAACATTTCTGAGATTTATAACTATGATAGAACTAAATTTTCATATTATACTAATTTATGAATGTATATAATTTATTTTCCTACTGGACTACAAAATACAGATAACTATCTGATTAATTATTGAACCAAATATATCCAAGCATTGTGTCTTATACAAAATAATCTTCCTAATATTTAATTCATGTATATACAAACTGAAAAACAAATATTTGGAAGTTTTGTAACGTGTCATTCACTGACTATCTAAAATGACATCTGCCTTTCAACAGGGCATACGATAATGGAAATAGCAGTGCCGTTGACATATATACATCTATCAGAAGTCTACCACTTGGAAATAATGTATTTAAATGCATTTTGGTGTACAAAATACATGCCACTTACTGATGAAGACCAAAGACTACTACACCCTTTAGCAAGGATTACACCTCAATGTAAAAAAAAAAAAAAAAAAAAAAATTTGTGTAAAGAAAACAAAAATTCTCACAACTGGACCAACAAGCAACATCATGAAAAACAGAGAAAATACTGAAGTTGTCAAAAACCCATTGCTGTGGAGTTGATTCCACTCATAGTGACCCTATTGGACAGAGCAGAATTGCCTCATAGAGTTTTCAAGGAGCAGCTGGTGGATTTGAACTGGCAACCCTTTGGTTAGCAGCCAAACGCTTAACCATTGCAAAACCAGGGCCCCTGAAGTTGCCAAAAATTTCAATTTATTTGGAGCCACAGTCAATGCCCATGGAAGCAACAGTCAAGAAGTCAAACAATGTATTACATTGGGCGAATCTGCTGCAAAAGACTTCTTTAAAATATTAAAAACAAAGAAGTCACTTTGAGGACTCAGGTGCACCTGACCGAAGCCATGGTATTTTCAATTGCCTCAATATACATGTGGAAATGGAGCAATGAATAAGGAAGCCCAAAGAAGAATTGATGCATTTGAATGATGGTGTTGACAAAAATATTGAATATATCACAGACTGCCAGAAGAATGAATAAGTCTGTCTTGGAAGGGGTACAGCCAGAATGCTCCTTAGAAGTGAGGATGGCGAGACTTCGTCTCATGTACTTTGCACATGTTATCAGGAAGGACCAGTCCTTGGAGAAGGACATCATGTTTGGTAAAGTAGAAGGTCAGCAAAAAAGAGGAAGACTCCTGACAAGATGGATTGACACAGTAGCTGAAACAATGGGACCTAAAATAATGATCGTGAGAATGGAGCAGGACTGGGCAGTATTTCCTCCTGTTGTATGTAGGGTTGCTATGAGTCAGAACCAACTCGAAGGTACCTAATGACAACATTTGTATCCTGAGTTCTGTACACAAATTTTCCTTAAAATCAATAAAAGTACAAAAATATTGAAAGTTTTCTCTCAGAACTGCTTTTAACAGACTAGAAAGTGTATCATATAAATGTGTGTATGTATTTATCTAGTTTAAAACCTAGTTTATGCTATATCTAAGAAGCATGAGATAATTTTATGACATTATTAATACTTTTTTTGTTTTAGTTTCATATATTTGATAATGACAGAAACATAGACTACCTACTTTAAAAACATAGAGTGAAAATGTAATTTTCATATATATATTAAAACTAATTAAAACTCTGGAATTTTTTTACCCAATGGTTAAAAAAAATCATCTTGGAAAATAGGTTTATTTAACTTAATGTTACATGGTAATACATGTTAAGCAATTTTCATAATACTGTTGTTGTTTATAGAGAGATCCAATATTTTTTATATTTAAAAAAAAATCCCTCTTTATAAGTATTGCTAATTTTACAACCCTACATATTAATTGGCCCAATACATATTTTAATATTTTGCACATTCCAAAATCGTATCAACTTTATAAAGAGAAAATGTTAATACATTACACAAAATATTTATATAAGATATTTTATATAAATAAAAGTCAAAATCAGCTCATACTTAATAACATCAAGAGTTAACATGGATATAAAGTGTCAGCAAAAAATATTAAAACAGAGATAATATAATGTAATTACAGACAGCACCAAAAGAATGAAAATGGAATTAAAAGAAAATCACCACATAGTATTTGGAGATGAAAATATGCTGCTATATACAACAGGGTAATTTGCATGTATCATGTATAAATAAATAAATAAACCTCTTTAGGAAATGATAGATTAAAAAATATATTATTTTTATTTTTTTAGATAGGTAGGTGTTATTCAGACCTTAAATTAAATAACTTTTAAAAACAGTAGGTTTTTTTTCTTAAATTGTAGTAAATATATATGTAACAAATCATTTGCCCTTATGATACAAGTTTATGTAAATATTGCCGCATAGTCTTTTAGATACAGATGAAAAATAATGTAATTCATATTTAGGCTTTTAAATAAAAATGTGCAGATATCTAAAATGTGCACTAGTCTACCTGGTTTTTCTCTACGGGAAGGCGCTTGTTACACAAAATTGCAAATCATACGTATTTACTTCGGTAAAAGTTTAAGTCATGCGTGAAATCTCTGTTTTGAGTTTGGTGGCTTGCTCCTCAGTCCTCTGATGGATTGTTTGAAGAAGTAGGCACTGGCGCTTTAGAGTAGAATGATAAGGAGGACCTCTGAGGAAGAGCGAAGGTTTTGCAGATGTAAATTGAGAGAGATAAATAAATAAATAAAGCTGGAGGAGGGTCAAGCCGAGTTTTAGAGCCATCCTAAATATGTCCTAGAAGGTATGATGGGGGGGGTGGTGACAAAGGAAAAGCAGGCACTTGTGACATGAACATAGCCAAAGTCATGTAATTGGGTTTCCTCAGTGAGGGAATTTGGGGAATACCTACTCTTGCAGAAGGACATTTATAAAAATGACGTACAGCTTCTCAGCCATTCACATCACACACATGCACATGACATCACTATTTACGTGGGCTCACACAGTGACAGGATATAAAGAAAGGTTGGTGCAACAACTAAAATCATCTAGTTAAACTAGAAACCAAAAAGAAAAAAAGAAGTCTCTCAGCATGTTTACCTGCAACAGACCAAAGCAATATATAAACTCCTTACTGAAAGTGTGGAGGGAAGACGTAAGATAGGCTTCTTTTGAACAGGGGAAGTTAAAGTGAAATTAATTTCAATATACTCATTGTAATTGATTTATGATATGCAAAATGCCATTCATATATTATTTGTTTACTGTATTATCTTCATTGTTTTATTCTTGTGAATATAAATACAGGTGGGAAAATACTAGACTGTCTAGACCTTGTGAATCTCAGGGTTTCCCCAGATGATGGAAAAATTCCGTAGTCGTGCATTCTCCTGTAACAAAGCACTTTTAGGGACTTAGCACCGCTGAAGAGCTAGAACTTATTTAAAGTTATACACACTGTAGAATGCTGACTTCACAGCTGGGCTCTGACCTTTATGATATGAGGAGTTCTTCAATCCAGTATCAGTGAAAATTCAAAGGAAAACAAAAGCAAAAGAAATAAAATAGAAAAGCAAATTGTAAAAAAAGCAGATAGATGATTAAATCAGTTTTACAGCACTCTTCCAATTTGTAAGGTTTATATAGCTCACAAAAAAGTGCAAGATACCAAAGAAGTTGTAAAGAAGCTGTACTTACATAAATGGAAAAACATAAACTGAGAATGTGGTCATCCTGAAGTACGGTAAGGAAAGTTAAAAAGTAAGGATCCTTGCACTCTTGACTATGGTAAATAAATTCTCTGATTTTGGAGACTGTTGTTGTTGTTGTTAGGTGCCATCAAGTCCATTCTGACATACGGCGATCCTATGTACAACATAATGAAACATCATCTGGTCCCACACCATCCTTAACAATTGTTGCCAAGCTTGAGCACGTTGTTGCAGGCACCATGTCAATCTATCTCACTGAAGGTCTTCTTTTTTTTGCTGACCCTATTCTTTTTTTTTTTTTAATACTTTACTGTGATGTTCTTCTTCAGGGATTGGTCCATCCTGATAACTTGCCCAAAATACAAGAGACAAAACCTTGCCATCCTTGCTTCTAAGGAACTTTCTGGCTATATTTCTTCCAAGATAGATTTGTCCCTTGTATATTCAATATTCTTTGCCAACACCATAATTCAAAGGCATCAGTTCTTCTTCTTCAGTCTTATCCATTGTTCAGCTGAGGTGATTGAACATGCCACGGCTCAAGTTAGGCACACCTTAGTCCTCAAAGTGACGTCTTTGCTTCTTAACACTGTAAAGAGATCTTTTGCAGCAGATTTGCCCAATAAAATATGTCATTTGATTTCTTGACTCCTGCTTCCATGGGCTTTGACTGTGGATCCAAGTAAGATGAAATCATTGACAACTTCAACCTTCTCCCCGTTTATCATAATGTAGGTTATTGGTCCAGTTGTGAGAAATTTGTTTTCTTTATGTTGAGGTGTAATCCATACTAAAGGCCACAGTCTTTGATCTTCATCAGCAAGTGCTTAAACTGCACTTTCACAAAGCAAGGTTGTTTCATCTGCATATGGCATGTCATTAATGGGTCTTCCTCCAATCCTGATGCCCTGTTCTTCTTCATAGAGTCCAGCTTCTTGGATTTTTTGCTCAGCATTCAGATTGAAAACGTATGGTGAAAGATGACAACGCTGATGCACACATTTTCCCATTTTAAACCACACAGCATTCCCTTGTTCTGTTCAAACGACTGCATCTTGGTCTATGTACAAGGTTCTGCATGAGAACAATTAAGAGTTCCAGAATGCTCACTCTTAGTAATGGTGCCCAAAATTTGTTGTGTTCCACACGGTTGAATGCGTTTGCACAGTCAATAAAACATAGGTAAATATCTTTCCGGTATTCTCTGCTTTCAGCCAAGATCCATTTGATATCAGCAGTGACACATCTCATTTCATGTCCTCTTCCAAATACAGCTTGAATTTTTGTCAATTCCCTGTCAATATGCTGTTGTGACTGTTTGTGAACTATCTTCACCAAAATTTTACTTCTGTGTTTATTAATGATATTGTTTGATAATTCCTACATTCTGTGGAATCACCTTCATTTGGCAATGTGCAAGTATATAGATCTCTTCCAGTCAATTGGCCAGATCACTGTCTTGCAAATTTCTTGGCATAGACGAGTGAGTGCTTCCAATTTTGCATTTGTTTGTTGAAACATTTCAATTCCTATTTCATCAGTTCCTGAAGACTTGTTTTCTACCGATGGCTTTAGTGTAGCTTGGGCTTCTTCTTTCAGTACTATTGGTTCTTGATCATATGCTACCTTCCCAGTTCACTGAATGTTGGCCAATTCTTTTTGGTACAGTGACTGTCTTCCATCTTCTTTTGATGCTTCATGAATCATTCAACATTTTACCCAAAGAATCCTTCAATATTCCAACTCGAGGCTTTAATCTTTTCTTCAGTTATTTCAGCTTCAGAAATGTTAAGTTTGTTCTTCCCTTTTGATTTTCTAACTTTAGGTCTTTGCACATTTCTTTATAATATTTACTGTCTTCTTGAGCTACCCTTTGAAATTCTCTGTTCAGCTCTTTTACTTCAACTTTCTTCCATTTCTTTTAGCTGCTCTATGCTCAAGAACAATTTTCAAAGTCTCTTCTGACATCCATGTTGGTCTTTTCTTTTTTTTTTCTGTCTTTTATTGACCTTTTGCTTTCTTCATATGTGATGTCCTTGATGTCATCCCACAACTTGTCTGGTCTTTTGTCATTAGTGTTCAATAAATCAAATCTATTCTTGAACTGGTCTCTAAATTCAGGTATAATAAAGTCAAGATTTTATGTTGGCTTTTGCGGACTTGTTTTAATTTTCTTCATCTTGAACTTGAACTTGCATACGAGCAATTGATGGGCTGTTCTGCAGCTGGCCCCTGGCCTTCTTCCAACAGTTGATATTGAGCTTCTCCAATTTGATTCCTGTGTATTCCATCCACTGAGATCTACTTGCATAATCATTGTTTATGTTGTTGAAAAAAGGTATTTCCAATGAGTAAGTCATTGATTTTGCAAAATTCTGTCTCAAAATCTCTGGCATTGTTTCTGTCACCTAGGTCACATTTTCTGGGTACTGATCCTTCTTTGTTTGCAACTTTTGAACTCAAATCACCAGTAATTATCAATGCATCTTGACTGCACGTTTGATCACTTTCAGACTACAGGAGTTGGTAAAGATCTTTAATTTCTTCATCTTTGGCATTAGTGGTATTATGTAAATTTGAATAATAGCGGTATTAGCTGGTCTTCCTTGTAGGCATATGGATATTATCCTGTCACTGACAGTGTTGTACTTTAGCATAAACCTTGAAATGTTCTTTCTGACAATGAATGTGATGCCCTTCGTCTTTAATTTGTCATTCCTGGAATATTAGACCACGTAATCGTCTGAGTCAAAATGCTCAATACCAGTCCATTTCAGTTCACTAATCCCTAGGATATCAATATTTATATGTTCCATTTCATTTTTGACAACTTCCAATTTTCCTTGATTCATACTTTGTACATTCCATCTTTCGATTACTAACAGATATTTGCAGCTGTTCCTTCTAATTTTTAGTTGTGCCACATCAGCAAATGAAGGTCTCAGAAGCTTTACATCAACTACCTCATTAAAGTAGACTCTGTTTTGAGAGGTAGCTCTTCCACAGTCATATTTTGAGTGTCTTTCAACTTCAGGGGCTCATCTTCCAGCACCATATCAGACAAAGTTCTGCTACTATCCATAATATATTCTCCACAAGTTTGAATTTATGGAAGTTTGACAAGATTTTAAGGCACTAAGAGCAGAATTTCCTAGGCTTAAATTTAGTAGGGATGCATAGAAGTTTAGTTTCCTTGTTTATCATCAATGATGGCATAACAACATGGGTTGTAATTATATCTGACCATTGTCTGTCTTAGTCATCTAGTGCTGCTATAACAGAAATACCACAAGTGGATGGCTTTAACAAAGAGAAATTTATTTTCTCATATTCTGTTGCCTACAAGTCCAAATTCAGGGCATCAGCTCCAGGGGAAGGCTTTCTTTCTCTGTCGGCTCAGGAGGAAGGCCTTTGTGGTCAATCTTCCCCTGGACTAGGAGCTTCTCTGCTCAGGAACCCCGGGTCCAAAGGACACGCTCTGCTTCCGGCACTGCTTTCTTGGTGGTATGAGGTTCCCCCTCTCTGCTTGCTTCCCTTTCCTCCCATCTCATATAAAAGATGGTGCAGGTCAAACCCAAGGGAAATTCCCTTTACATCGGATCACAGATGTGACTTTAGTAAGCATGTTACAATCCTACCCTAATTTTCTTTAACATAAAATTGCAATCACAAAATGGTGGGCAACACACAATACTGGGAATCATGGCCTAACCGTGACACATATTTTTTGGGGACACAATTCAATCCATGACACTGTCATTACATCCAATACAAACAAGCAGTACTTGATGTATTGTGATACCTGAATAGTCATTTCCACTGTCCGTAGGCATTATAAATACATAATTCCTTGTGTGCTTTGTGTGTTGAAATTCTATCAGCCATGTGAAGTGAATAAATATAAGTAATATATGAGTAAAATGCTGAAATATTATTGATCATTATGAAAACTGATAATATAAGAGCTAAGGAGAATTTTCAGATAAATAGGTAATCCATACACATATTAAGAGAAGTTGTGTTAGCTAGATTAATTTAGGAGTTATGGGTTGCTATGAGTCAGAATTGATTCGAAGATGTTAAGTTTTATATATTTTGAGCTAATAAATGCTGATTAAAAATTTAAATAATACCAAAACACTGAACAATGTATTGTATATCATAATTCAAATATCATAATTAAATGAGTTAATATTTGTTATGTGCCTAAAGCCATGCCTGGCATATATTATGTGCAATATGAATATGCATTGAATAAAAACAAAATAAAATGCTCTTTATACCAGTATTCTGAATATCAAAGAAAATACTCCTTAAGAGATATAGTCACTCATTTAGCAAATATTTATTCGTACTTACAAGGTGTCATCTGCTTTTTTAAATCCCTGTGTTTTATCAGTGAACAAAACAGATCCTGCCTCCTGCAGCTTATACCCTCCACGAAGAAAGACAAAATCAAACATCAAGAGGCAAATTTTTCAGTGTGCCAACAGATGTTCAGTGGTTTTTATTTTTCACCTGTATTTAATATTCATTTAATTCCACTTAAATGCAAGTCTTTCAGGGTATGCTTTGTCTTCATATCTGATAAGAAGAATCAGAACTAAAAATGTAACACCGTCACCTCTGTGTTTTACAAGTAGGGAAAACACCAAATCATCTATTGGATATATGTGATAAATCATCTTTGATCCGGACCTAATAAAACTATAAAGTATTAAACAAAAAGAGTGTGTTAGAAAAAAAAAAAAAGTATCTAAATCTTAACGGACTTCAGCTGAAAGGGGACCTATTTACTATAACACATGTTAAAGATGATTGTTAGAACTTCCTGGAACCTAACGGTTCTGGGTACTGGGAAGTTATTGCTTCTGCATTTAATATAAAGTTCAATTACTTAACTAGTAAAAATTTTAAAATGAAGACTAGAAAGCTTCAATAATAAATTCATTTTATTTTTATATCCCAAAGGTTCATTTTACGATGGCAATATCTGACCTCAGCCTTAACTTCAGCATCCTGCGATAGATATCGTCCTCCTTTGTTCGTACTCCTCAGCTGTGACAAGATACTTGTTAACCACTTGATCTATTTTACAAATTATATTGGTGCTTAAACTGAAAAAAGCCCTGGTGACACAACGCTTAAGCGCTCAGCTGCTTTCCTCAAAGGTTGGTGATATGAGCACTCCCTGTGGCTCTGTGAGAGAAACACCTGGAGATCTGCCTTTGTAAAGGTTACCCATTGCTGTCTAGCGGGTTGCAACTCACAGCAACGCTACAGGACAGGGTAGACCTTCCCCACAGGGTTTCCAAGGATGTGATCCTTAGGGAAACAGACTGCCATGTTGTTCTCCCACACAGTGGCTGCTGGGTTCGAACCACTGACCTTTCAGTTAGCAGCTGATTGCTTCACCACTGCTCCAGCGGAGCCCCTGCTGTGTAGATTACAGCCAAGAAAACCCTATGGGGCAGTTCTGCTCTATCAAATGGGGTAGCTATAAGCAGCAATCAACTTGACGGCATGCAACCACACCAACAGGATTTTCCTAGGTTTTTCTTATGTCTAAATATTAAGGCAATAAACAAGCCTTCTGATTGCACTCCTGCCTCATAGACAAGCCCGCTTCCTCTGGGGCTGGGGAAGAAAAGGGCAACAATTACTGTGCTTATTTCCATAAGGAAATTAAAATGAAACATGAGCTTCTGGTGGTTTAACATGTGGTATATCAAAATTGTAGTGTGCTAGAGATTAATATATCTTCAAATGTGACCTAGTGGTAACATTCTGATGAAGCTGTCCGTGAGAGAGAGAGCCTAAATAACCCTCCAACCGTAAATCTCTTTAACTAAGCCCAGGTGAACCTACCCGAATGTAGGGTGGCTCCTAGCCAAAGGAAGCACTGTCAGCTTTTAAAGTGCTAAAATTCTTAAGGCTTTAAACGGTCTCTGATTTAAATTAATTTGCATATATTTAAGATATTAAGATAAAGAAATTAACACTAATAACATTAAAAGACAGTAAAGAATAGCAAAAACTGCTCCTTTTGAGGCAGTATCTTATTCATTTAAATAAAATTTATTCTGCTCAGTTAAATTAGGAGATATTAGGCTTATTTAATATGTCAAATAATGAATGAAATTTTCCAAAACAACTGCAATTTGTTACGTGAGTTCTAATTGCTCAGGACCTTTTCTGAGGAAGAATCAATATGTATATAATGGACATATATTAAGAAAACAAAATCATGTTGCACACCATATCAAATCATGTACGCTCTCGATATATGTAAACACAGAATCAGCTTTGGGTCACTTTAATAAGTTATTTTTAAGAAAGGTGAACTCAATTGTGAGGATAATTTTTAATATGAATACTTTCTTGTCCAAAACTTTTTTTTTTTTTTTACTACAATGGGACAAATCGTATGCCTACAGAATAAAATAAAAATTTACTTATTCTTGCAGACAAAAACTTCAATAATCCAGTCCCTGCCGCTCTGTTCATAACATCTCTACAGCCATGTTAAAGTGCCACTCCCACACCTGTTCTTTGTACGGGTTGTTCTTTCTGAATACTACAAAGGAAGTCAGGCACCTGTGCCTTTGAACATGTGGTTGTCTTTACTTGTAATGTAAATGCTTTCTATCCTGTACCTCAGCAATACCCCATAACCATTCCATTAACTGCTTCACCAAAAAAAAAAAAAAATCCTGTTGCCAATTCCAACTCACAGCAACCCTATTGTACAGAGTAGAACTGCCCCATAGGGTTTCCAAGGAGCAGCTGGTGGATTCAAACTGCCAACATTTTGGTGAGCAACGGTAGCTCTTAACCACTGCACCACCAGGGCTCCAGTAACTGCTTAAAACCAAAAACCAAACCTGTTGCGGTCAAGTCGATTCCGACTCATTGCAACCCTGTAGAACAGAGTAGAGCTGCCCCACAGGGTTTGCAAGAAGTGCCTCGCAGATATAAACCGCTGACCTTTTAGTTAGCAGTACTTAACCTCTGCGCCACCTGGGCTCCAGTAACTGCACAGTAAGTTCTTATTCAGCCTTCAAGATCCAGACCAACTACTGCCTCAAATGTAAAACCTTCCTTCCGGGCACTCTCAGGACCCGGCTTACTTGACTCCGTTACCTTCCATGTTTATGTCCATGCAACATTGCGTTATTGTAGTCATGTGTTTGTATGTGAGCTTCTTCAGATAGTTACTGAGAGTAAGGCCCCAGTATTCCTTTTTCTATTTCTGGCTCCTGATTTAAGGCAGTGCACACATATACTTTTTTGCTCAGTTTGCATCAGATCCACATAATTGATTAGTTAAAAACAAACAACTAAACCCTGGAATGATTATTAAATGCACTAGAAAAATGGTGATTATCATATTTTAAATATAAAAAAATAAACAGTAAATATTTTAAAATTCCATTCCCTTGTTTAAATTTCCAGATTTGTTTTTGAATCACATTGTACTGACACTATTTATATAAAACACTTCAACAATACAAACAATTCAAAACATCTTATGAAAGGCAATAGCCCAAAACACATAAACAACTAGAGTGCAGTTAACATTTGAAGAACTGTTGGCTCTGTTTGAAAATATTTCTCCCTGCTCCTTCATAGCTGCTAGAGCTTTTATATTTAACCAGAATACAGTTAAACCACTGCCGTCGAGTTGATTCCGACTCATAGCGACCCTACAGGACAGAGCAGAACTGCCCCATAGAGTTTCCAAGGAGCGCCTGGCAGATTTGAACTGCCAACCTCTTGGTTAGCAGCTGTAGCACTTAACCACTACGCCACCAGGGTTTCCAGAATACAGTTAGGGTTCATCAAAGTTGTGGATAATTAGTAAGAGTTTGTGGCTATAAACTGTGAAAAAAATTTATTTGGCAACAGCATTAGAAAGTGACTGAATCAATATAGAGGAGAATTTTGCTTTTATTTTACCAGATGTGCATTATCTGCACGCAAGTTGTAACATGGCTTCAAAGGGCATAAACGAACTTTAAAATGATTTGAGAGTAGCTAGTATTTTTCCACTGCCAGGAGATGCGCTCTTGTTTTAAAGCTGTGTAAGATAGAACTTATGAGAGAAACACATGAAACCATCTCATGCAGTTCCTTTTAGTTACGACTCTTGCATGGCGGCACTTCCACATGATGAGGCTTAGGGCCACCTGTGTTCTGGTGGCCGAATATGTGAATTAAAACAGTAAGGCTCTCAAACATCTTAACGCCATTACAGAAACAGCCGAGATCAAGTTCATCGCTTTTGCACTCTGTATTTCAGGATAGTGACTTCTGTCATCCTGTGATGGTTTAGAAACATCAATGCACACCTACTAGTATTTAATGAATGGTGGCAGGAAGGGAAACTTCAGAGGATTGAGGCTTTAAAATAATCCAGTTTAGGTAATGTGGAGACACATGACCCTGACTACTCTGCAATCAACAATATTCCTAGTTTAGCACAGAAAGATGTGCTCTGTCACCATGTTAAAGGATTGGGGAAGTAAAGCAAAGTCAAGGATTGGGGAAGTAAACCAAATAGGAATCCCAGAAAACCACTGGATTACAAAACCATAAGTGGGTATCTTTGGAATCTGTTTTTAAATATATACGCATCCTTCCATCATTGGCTTCCACCAGAAGACTACACAGAGAACAAAAAAATGGCATTTGGATGGACAAGAACCACACAGAACTGCCTATTTATTCTCCTCGAGTTTGGGTGTAGAATGAGACAGGAGAAGTAGGCTCTCTTCCTTTCCCATGACACGGTGCTCACATAGTGGGTGTACTTGTTTCCTGCGTGATTTCTCCCCAGGCATTGTTAGATCGAGACAGATTCAAGCGACAGAAAAAGTTAGAGGGACAGCTGGCTCATTTATAAATGTGCCTTTCGTGCTCCCAGCCTTTGCTTAAGCACTTTTCTTTGTCTAGAACGCTAGCCCTATTCTTCTGCCTCCTCAGCTTTTGGTGGTGGTGTTAGCTGCTCCCTGCTGGGTCATGCGACATTCCTATGATCAGTTGCTGGTCAGAGCTTTGTGATCTGTGGGGTTTCCATTGGCTGATTTTTGGAAGTAGATTACCAGGCTTTTCTTCCTAGTCCATCTTAGTCAGGAAGCTCTGCTGAAACCTGCTTAGTATCATAGAAATACACAAAATTCCATTAACAGATGGGTGGTGGCTGTTTGTGGAATGCATTGGCCTGGGCTCGAACCTAAGTCTCCTGAATAGAAGGCAGGAATTCTAACACTGAACTGCCTACCAATGCCTTTTCAACCTTTACCCTTTTGTTCAATACTGGTTCAGCTGCCAATCTTGGGCAAAGCTACCTTCCTTCCCTGTCTACTGGTCACACTGCACGTGTTAACCCTTCTCTCTCCATACCACTCTTATCAGTTTATCTGTAGCTTTTTAACGGCTTCCTGCTTTCTATATAATCTTATCATTATCTGTGTATATTTCTAAATCTCATTGAGGACAAAGGGAGCTTGATCTATACCTGCAACTTTATAGAGCACAGCACAGTCCCTTGTATACAAAACAAACAAACAAACCCAGTGCCGTTCTAGTCAATTCTGACTCATATTTATAGAGTCAATATGAGTCAGAATTGACTAGAACGGCACTGACTCTATAGGTACCCAATATTTGCCAAATAAATGATTTAACCATTAATTAATCTATTGACTTGACAGACAAAAAATTGTATTCCTGCATTCACCTGCCTGAAATTCTACCGTTGAAGATTCATTATGTGAGGTGGTAATTGTCTCTTTTTAAAATGCAATTATGCATAAAAAGGAAATGTACTACATTAGTAACCATTAGCAACTCTTTGCGAATTAGTTTATTGCTCATCAAATCAAAGACACTTCTATTCTTTCCAATCTGAAAATAGATGATAGTGTATTTTGATAGAGGGAAGCATGAAGATGTGTTCCAGAACGACAGAAACTGGAGGAATGAGTGAGGAAGCCACACTACAGTTCTGCCTACACCCTAAGAGAGAAAACAACGTGAGCACACATGTACACGCACAGCACAAGAACACACGCCACAGACAGGCCTTCGTCACTATTAATTTAGCACAAAGTCTTATAGAAACAAAAAGACAGAAATGGCATTTTATTTTAAAACAAGAGACAAATGTCATTTATATTTCATAAATAAAGTCCTTCGTATAAAATACAATAAATCTATTCTAAAATTACATTTTATGAAAGAAGACAGCATGAGCTTTTCACTTAGTGCTTGATGGAACACAAATAATATCCTGAGGTTAGTCCCTATGAGCCCACATAGAGAGTAACAGATGAAGGGTAGGTACAGCCCTTTCTCCTTGCTCGTGTTTCCATCGAGTTACTTCCTCTAAGGTTGAACATAAATTAAGGACCTAGAGGTCTAGGTGAATTGCCACATCCATTACTTCATTCACTGTATTATCATTTGCCGACATGAAGTAAAATGTCAGGAGAGGTAATATAAAAACTAAAGAATTCTAGCCAAGAAAGATTTAAACTTCATTGGCCACTAAAGTTCAGTGAAGTAAGATTTTCAGGTTAGGTCTAATTCAGGGAATTTGAAACCAATTATTGAATAAAGTAGATTTTAGTAGAAAGAGAGTATTTCTTAAACTAATGAAATTTCTCAGAAACCTTAATATCATTAAGGATGTTTTATATTAGTCTTTCTCCACATAAGAGAAGTGATGTTTTCTCAATATAAATATTTAAATTGATTAAATTAATTTTAACTATATTGGGAGATGGTATATACAGCTGAGAACATTTAATTGTGCTCATGATGAACCAAAAGGCAGTCGTTCAAACAGAACAAGGGAATACTGCATGGTTTAAAATCAGAAAAAGTTAGTGTCAGGGTTGCACCTTTCACCATACTTATTCAATCTGCATGCTGAGCAAATAATCCAAAAAGCTGGACTGTACGAAGAAGAGCACCACACCAGGAAGGGAGGAAGACTTATTAACAACCTGTGTTATGCAGATGACACAAGCTGGCTTGCTGAAAGTGAAGAGGGCTTGAAGCCCTTACTGATAAAGATCAAAGACTACAACCTTCAGTATGGATTACACCTCAACATAAAGAAAACAAAAATCTTCACAATTGGACAAATAAGCAACATTATGATAAAGAGAAAAGATTGAAGTCAAGGATTTCATTTTACTTGGATCCACAATCAACACCCATGGAAGCAGCAGTCAAGAAATCAAATGCTGTATTGCTCTGGGCAAATCTGCTTCAAATGTTAAAAAGCAAAGATGTCACCTTGAGGACTAAAGTGTGCTGAATCCAATCCATGATATTTTCAATCACCTCACATGCATGTGAAGGTTGAACAATGAATAAGGAAGACCAAAGAAGAATCGATGCCTTTGAATTACGGTTTTGGCAAAGAATATTGAATATACCATGGACTACCAGGAGAACAAATCCATCTGTCTTTAGATGTAGTACAGCCAGAATGCTCCTTAACAGTGAGGATGGCAAGACATCACCTCAAGTCCTTTGGGCATGTTATCAGAAGGGACCAGTTCTTAGAGAAGGACATCATGCTTGGTAAAGAGTCATCGAAAAAGAAGAAGATCCTCAACAAGATGGATTGACAAGGTGGCTGCAACAATGGGCTCAAACCTAGCAATGATTGTGAGTATGGTGTAAAACCAGGCAGTGTTTCATTCTGTTGTATATCGAGTCGCTATGAGTAGGAACCAACTTGAGGGTACCTAACAACAACAACAACAATCTTCTTTATTGCTATCTTTTAGGACTCTGAAGATCTTCTCAAATGCCACCTACCCAGTTTTGAATTATAAGATGCATGAATATAATCAAAGAGCTATGTTACTTTTTAGCTATGTTTCAGTGAAAAAGTTCACACATGGATGACAGTATTCCCTGAATTAGAAAGTCACAATAGGAAATCAATACCAGCTCACACTAGGATAAACTGCAGCTCAAGATAGTGTTTTTTTTTTTTTTTTTTTTGCTAAATGGTATATAACGCTTATCCTTAAAATAAATTTTCTATTAGATAATACTTTTTTTTGAATTACAATTTTTTGAGCCACCATTTTATTTTAATAGTGAGTACAATGAAGTCTAAAAAAATCAGCTAAAGTCTCCAGCTGTGTGCTGATAACAGTACTGGTACCAGAAGGAAGTTCTCTGACTCTGGATGAGAGCTCTAATGGTTCCATCTACTCCAACTCTCTCATCATATTTTCCAGTGTTAAATCCTATTTAGCACTTTCTCTATTTGTAGTTTATATTGATGTTACTTTCATCAGCATTATTTTTAATGGTTCCTGATTCTTAGTAACATGCAGGCATATCTAACTTATGTTCTACATATTATTGTGCGTCCTATACTGATCATTATTCTTAAATATATGTATTGAGGTTTCATCTCCTACCAATATTCTCTTTTACAGTTTCACTTCACTTCCCACCATCACGTTCAAACTCAATAACCCAAAAACCCACTGCCGTCAAGTCGATTCTGACTCATAGCAACCCTACGGGACAGAGTAGAACTGCCCCATAGAGTTTCCAAGGAGCAACTGGTAGATTCGAACTCCCGACCTTTTGGTTAGCAGTCATAGCACTTAACCACTACACCGCCAGGGTTTCCCCAAGATCAATAGGGCTGGAAAAACACAAATTTTCCCATCTATAGCACTACTTCACTTCTGGAATTCTTCATCTCTGATCAGTGGGGCAGCTGACCATTTAGGACACGTAGGTGGCATAAAGGAGTTATATTTGAACTTTTCCTTCCTTCGTTTTCTGTAATAAGAGTCACAAAGTTTAAATTTTGCCTCTCATAATTCTCAAATTTGCCCTTTTATTCTATGTTCCCAATGCCATAACCCCAATTCGAGCTCTTTTCGGCTCATTCCAGAAAGTATCCTCACTCTGTTCCATGGGAGTTTTCAGAGAGACATAAGCTAAATTGGGCCTGCATATGCCTCTTGTCCATTTCTGATTAGTAACTGACTCCCAGTATAGCAATGTCCTTCCAGGAGACCTTGCCATCTTCATAAAATCCTTTACATAACAATCACCACCCAGTATATGTGCCCCTAGGCTCTCCATTCCCTCTATCATCTCTCAGTTGGAAAAAAAAAAAAAAAAAGAGTGCTATTTCAAGAAATGCTATCCACCAGTAGGCAGTAAGGAGGTGGGGGAAAAAAAAAAAAGTTTTCACCAAATGCCTGTATGGCAAAGAGAGAAATCTTCAACTAATTTACATAGAGAACTCTATAATGATTTTAAAATCAGCTTACATATTTCCATGGCAATTCAATTTAATATTTTCAACTCTCAGCTGCATTTTTTGCTTTAATTTTCTTCTTAAACATTTTCATTTATTACATAATTGATATGAAACTTTAAATGTAAAATCTTAGGTGTGAAATATTTTTAGCATTTTTATATTTCACATGTATTTCTAGCTATACTTTTGTGAAATAAATTGCAACACTTATCTCTTAAGGATATTTCAAAATTATTTATACTTGTTGGATTGCTTTGGAGCAATACAAGTGGTTAAGTTTATGTAAATTTTGAACCTCACTACCTTGACTTGAGTTTCTCACAAAATGTAGTGTCAACAGTATTATTATGTCCATTTTGTTTACGCAGCTCATTTCTGTAAATAACTTTGGTCATCAGATCATCCAGGAACAGGCCTGGCACACTCCATTTCCAGAGCTATTTTGAACAATGTGGACTTTGAGGCAATTTACATTCAACTGCCTAATTTTATAAATGACAGAAAGAAAAAAATGTTAACTGAATATAAGCTGATATTTTAGGGTATAAAAACATGTTCACTTGGTGGGAAACAAGTGAACGAATATGTGTAAGCTGTGGGGAGTAAAGTTCAGGAGTTTATTAAGTATTTTCAAATAAAACATGAATAGGCAATGCTTGCTTCTCTTGGACTAAAATATGTTCTTCATGATTATATTTATGCAATAAAGCATTCTATTCAGTTTTTTGGTATTTATTTTAACTCTAGCTCAAAAGAGAATACAGGATACCACATGGCAGTTTCATTCTTCTGAGTCCCGTCATCATAATGACAGGCAAAATTATTATTGTGGCTATCTAAACAATGAAGCTAAATGAAAGTTTGATGCCAAAACACTGACAATGTTTATGGACATATTTTAATTTAAATTAAGTACCTTCTAAGGCATTATCATTTTCTTCACTGAGAATTAGCTATGTTATACAGAGAGGCAACTGCTCCAGATTTCTTTTTTTTTTTTACATTATATTTTTCCTATAATAACCATACTTGCTTTTCACAATACTAATAACTCAAAAGATTTTTTTTTTTAATGAAGAAAAGCTAATGCAATTAATTACTTAAGTTCTCTTTTTATCAGTTAAGTTGCAACATTGGCACCATGAAAGAAAATGGTGGCCAGGCATAACGAGCATAAGGGGTCTTTACCAACGTCTATTGTTACCATCTCCATAGACTGGTGCCTAGTACTGTGTTTTATCCTTTGCCACCACTTTGATAGTCTTTTCCTTACAGAGTTTTTTAGAATAATAAAAATCATTTATAAACAAAGAAAGGATCCCTGGTAGAGCAGTGGTTAAGGCCCTCAGCTGTGAACCAAAATTTGGCAGTTCAAACCCACCAGATGTGGCAGTCTACTTCTGTAAAGATTACAGCCTTGGAAACCCTATGGGGGCAGTTCTACTCTGTCCCATAAGGTCGCTATGAGTCAGAATTGACTTGACAGCAGTAGGTTTGGTTTGGCATAGACAAAGGAAATTGGGCTTGGACATTTGTGGCTTTTCCAAGGGTCACAAGGATGATCAGTGGCAGAGTCGTTGCTAGAAACGTCTACCACTAATGTGATCCAATTTTTCTGCCTTCATGCTTATTTTATCCACATCCCTCCATGCCCATCTCCTAGACACACATGTTCAGTCACTACTCCCCAGACAAGTAACAGACCTTCATGCACCTGCCCTTTGGTTTCTTCTAGTCCCTCAGTAATAATGGCTGTCTCTTCTTTCTCCATTCATCCTCATTTTCCACTCTTAAACAACTACTACTATTTTACAGGCATTGTTCTCCATGGCTGGAGTGAAAATATGAATAAGACATGATTCTACCTTTGAGTACCTCTCAAGCTTAAGATGAAGGGTGACCTAAACAAATACATTATCAGAAACGCATATATTGAATGCCTACAATGTGTCTGAGCTAACGGTGCCATTGCATACATTAGTGCACATATACATAAAATCAATGAGGCTTAATTTGATTGTCAGTTTATAAACAAGGCACCTGGAGTTCAGAGAAGTTAGGAAGATTTCATCAATTTCAGGCAGTAAGGAAGTTGGTGACCTCACCTTCAAATCAAAGTCTGTTCAAAAGCCTGTGTTCTCTCTACCTAAAGTTGTTGTCTGAAAGAATGCAAAGTGACTGTAATCAGCATTAAACACAGAAGGGCACAGATGCTCAGGGGAGGAGCTAACCACTTAGTTTGGGAGTTTAAGGGGTGTTTCTAAGGTAATGGAGCCCTGGTGGCCCAGTAGTTAAGAGCTCAGCTGCTAACCAAAAGGTTGGCATTCCGAATCTACCAGCCGCTCCTTGGAAACTCAAAGGGGCAGTTCTACTTTGTTCTATAGGGTCTCTATGAGTGGAACCAACTTGATAGAAATGTGTTTGCTTTGGTTCTAAGGGGATGTGATATCTAAATACCATATTGAGGAAGGAATGGGCACTTATGAGGAAGAGAAGGGAGGAAAGAGCATTTCAGGCAAATGAAATGGTAGGGTTGAACATGGGTCTTACCAATGTAATGACAAGTAGAGGCAATTTAGGTCTCATGGCAGAATCAGAGAATGACTGAGCTAGGATGAGCTGGCATTCTCTTGTGAAGGGTTCCTCATGACATGTCTAAAAGTTTGTAGTTATTCTTGTGGGCTACTCACCATCATAAGTCTTCAACATGTAAATACATTCACATTTGTCTTTTAGTCTCTGCCATGAAGTCATCCCTTTGCCAACCAGCACATATCCCTCATTGCTCTCTATTTCTTTAGCATTTCACTTAGCCATATGCCATGGGGCTTATTTCACTTTATTTCTTTGTCAAAGTTGGCTATTATGTTGTTTAGTTCCCCAATTATTTCATACATAACTCGAAATCTAGGACAGTACTTTATTATTCTCTGTAAATACTTTATTCTGTATACTGCAAAACACTGGACACTTTTTTTTCTGCAAGGATAGACATTCTGTGTTGCAATATAGTCATAAAGAAGTTTGGGTCAGGAAATAGCTCTAGATCTGACCTTGGGTCAAGTGAGTTCAGCTCGGTTTAATAAATATTTATTGAACACCTTCTGTCCCATGTGAGCATAAGTTTGCCAAATCGCTTCTTGGATTATTTTGAAAGGGGATAGTACTCACAATGGTTAAGCACTTGGCTGCTAACTGAAAGTCAGCAGTTCAAATCTACCAGCTGCTACGTGGGAGAAAAGACCTGGTGATCTGCTTCCATACAGTGTCACTGTGAGTCAGCACACAAGGATGACATAACATGTACATATTCAAAGCTTTTTCACTGTTAAATTTAAATGATATCCAATATGGAAATAATTTGCTGACTACAAATGTTGCTTGCTTTCATGTAGTACAAAGAATACCAGCTCGAAGTCAGAAACTCTCAGATCAAGTCCCAACTATAATATCTGTTTTTTTTTTTCTTTTTTTTAATGAGAAAGTTACCACTACAGAGAGTTTCAGGCTCATCACAGGTAGAAAGGTACTAAGAAAATTTACAAAAAAATAAATAAATAGAGGTAGAAAATGTTTCTGCCATGAACTGTGACTATGTAAGTTTTAATTTTAGGCCTATATTTTTTTCAAACAAGTGACCTTCTATTGTTCCTACATTCCCTACGTTGACTTCTACTGTGACTCTAGACATCTATGTCCATTGTTCAAAATGGGAATATGCCATTAAATTTTTTAATAATCTCATAAATCACTGGTATTATTAAACATAATTATAGTTTTTTTAATTTTTGCTTTTAATTTATGTCTTATGTAATTAAAGTATGGAAATTGTTCTGGCTAATAGTTCATCCACAGAAAGCAAAAGGAAAATCATGGTAATTACCTTTCTTTGTCTTTGGACCTCATTTGTTCAGACAACAGGTTATGTCTAAAAGCCCACTAGATTGTTGCTGTTAGGTCCCATAGAGTCGGTTCCGACTCATAGTGACCCTATGTACCACAGAATGAATCACTGCCCAGTCCTGTGCCATGCTCACAATCATTGTTAAGCTTCAGCTCATTGTTGCAGACACTGTGTCAATCCACCTTGTCGAGGGTCTTCCTCTTTTCTGCTTACTTCTCCCAAGCATAATGTCCTTCTCCAGGCACTGATCCCTCCTGAGAACATGTCCCAAATATGTAAAACACAGTCTCACCATCCTTGTTTCTAAGGCACGTTCTGGTTGTACTCATCTATTCACTACATTAGGGCACAGTAAAATCCGAGTTCTCAAGTGGCTCCTGAAATTGGTTATTTTATATTCTGTGTTATATAACCCCTATAGTCTTGGCTCCTACTGAAATTAACTGATTTTTAGGCACCATTTTACTTGATAAGAAAGGCTTGGGAAGATGTAATCAGGGAGGTAATCTATAGCACATCACATACAACACAGAACAGTTGATTTACGAAGTTGTTTTAGCTATTTTGTGCATCATGAATACCACATGTGGGTAGCTGCAAAGAACAGGGATTTATTGTCTCATGGTTTCAGAAGCTAGAAGCCCAAATCAGGGCTTCGACTCTGGGGGAGGGTCCATCAATGTTCGTAGCTTTGAGAGTTCCTCAGCATTCCTTGTTATCTGTCTCCCTCTGTGTGTGGGTCTCTTTATCTATTCTGCTTTGTTCATAGGACACCATTCGGAAGTGATTAGGTTTAGGACCCTTCACTCTGGTATGGCCTCATTACCATAAAGAAAACCCCCAATTCCAAAAAGGGCCATATTTATATATACAAGAGGTAGGGCTTCAACATGAATTTTTGGTAGACACATGTCAGCCCATAACAGAAGTCTTGACAAAAGATGCCATTGCCACAGCCATTTATGTCTCCTAGAAATAATGTTGTCATTAGGTGTCATAGGGTCAGTTCCAACTCACAGGGACCCCATGCACAACAGAATGAAACACTGCCTGGTCAGGCACCATCCTCACAATTGTTGCTATGTTTGAGCCCATTGTTGCAACCACTGTATCAATTCTTCTTGTCGAGGGTCTTCTGCTTTTTCTTTGA
Organism: Elephas maximus indicus; assembly: GCF_024166365.1. Classification (NCBI taxonomy): domain Eukaryota; kingdom Metazoa; phylum Chordata; class Mammalia; order Proboscidea; family Elephantidae; genus Elephas; species Elephas maximus. The sequence goes on along the minus strand of NC_064830.1, from coordinate 2,955,603 downwards.
CCCTCTATCTTACCAAGTAAAATGTCCTTCTACAGGCAAATTTCCCTTTTGATAACATGTCCAAAGCACATGAGATGAAGTCTAGCCATTCTCCTTTCTAAAGAACATTCTGGCTGTACTTCTTCCAAGATAGATTTGTTCGTTCTTCTGGCAGTCCATGATACATTCAATATTCTTCGTCAATACCCTAATTCAAAGGCATCAATTCTTCTCTGGTCCTCCTTATTCATTGTCTAGCTTTCGCATGCATATGAGGTGATTAAAAATATCATGGTTTGGGTCGGGCGCATCTTAGTCCTCAGAGTGACATTTTTGCCTTCTAATACTTTAATGTGGTCTTTTGGAGCAGATTTGCCCAAAACTGTGGCAAACCAGAAGTAACAGGCCTGTGAACACTCAGAAACCCACTTAGAAATCCGTATTTCATTTTAAACTCTAAAATGGATGGCAGTAATTTTCATTAATTTGAAACATTTTCCACAATGCAATACAATAGATGCTCAGAAAATTATACCTATCTTATATACAGTTAATTTGACCCCTTCACCTGGCTCCACATACAATTAATTTGACCCCTTCACCTGGCTCCACATTTGACAATAGACTTTCCATGTATAATTTACAAAGATAAATCCAAGGTAGACTTGTTTGCTAATAGAACAAAAATGCTAAAAATAGAACCATAAAAATAAGATGCTCATATGATTAGGGTTAGGGAAGGTTAGTAAAAAAAAATCCTGTGGGAGTAATAATTGTAGCAATGAATAAAAGTGTGGCAGTATGCACTGTGTTTAAACTTGTAGAATCTCTGGGTATGCATCCTGGCTCTGAAAGATATCACTTCAGTAACCTTGGTGGATCACCTAATTATCTTGTGCATTATTTTATATTTTAAGTTAAAATTTTTCATAGTTAAGCATCTTGCTTATGCTGGGGATAAAGCTGTGACTGGTAAACCCTGATCCCTATCAGGTATGGTATGGTATGCCTGACTCAGAGACCCAGGCTCCTTGCCACTACCCCGATCAGCTTCCCACTAACATTTGCTGTATCTCAATATTTTTAGTGAGTATATACTTGGTCAATCATAAAGTGTTTTTTGTTTGTTTGTTTTGATAGTAGAGACTCCAATTTGGTTTGTGTACTTAACAGGTGAGCTAGGTATATATCAAAACACACAAAATGCCAGGTAAACTAAAACGCAAGAAATGGACGTTTATCTCATAGCCTCAAAAGACAACAAATCTTACCCATACGATTTTTTCACATTCCAGAGGTATGCTCTCCCTGCTACGGTCCAAACAACCTGATTTACTGTTTACCCTCTCTTAGTAGAGATCTGTTTTTATTTTTATTTTTAAAATTTTTTTTGACACGTATGGTAGTGAAAGTTCATCTGGTAAAATAAATAAATACATAGAAAATAAAGTAAATCGGGCAACAGCGATCCTCAATATGTCTACAGTTACACGACAGACAACAGACAAGGCTTTGTGTTCCTTGACAATCACAGCAGCTATTTACCGCAACAGAGGCTTTTCGTTTATAAAGAGCTTGTCCAGGTGAAGGGGAGCCTCTCAGGAGAGAGGCGAAAGCTGTGAATTCATTATTCCTATTCACAGCAGTTGCCAGGTCAGGGAGGTAATGGAAGAGAACACTGGAGGATGTCTTGGGTTTGCCTCTTGTAGGCTAGCAATAATACATTTCCAATCTTAATGTATGCTACTTCAGCTTTCCGCCAGAGTGTTTTTGCACCTATTTCAGGATGATTTGTGACAGGCGCAAAATAAGGTTTGCAGTACAGAGGATCCACAGTTTCCAAACGAAATCCATGGCAGTCTATTCAATAATTTGTTCTTTCCGTCCTGAATTAATAATTTTGGAACACCACTGACCTTTTGTTTATTTGTTCAAAAAGAAAAAAAAAGCCTAACCTACCAATGCAATCCGGAGTGGGACCATTCACAATTGAAGTTTGTTCTCTGCAAAAACACCTTTAAATTTCTGAAAGCAAAAACATACAGGGAAAGGCCAGATATATTCCATCTGACAATTAAATACAATTTATAACTTTCACTGACAACTGCTTTGTTTAGTAGGTCCCAGATGCCCAATTATATTCATTCCTAACTAAAAAGACAGCAAAAGAGGGATAAAACATAAAAATAATTACAGTAATTTTATGAACATGTGCACCCCCACCCCACTAGTAAATTTTTCAGTAGTTTGGGAAATGTTTTAAAGATACAGATCTATATCTGTTCTCCATTTTTAAACCCCTCTCTCTGTTTATTTGGTTGTGATATTTGGATGAGTGTCTGAACACCGAGCCTTGAGTTCCAGCTCTGCTACTTATTAATTACATGACTGTATGCAAGTGTCTTAGTCTCTCTTGCCTTTAATTATCTTACCTGTAAAATAGCATAATGATAAAAGCTGGTCTGTTGTAATTCATAGTTTTCCTAGGAAGATAAAATTGTATGTGTAAGCTTCAAAGTGCTATAAAACCAAAAAAACCAAACCCAGTGCCGTCGAGTCGATTCCAACTCATAGCGACCCTACAGGACAGAGAAGAAGTGCCCCATAGAGTTTCCAAGGAGCTCCTGGTGGATTTGAACTGCCGACCCTTTAGATTAGCAGCTGTAGCACTTAACCACTACTCCACCAGGGTTTCCCAAAGTGCTATATTTAATTAAATATTATGCCATAATTATTTCATTCTTTCCTTGAGTTTAAGGGCTATCTTTTCTCAGTTTTATTAGGTTCAGTTTAGAGATTCTACAGTACAAGATATAACTAAATCCGTGAAAATGGACTTTGCCTTTGTGAAGACCAGAGTTGCATTTCTACTCTAAGAGAGGGGAAAAATGATTCATTTTAATATAAAATGCATGACATTAAGCTATATTACGATACAAATTTTAAAAGTAAGTTCCCCCACACCTCTTTAAGTGGTCAGTAGAACAACTAGACAAAAACATAGTAAAGACATGGTGGTAGCCAGTGCCCCAGATCCTCCAATAATTCTTGTTTCCCAGCGTTGAGGCCCCTGAGTGCTCCCCTCCCATGACAAATAAGTCTGAGCTGTATATACAGCGGAGCGTTGCATGAATGACAGAGTGATGTCTAAGCTACAACTTAAAAGCCACTGCATTTTCCTCTTGCTTCCTTGGATCTTTCCCTTTGGGAAAGTCAGCCTCCACTTTATAAGGTCTTTCAGGCAACACTGTGGGGAGGCTCTCAAGGCAAGACACTGAGGCCCTGCTAATAGTCAGCAAGAAACTCAAACTTCCTTAAATAGCCATATGAGGAGCCATCTTGGAGGTGAAGACTTGGAAGTGCACTCAAGCCCTCAGATGACTGCAGTCCTACGCAACCACTTCACCGTGACCGTATAAGACAGTCTGCGTCACAACCACCCAGTTAAGTCACTCGTGAGTTCTTGACCCATTAGAGACTGCCTGACATGATAACTATCTGGGTCTTTTAAATCTTCAAAGTTATGAAGCCATAGATAGCTGATATAAACATAAAAATTCTTAATGAGGCTAAGATTATATTGATCTAATTGAAATTTATAGACTAAATATACCCCAAAATTACAAAAGACATTTTTTTAAGGGCAAATTAGAGAGTTTCACTAAAATAGACAATATGTCTGGCCATAAAATAAGTCTCAATAAAATTCAAAAGATTAAAACTCTAAGGAATATGTTCTGTGACCACAATTAGGAATTAATAACATAATACTTTTAGAAAGAGCCCAAATATTTGGAAGTTAAATAAAACACTGCTAAATAGGTCACATGGATCAAAGAACACTTACAAGGAAAATAAGAAAAAATTCCTCAAACATACTGATTATAAAATTAAATTACATCAAAATTTGTGTGACCCAGCTAGAGTAATGCTTAGGGAAATACACAGCTTTAAACACTTACATTGTAAAACAAGAAAGGTATAAAATCAATTACCTAGGTGTCTGCCTCAGGAAGTTAGGGGAAAAAATGGGAAATTCAACTCAAAGTAAGGAGAAGGAAGAAATAATCAACATAAGTTGAGAAATAAAATACTTAGCATATAGAAAAAAAAATTACCAAAGACAAAATGTGTTTCTCTGGGAAGAGCAACAAAACTGATTAAAAAAAAAAAAAAACCTTAGTTAGAAGCATCAAAAAGAAAAAAAAGATGAGAGAAAACACTAAATGACAATATTAGGGATGAAAGAGTTGGTATTAAAAAGCCATTAAGGGGCTATTATGAATAACATTGTCACAGTTTAGATGATGTGGACAAAATCCTTGAAAAATGCAATCTACTAAAAACCTCAGGAGATGAAATAGAGTATCTAAGTAGATACATATTGATGAGATGAATTGAATTTTTCTTATCAAAAACTTTCTACAAAAAAAAAAAAATTAGGTCCAGATGGTTTCACTGGTAAATTCTGCCAAACATTTAAGAAAGAAATAACAAATCTTATCCAAAATCTTTCGGAAACTAGAGAGGGAGAAAAGACTTCCAAATTAGTTTAATGAGGCCAGCATATCTTTCATAACAAAACATGCAAAGACGTTAGTAAATAAATAATAGAAAGAAACAAATGAAAATAAACAATTACATACCAATATTTCTTATAAACGAACAAAAAAAATTTTAAATTAGCAATAAAATTTATCAAAAATAAAAAAATGGTTAGTAGTATTTGTCTTTCAAAAGGTAGAACTATCTGTATGCTTTATGTTTTAATTTTTATTTATGTATGTATCCTATCTCTACTTACATATTTTATTATGAGAACAAAGTCAAAGTTAATTAAATGAGAAATAATTTGAAAAAAATTTTTTTGGCTTTTCCCCTAATCCTTCACTTTTACAGTTTAGAGCAGCAATCTCTGACTTTAAAAGTAAATGAGAGTAAAAATGCCAAAAATTAGGAAATCTCAAACTTGTATGGGAAAAAAAAATAAACAAAATAGTTGAAGTTTATAAAAACCAAACCAAATTAAAGCATATTCTGGTGGATCAAAATTACCACAGTTAAAATCAATAACTTTCAATCAATATAAGGTTTAAATCATTTAAGTCCCTATTTTTGGCAAAATTTTCACCACATTCATTTAAATTACTATTATTTGTACTAAACCAACAACCAGAACACTCCTTAGAAGCGAGGAGGTGAGACTTAATCTCATGTACTTTGGACATACTATCAGAAGGGAGCAGTCCCTGAAGAAGGACATCATGCTTGGTAGAGTAGAAGGTCAATAAAAGAGAGAAAGACCCTCAATGAGATGGATTGACCCAGTGGCTGCAACGATGGGCCAAACACAGCAACAACTGTGAGGACGGCGCAGTGTTTCCTTCTATTGTACACAGAGTCACTAAGAGTCAGAACTGACTCGACAGCACCTAACAACAACAACAACAACACAAAATCAACTTTAAGTTGCTTTCATCAAACCCGCACCATTTTATTTCTGTCCTTTGTCTTACTTCCTCTAGAGGGAGGGTCTGGGGGATACAAGACAACCCAATTCCTCAGTGAACCTCAAGGGTAGAGGCTGAAGTAAGAATGAGTTTGTAAGGGGTGCTTAATTCACCTTTTTCTGATCCAGTCTTAGCATTCTCGGCACCAGTAGTAATACCACTAGTGAGGCACATGAACTATAATAGCCTAAGCAGTCTTGTTCCCCAGGTAGTTTTTCTAGCCATATCCTGCAGAGTGAGAACCCTAAACTCAAAAACCAAATCTGTTGCCATGAAGCCGATCCCAACTCATAAAGACTCAGTGGAACAGAGAGCTGCCCCACAGGGTTTCCAAGGCTGTAATCATTACAGAGGCAGGCTGCCTCATCTTTCTCCTACGGAGCTGCTGGTAGGTTAGAAACGCTGATCTGCCAGGAGCAATCAGTCCTTAAACACTGATCCACCAATCTCTGAGAAAACTGCGGTCCAGTTCAAAGGAGAAGAAAAATATCATGACCTACAGTAAATTCAGTGTTAAAAAAAAAAAAAAAAAAGGCATAGCTTGGTACACTGTAAAGAAGGGAACTGTCTGCAGAAAGCAGGTAGGCCACAAAACAATAACAGCATTTAGATGATAGGAAGCTTGGGTTCATCTTAATAAAATCTATTTAAATGCTATATTTCACAAGCAATGTATTCTACATTGAAGTGAAGGTATTTACAAACCGTTTAACAGTGATTCAACCACTTGGACAACCTAAAAGGTGGAATATCACCTGCACTGAACCCTTAACCATTACAGACTGGTGGGAAGCAGAAGCTCATGGAAAGCCTCCTTTACTCTCTTAACCCCGCTTGACTTGAGTCTTTTGCTTACTTTAAGGAACCTGGCAGAAGTTCTTCACAAAAAAACCCAGGTATAGACAGGTATTAATTGCTATCCATGAGGATGCTGAATAAGAAACTCCTTATCTAGTTAGAAATTTTAAGGAAGCTTGTGGGAACAAGGCAAACTGAATGGAGCCTCAGTGTCTAAAAAAAAGGTTAAAATTGAAGAAGCTACAAGGAACTGCTCTGTTATATTTTGACAACATTTAAAATGATTTCGAATTGCTGAAACCATTATTTGCTGATATTTGGAAACCTTTTGGACACTTCAGGTCTTTTCTAATATAACTTTTATCCAAGTTATTCTTTGTAGCCTTAATAAGACAAAACCTCCCTCCTCCCAAAGGGGAAAAAAAAAATCAAAGAAAAAATATTTTGATACATACAACAACTTGTATGATTCTCAAGGACATCATAGAGAGTGAAAAAGGTAAACCCCCTAAGCTTATATACTGTTCGATTCACTTACGTTTCATTATTGAAATGACAAAATTGCAGATACAGAGAAGAGATTTGTTGTTGGTAGTGAAAGGACGGCAGGGAGGATGAGCTGGCGGGAAGTGGAGGTGGCTGTAATAGGGCAACTGGAGGAACTTTGTGGTGACAGGTATGTTCTGTATCTCGACGGAAGCCATGTCACTATTCTGTTGGTAACATTGTATTCTAGTTTTGCATGAGGTTATCACTGAGTAAGCTGTGCACAGCAGCTCTTTGAATCATTTCTTACAATTTTATGTGACTCTATAATCTCAAAGAGTTTAATTAAAGAAATGAAACAAAGGCTAATAAACTTCTTTATTAAAACTTCTGTAATAAAACTTTTGTATTAAACGAAATCAGGAGCAAAAATACATTGCTAGCATGTGCCAATAAATATATTTAATGTTTTTCCTACTGATGTAATCTTGCTTATTCCTTTTAATTGTCCTATGAGATAGGTATTATTATTATTATTTTATAATTTTTATTGTACTTTAAGTGAAAGTTTACAAATCAAGTCGGTCTCTCACACAAAAACCCATATACACCTTGCTACACACTCCCAATTACTCTCCCCCTAATGAGATAGCCCACTCTCTCCCCCCACTCTCTCTTTTTGTGTCCATTTTGCCAGCTTCTAACCTCCTCCACCCTCTCATCTCCCCTCCAGGCAGGAGATGCCAACATAGTCTCAAGTGTCCACCTGATCCAAGAAGCTCACTCCTCACCAGCATCCCTCTCCATCCCATTGTCCAGTACAATCCATGTCTGAAGAGTTGGCTTTGGGAATAGTTCCTGTCCTGGGCCAACAGAAGGTCTGTGGGCCATGACCACTGGGGTCCTTCTAGTCTCAGTCAGACCATTAAGTCTGGTCTTATGAGAATTTGGGGTCTGCATCCCACTGCTTTCCTGCTCCCTCAGGGTTTCTCTGTTATATTCCCTGTCAGGGCAGTCATCGGTTGTAGCCGGACACCATCTAGTTCCTCTGGTCTCAGGACGATGTAGTCTCTGGTTCATGTGGCCCTTTCTGTCTCTTGGGCTCATAATTGCCTTGTGTCCTTGGTGTTCTTCATTCTCCTTTGATCCAGGTGGGTTAAGACTCATTGATGCATCTTAGATGGCTGCTTGCTAGCGTTTAAGACCCCAGATGCCACCCTTCAAAGTGAGATGCAGAATGTTTTCTTAATAGATTTTATTATGCCAATTGACTTAGATGTCCCCTGAAACCATGGTCCCCAGACCCCTGCCCCTGCTACGCTGGCCTTCGAAGCATTCAGGTATTATTATTTTTAAGTCACAGATGAAGAAACGAGTATAAAATGTTAGTTAATTTACTCAAGTAATAAAGTCTTACAGCAGCACAGGATACCATCAATCACCTGCTCCAACTTTATATACAGTTGTTATAACTGAGACCTTCCAAAGGAAGTGACCTCTACCAGGTCACATAAAACATCACAAAGCAGGATTTCAGTGTCCCATTTATTAAACCATGCTGGCATAAGGCTTAAGCCTGAAATTTAAATATAAAATAAATTGTAAGCATAAATAGCTGCTCTTAATCACTTTGGAAATTATATTTTCTCTTGATGCTACCATTTAAAAAAAACTCTAATTCCTCCTGACTGTACCTTGGCAGAGATTTCCAGTTTATCAATGATTTGGTCACCTCAAATTTTTCAAGCTTCTTAAAACTCAGTTAAATCCAAAATCCTATATCAATGCAGCTTAACCCTCAGTAACGCATTATACACATTCTAAGATTTTCTTAGTTAACCAAGAGATTGTGCTTTCACATTCCTTCATTCATCAAATATTTACCTAGCTTCCAAAACCTATATAAAAATAAACAAAAATACAACCAAATCCATTGCCATCAAGTCAATTCTGACTCCTAGCCACCCTATAGGAGAGAGTAGAACTACCCCGTAGGGTTTCCGAACAGATATAACAACCTAAAATTCTTCAATCCTGGTAGTCCTATCACACTGTTAAGTCATGTTGAGCTTATGGTCAATTAATTCCCATGAGCTTTTACAGCTAAACTGCTGAAATTGTGCAGCTGGTTTCTGAGTGCTCATCTTTGCCAACTTTCATTGTTTCTCATGACCTAAGAGAGTAATCAAACTTGGAGTTGAAGCTCTGTAAAGCCCCTTACCGACTCCATAGTTTGGGTAAATTTCCAGATTGCTCTGAGCCTGTGTTTCATTTACAAAATGGAAAAAATGATACTTCATGGAATTGACTCCTCGCAGGAACTTCCCTTGACTGGTCCATGGGAGCTACCTCCTCTAAGATTAGATGCCCTTGTGGGACAGCCTGCATCCAGTCACTGGTTGCTAGGGGGACTTGCCTCAATTTAGGATGTTCCAGCGCTTACCTGAACGGCCACTTCACCTCCAAAGCCTGTGGAGTTGGCTGAGGCTTCCACCGCAGCTGTGTCACAGCTCAACTTGCTTTTGGCCAATCCTGTTTCTTTTTCTTTCCCAGGTGTGATATTTCTGGGGGCACTCCCACTCCCCAGTATACCACCTACATAGACTCTCCCAGTTCAGAGCCTCCTTCTCAAAGAACCTGACCTACGTCACACGGCTTCTTTGTCAGCTTTAGTAGATGCCTGTGTGCTCTACGTGACAGAGCACGTATTAGCCACCAAATGCCTGCCTCTTTACCTTCTTACCCACCTACACACAAGCCCATTACTGTCCCCTCTCCAAAGGAGCCCTGATGGTGCAGTGGTGAAGGGCTCCGCTGCTAACCAAAAGGTCAGCAGTTCGAATCCACCAGCCGCTCCTCGGCAGTTCTGCTCTGTTCTGTAGGGTTGCTATGAGTCAGAATGACTGGACAGCAGTGGTTTTTTGATTTTTTTTTTTTTTTTTGGTTTGTTATTAAACTCACTGATGCCACTCAGTGTACTTTTTACAACTTTGATTAGAACATCACACGTTATTGTTTACTGCTTTGCTGCTTTAAGAAAAATTCTGGCTAGAACATTAACCTCCTTTATTAGCCTCATCTGAGAAGAAATGATATTTTACACTGGCTTACAGTAGAAACTGGAGATTTTAAAATGAGCAAAGCTAAACTTAAATTTGCATATTTTTTTTATACTTAATTTGTTTAACTCTGGGAACATTAGTAATAGAGTGCCTGGATAACAGACGTTATCCACTTTTTGCTGATTGAGTTACGAAGTAACTGATCTCCTTGAAACAGATTTTTCCAAAGTTATTATTTAAACCCTGTTGTCAAGCAATTCACGTTTTAATTAGGGAAACTTAAAACAACGAGGTAATGCTGTTTATGAAGGCCAACACTAAGCAAGAGTCATTACCTATTATGCATTAAAAATAAATTACTAGGTGGCAGATTTTTCACTCTTTCTCCACTTTAATTAACACCTGGATCTTGATTGAATGTGTTTAATTTTTTAAGGACAAAATGGGAGAACTTCAAAATATAAAAGAAAAAAAAAAAAGGTAGAGTAACCCATATCACCTCATGGAAAGCTTTGGAAAGTTTTTCAGTTCTTGGGTCACCTTTGTTTTATGACAAAAACTAAGAATCGTTAGGGATAGAGACAAGGACTTGCAGTCTGATACACTAATTCTCAGGTTCTTAAAACGGTCCCTGAACTTGATGCCTATTAATACGAACTGGAGAAGGAAAAGAGTGTGTACTTTCTGCATTTTATCTCAGATAGTTTTTAGTAGAGTTTTAAATGGATTGTCTTTATAAATTAAACATACTTGAGAAAAGATAAAGTAGTGGGTTAGGATTCATTGTTGTCCTCTGGCTAGTCTTAGTGAGGGGACACATTCTGTAAGAAGGATAATAAAACAGAAGTATTTGGGAGAAGGGATGATGAAATCTTAAGTTATCAGACATTAACTTCATTGTTACTCAGCATAAAAAGGAACAATACTGAGAGTAGATAGTAGAGATGCAAATTAGAATAAAAGCACAAATAAGGAATTATATTTTAATAAAATATACCATCCATTTCTGATTAAATAAGTATTTTATTATAGTTGGAAAGCTTCCGTCATTGAATCCTGAAGCGTTCAAGGAAAACAGACTGAACAAATACAAAACAAATTTATTTTTAACTCACTCGTGAATTTTTATTTTTATCCTAGTTAATACTTGCAGTTTTGCTCCATAGTGCAAAAACTAAACAAGAAACAATCCAACTGAGTTTTTAGAAGGCATTTTATCATATTCTGCAGCCCTAGAAGACGTTTCTGTTCTAAAACTGGCATTAAATCTTCCAAATGTGGGAAACCACTGGTTCCTATCAACTGGATCATAATTGTACAACATACTCATCACACTTAGAGTAACAAGAGGCCACTTATAATAATGAGTCCCATAAAGAGTTCTTGAAATTTCTCTACTTAAGCGCTGACATCTGTAAATACTCAAAACAGCTGATAAAGGTGTAGGCCTCTCCTGGTGTGCTGATATGCATAAATGTATTTTGTATTTAATTATTGATTATTTCGCTTGCGGTTACAAAGGTGGGGCTAGGTACTAAAGAGACCGTATTCTCAAAATGGAGTATGTGGCACTGGAGAAATGAGTAACAGAATTTTAACAAAATTACATGCTGCATTTTAAGGGCTGTGTTAGTTTTAAAATATACCAATGCCCCAGTTTTCCATTTAAAGATACACCCAGGAAAAAACGATTTATGTAAACTCTTCTAGCCATGCCGTGTCTCTAAAAACAGCTAAGCTACTTTTATACCCTAACATTCAGCACACTTCTCAGGGCAGGGACGCTTTTCTTTCCTTGCTTGCAGTACTTAGAAGCTTAAGATTGACATAACTCAGATTATTCAGAGAAAAAAAAAAAAAACTTTTTCCTTAGGAGAGCACTATGTAAATTACACCAACAATACCAATTTCCAATTGCATTACAAATTAGTAGACATTTCCTCTTAACTGCTCAAGGTTATTCTAGAAAAAGGGGGAAAAAAAACATGCAAAAAATCCATTAATTTGTTCCAATTAACTGGGCATGCCAAACCCAAGGGAGAGCTCCGTCTTGGGTTTCCTCCTTGTGTGTTTCTGGCATTCAGTGGGAACTTTGACGAAGACACTGCTCGCTTGAGTGCCTGTGGTCTGTGCGCTACATCATTTAATTTACTATCTCCTTCGCCAGATTGTTACATAGAAGAGAATTAATCACATCATGTTTGCTAACTCTTAACTTTGGTACAATAATAATTACACCTTATAATTCTTTAGATTTTAGGAAGTATAATGAATATATGAATAGAAAGATTTTGGAAAATAATTTTAAAGAATGTGATTATCTTGTTTAACATTGCTAATAGTTAGCATAATATCTTAAGCAATTATGAGAAGAATGACTTGGTTATAGACCATATTACGTAATGTTTTAAAGTCCAAAAAAATTCATAATTCATTTTTTATAGATGATATTTTACCTTAATATAAATTTTCATATAATTCTGATAAATTTTTAAACTTCCATATTTTCCTTAAGAAAAAACTTCTTTTCCCTTTCATTGTATTAACATGCAATCAAATTTTTTTTTTTTTTTGCCTTTTTGGTAGACCACATCTTTTCACTGGTTTTGATCACAACAGTTTGGACGTTGGATAATACATTTTATTTGAACTGAAATAAATATTTCTGGACTTGCCAAAACACATGCCTTCTATATAAATATTTTTCTTAGATTCTTCTTTCTCTCCCTCTCATTCATTCCTGTTTGTGGGAAGAGTCCATGGAGGTGATGCCTGGGCGGCTACAACAGTTAAGTGCTAGAAAAACACTAGCCAAAAGGTTGGTGGTTCAGGTCCACCCAGAGGTGCCTTGGAAGACAGGTCTGGTGATCAGCTTATGGAAGGTCACATCCTTGAAAACCCTGTGATTCAGTTAGTCCCACTCTGCACACATGGGTTCTCCAAGAGAAGGGTTTGGCTCCATGCAACTAACAGCAACAACAGTGCATGGAGGGGGCAGGATTAATTCATAGAAAAAATAACTTGAAGATACTATGAACAAGTTCACATTTATGTGACCTATCAGAAGTTGTAGAGCTTGAATAAAGTTCTATTTTGAATAAAATTTTAATCAAATAATTAAGTCAAACACCATTGTCCCTAAAATCTCCAGCCATAAATTAGGCAAGATGTGTTTCTAGGCTTATATAGGAGCCTTGGTGGTACAGTGGTTAAGAGCTTGGCTGATAACCAAAAGGTCGGCAGTTTGAATCCACCAGGCGCACCTTGGAAACTCTATGGGGCAGTTCTACTCTGTCCTATAGGGTCGTTATGAGTTGGAATCAACTGAACAGCAATGGATTTGGTTTTTCAGTTTAAGTTTACATTAACAAATAAACAGAAAATTAACAAATTTACAACAAGTAAATATTTAAAATATAATTTACATGAATTTACATAATATGTTGCTAATTAAACTAAGATCACATTGACATGAAAAAAAAATTATCTTACACAAATTAAATTAACAAGCTTTTAATATCCGTGAAGTAAATACACGTGTAGATGATAATGAAAGTTAAGTTTTATATTTAACATTTGATGTTTAGGAAAAAAAAAATTAAAACAGATATTACATAGAAGTTCTATAGATTTATATGTTCCATGTATGTTCTTTATGTGATTTATATGTTCCATGTATGTTCTTTATGTGATCTGTAAGGTTCATAGATTTATATGTTACCTCATGATACTTGGGATTATACATTACATTTTCTTCTAGATTTTTTTTGTTTTTTCCAGTTCTTCTATATATATTTTATAGTTTATATAGTTAATAAATTCATGTTATATTTTTATTTCATATAAAAAGGCCAAATCCAAAAATAAAAATAAAAACGGTAGGATATGAATTTTTTTTTCTATTTAAAAATAAAATGTGAGAGGTGGGGCCAAGATGGCGGACTAGGTGGACTCTACCGCGGATCCCTCTTGCAACAAAGACTCGGAAAAACAAGTGAATCTATCACATACATAACAATCTACGAACTCTGAACAACAAACACAGACTTAGAGACGGAGAACGAACAAATACGAGCAGACAGCGATCATTTTCAGAATCAGGAGCCAGCGTACCAGGCAGGTGACCTTCGGAGCCCAATCTGGGGCAGAGCTCAGGGGGGCAGATGGCACAGACAAGGGGCCCAGCCCTACCCCCCGAACTCATCCCGGGAGGGAGCCTAGCTGGTTGGCGCGGGCAGCGTAGCAGCGCAGCTGGTGGGAGAAGCACCCGGGAGGCAGTGACGGATCTTGGAGCGGGGAGAGCAGCATCCCAACCGGGGAGCTGTCCCACCGGGGGTTTGGCTGGAAGCGGGCGTGGCGCGAGTGTGGGATCAGCTATATTTCCCTAAAGAGACCCCGGGGGGGGGACGCAGATGTTCGTGCGGGCGACGCCCACCCAGTTCGAAAGTGCGGCGCAACGCACCGGACGGAGAAGTCCCCGGGGAGGAAGTGACTGGTCTCAGAGTGGGGAAAGCAGCGTCCCAGCCGGGGAGCCATTCCGCTGGGATTTTGACGGGCAGGCGGGGCGTGAGCGTGGGGACCAGTATTATTTCCCTGAATTGACCCCAGGGGGGGGCCCAGCAGTTTGTGCGGGCGGCGCCCACCCAGTACGCGCGAGCGGAGCGGCGCGCCAGAGGGAGAAGTCCCCGAGAGGAAGTGACTGGTCTTGGAGCAGGGAGAGCAACGTCCCAGCCGGGACCCGTCCCGCCCGGATTTTGGCTGGTGCGGGCGGAGCGTGAACACGGGGATCAGCTCTATATTCTGAGGTGCTACACTCCTAGCTCTCTGATCCCTCCCCCACCCTCCCCAGACGGCTCCATTAACATCCGAATACCCTGAGCCAGAGGGAGAATTCAGATAGGGATCTGAATGCATTTTTTTTTTTAGCTGATTATCTGGAAAAACTAGTTTCCCAGTGATGGCTCGGAGACAGCAGTCCATATCAAACCACATAAAGAAACAGACCATGACAGCTTCTCCAACCCCCCAAACAAAAGAATCAAAATCTTTCCCAAATGAAGATATAATCCTGTAATTATCAGATACAGAATATAAAAAACTAATTTACAGAATGTTTCAAAATATCACAAATGAAATTAGGCTAACTGCAGAAAAAGCCAAGGAACACACTGATAAAACTGTTGAAGAACTCAAAAAGATTATTCAAGAACATACTGGAAAAATTAATAAGTTGCAAGAGTCCATAGAGAGACAGCATGTAGAAATCCAAAAGATTAACAATAAAATTACAGAATTAGACAACGCAATAGGAAGTCAGAGGAGCAGACTCGAGCAATTAGAATGTAGACTGGGACTTCTGGAGGACCAGGGAATCAACACCAACACAGCTGAAAAAAAATCAGATAAAAGAATTTAAAAAAATGAAGAAACCCTAAGAATCATGTGGGACTCTATCAAGAAGGATAACTTGCAAGTGATTGGAGTCCCAGAACAGGGAAGGGGGACAGAAAACACAGAGAAAATAGTTCAAGAACTCCTGACACAAAACTTCCCTGACATCATGAAAGACGAAAGGATATCTATCCAAGATGCTCATTGAACCCCATTTAAGATTGATCCAAAAAGAAAAACACCAAGACATATTATCAAACTTGCCAACCAAAGACAAACAGAAAATTTTAAGAGCAGCCAGGGAGAAAAGAAAGGTTTCCTTCAAGGGAGAATCAATAAGTTCAGACTACTCAGCAGAAACCATGCAGGCAAGAAGGGAATGGGACGACGTATACAGAGCACTGAAGGAGAAAAACTGCCAACCAAGGATCATATATCCAGCAAAACTCTCTCGGAAATATGAAGGAGAAATTAAGATATTTACAGATAAACACAAGTTTAGAGAATTTGCAAAAACTAAACCAAGACTGCAAGAAATGCTAAAGGAGATTGTTTGGCCTGATGACCAATAATATCAGGTACCAGCACAATACAAGGTCACAAAACAGAACATCCTGATATCAATGCAACTCAAATAGGGAAAGCACAAAAACAAACAAATTAAGATTAATCCTAAAAAATAAATAAATAAACAAAATAATACACATAACAGGAAATCATGGAAATCAATAGATAAACGATCACAATAATCAAAAAGAGGGACTAAATATAGGAGGCATTGAACTGCCAGATGGAGAGTGATACAAGGCGATATAGAAGGATACAAGTTAGGTTTTTCCTTAAAAAAATAGGGGTAAATAATAAGGTAACCACAAAAAGGAAAATCAATTCCATAACTCAAGAAAAAAGCCAAGAAAAACGTAACGACTCAACTAGCATAAAGTTAAACATTATGAAAATGAGGATCTCACAATCTACTAAGAAAAATGTCTCAGCACAAAAAAGTATGTGGAAAAAAGAAATGGCCAACAACTCACATGAAAAGGCATCAAAATGACAGCACTAAAAACTTATTTATCTATAATTACACTGAATGTAAATGGACTAAATGCACCAATAAAGAGACAGAGAGTCACGGACTGGATAAAGAAACACGATCCATCTATATGCTGCCTACAAGAGACACACCTTAGACTTAGAGACACAAACAAACTAAAACTCAAAGGATGGAAAAAAAATATCAAGCAAATAATAAGCAAAAAAGAAGAGGAGTAGCAATATTAATTTCAGACAAAATAGACTTTAGACTTAAATCCACCACAAAGGATAAAGAAAGACACTATATAATGACAAAAGGGACAATTGAGCAGGAAGACATAGCCATATTAAATATTTATGCACCCAATGACAGGGCTGCATACATAAATCAAATTTTAACAGAATTGAAAAGTGAGATAGACACCTCCACATTTATAGTAGGAGACTTCAACACACCACTTTCGGAGAAGGACAGGACATCCAGTAAGAAGCTCAATAGAGACACGGAGGATCTAATTACAACAATCAACCAAATTAACCTCATTGACTTATACAGAACTCTCCACCCAACTGCTGCAAAATATACTTTTTTTTCTAGCGCACATGGAACATTCTCTAGAATAGACCACATATTAGGTCATAAAACAAATCTTTGCAGAATCCAAAACATCGAAATATTACAAAGCATCTTTTCAGACCACAACGCAATGAAGCTAGAAATCAATAACAGAAAAACTAGGGAAAAGAAATCAAATACTTGGAAAATGAACAATACCCACCTGAAAAAAGACTGGGTTATAGAAGACATCAAGGAGGGAATAAGGAAATTCTTAGAAAGCAACGAGAATGAAAATACTTCCTATCAAAACCTCTGGGACACAGCAAAAGCAGTGCTCAGAGGCCAATTTATATCAATAAATGCACACATACAAAAAGAAGAAAGAGCCAAAATCAGAGAACTGTCCCGACAACTTGAACATATAGAAAGTGAGCAACAAAAGAATCCATCAGGCACCAGAAGAAAACAAATAATAAAAATTAGAGCTGAACTAAATGAATTAGAGAACAGAAAAAACAATTGAAAGAATTAACAAAGCCAAAAGCTGGTTCTTTGAAAAAATTAACAAAATTGATAAACCATTGGCTAGACTGACTAAAGAAATACAGGAAAGGAAACAAATAACCCGAATAAGAAACGAGAAGGACCACATCACAACAGAGCCAAATGAAATTAAAAGAATCATTTCAGATTACTACATAAAATTGTACTCTAACAAATTTGAAAACCTAGAAGAAATGGATAAATTCTTGGAAAAATACTACCTACCTAAACTAACACATTCAGAAGTAGAACAACTAAATAGACCCATAACAAAAAAAGAGATTGAAATGGTAATCAAAAAACTTCCAACAAAAAAAAGTCCTGGCCCAGACGGCTTCACTGCAGAGTTCTACCAAATCTTCAGAGAAGACTTAACACCACTACTACTGAAGGTATTTCAAAGCATAGAAAATGACGGAATACTATCCAGCTCATTCTATGAAGCTACCATCTCCCTGATACCAAAACCAGGTAAAGACATCACAAAAAAAGAAAATTATAGACCTATATCCCTCATGAACATAGATGCAAAAATCCTCAACAAAATTCTAACCAATAGAATCCAACAACACATCAAAAAAATAATTCACCATGATCAAGTGGGATTTATACCAGGTATGCAAGGCTGGCTTAATATCAGAAAAACCATTAATGTAATCCATCACATACATAAAACAAAAGATAAAAACCACATGATCTTATCAATAGATGCAGAAAAGGCATTTGACAAAGTTCAACACCCATTTATGATAAAAAAAAAAAAAACTCTTACCAAAATAGGAATTGAAGGAAAATTCCTCAACATAATAAAGGGCATCTATGCAAAGCCAACAGCCAATATCTCTCTAAATGGAGAGAACCTGAAAGCATTTCCCTTGAGAACGGGAACCAAAGGATGCCCTTTATCACCGCTCTTATTCAACACCGTACTTAAAGTCCTAGCCAGGGCAATTAGGCTAGACAAAGAAATAAAGGGTATCCAGATTGGCAAGGAGGAAGTAAAGCTATCACTATTTGCAGATGACATGATCGTATACATGGAAAACCCTAAGGAATCCTCCAGAAAACTACTGAAACTAATAGAAGAGTTTGGAAGTGTCTCTGGTTATAAAATAAACATACCAAAATCACTTGGATTCCTCTACATCAACAAAAAGAACACCGAAGAGGAAATAACCAAAGCAATACCATTCACAGTAGCCCCCAAGAAGATAAAATACTTAGGAATAAATCTTACCAAGGATGTAAAAGACTTATACAAAGAAAACTATAAAACTCTGCTACAAGAAATTCAAAAGGACATACTTAAGTGGAAAAACATACCCTGCTCATGGATAGGAAGACTTAACATAGTAAAAATGTCTATTCTACCAAAAGCCATCTATACATATAACGCACTTCCAATCCAAATACCAATGTCATATTTTAAGGGGATAGAGAAACAAATCACTAATTTCATATGGAAGGGAAAGAACCCCCGGATAAGCAAAGCATTACTGAAAAAGAAGAAGAAAGTGGGAGGCCTCACTCTACCTGATTTCAGAACCTATTATACAGCTACAGTAGTCAAAACAGCCTGGTACTGGTACAAGAACAGGCCCATAGACCAATGGAACAGAATTGAGAACCCAGATATAAATCCATCCATGTATGAGCAGCTGATATTTGACAAAGCACCAGAGTCAGTCAGTTGGGGAAATGATAGTCTTTTTAACAAATGGTGCTGGCATAACTGGATATCCATTTGCAATAGAATGAAACAGGACCCATACCTCACACCATGCACAAAAACTAACTCCAAGTGGATCAAAGACCTAAACATAAAGACTAAAACGATAAAGATCATGGAAGAAAAAATAGGGACAACCCTAGGAGCCCTAATACAGGGCATAAACAGAATACAAAACATTACCAAAAATGATGAAGAGAAACCAGATAACTGGGAGCTCCTAAAAATCAAACACCTATGCTCATCTAAAGACTTCACCAAAAGAGTAAAAAGACCACCCACAGACTGGGAAAGAATATTCAGCTATGACATCTCAGACCAGCGCCTGATCTCTAAAATCTACATGATTCTGTCAAAACTCAACCACAAAAAGACAAACAACCCAATCAAGAAGTGGGCAAAGGATATGAACACACATTTCACTAAAGAAGATATTCAGGCAGCCAACAGATACATGAGAAAATGCTCTCGATCATTAGCCATTAGAGAAATGCAAATTAAAACTACGATGAGATTCCATCTCACACCAACTAGACTGGCATTAATCCAAAAAACACAAAATAATAAATGTTGGAGAGGCTGTGGAGAGATTGGAACTCTCATACACTGCTGGTGGGATTGTAAAATGGTACAACCACTTTGGAAATCCATCTGGCGTTATCTTAAACAGTTAGAAATAGAACCCCAGAAATCCCACTCCTCGGAATATACCCTAGAGATACAAGAGCCTTCCCACAAACAGATATATGCACACCCATGTTTATTGCAGCTCTGTTTACAATAGCAAAAAGCTGGAAGCAACCAAGGTGTCCATCAACGGATGAATGGGTAAATAAATTGTGGTATAGTCACACAATGGAATACTACGCATCGATAAAGAACAGTGACGAATCTCTGAAACATTTCATAACATGGAGGAATCTGGAAGGCATTATGCTGAGCGAAATGAGTCAGTTGCAAAAGGACAAATATTGTATAAGACCACTATTATAAGATCTTGAGAAATAGAAGAAACGGAGAAGAACATACTTTTTTGGTTACAAAGGGGGGAGGGAGGGAGGGAGGGAGAGGGTTTTTTATTGATCAATCAGTAGATAAGAACTGCTTTGGGTGAAGGCAAAGACAACACTCAATACAAGGAAGGTCAGCCTAACTGGACTGGACTAAAAGCAAAGAGGTTTCTGGCATAAAATGAAAGCTTCAAAGGTCAGCGGAGCAGGGGCTGGGGTCTGGGGAACATGGTTTGAGGGGACTTCTAAGTCAATGGGCAAAATAATTCTATTATGAAAACATTCTGCATCCCACTTTGAAATGTGGCGCCTGGGGTCCTCAATGCCAACAAGCGGCCATCTAAGATACATCAATTGGTCTCAACCCACCTGCAGCAAAGGCAAAGGAAGAACACCAAGGTCACATGACAACTAAGAACCCAAGAGACAGAAAGGGCCACATGAACCAGAGACCTACATTATCCTGAGACCAGAAGAACTAGTTGGTGCCCGGCCACAATCGATGTCTGCCCTGTCAGGGAGCACAACAGACAACTCCTGAGGGAGCAGGAGACCAATGGGATACAGACCCCAAATTCTCATAAAAAGAGCATACTTAATTGTATGACTGCGACTAAAGGAATCCCGGAGGCAATGCTCCCCAGACCTTCTGATGGCACAGGACAGGAACCACCCCCGAAGACAACTCATCAGGCATGAAAAGGACTGGTCAGTGGGGGGGAGAGAGATGCTGATGAAGAGTGAGCTAATTAAATCAGGTGGACACTGGAGAGTGTGTTGGCAACTCTTGACTGGAGGGGGGATGGGAAGATAGAGAGAGAGAAGACGGCAAAATTGGCACGAAACGAGAGACTGAAAAGGCTGACTCAATGGGGGAGAGCAAGTGGGAGAAGGGAGTAAGATGTATGTAAACTTAACATGTGACAGACTGATTGGAATGGTAAATGTTCACTTGAAGCTTAATAAAAATTAATTAAAATAAATAAATAAATAAAATGTACACCAATTATGATTGAGGACAGAATGTGAAGGGTTATAAGGAAAGCAACAAAGCGAGACAAATGAGAGCTCTCCTGTGAAGGATAATGTGGAAAGGATTCTGGGTAAAGACGGCAGAACGTGCCTCTTGTGCCTCAAAGGTGTATCCTTGGGAAGCAGAAGTAATAATTGCAGGTATGTGGCCGGCATAAGTTTTGGAGACAAATCTGGATATGAAACATGCTGTACTACTTACTGTACTAACCTGAAAGTCAGTTCTTAGTAAAACGTGTGTAATGTGTTGGAGGTGGCAATCATGAAGGAAAGAGCCTCATCAAGATCCTACAGCAATAACCAAAGCCAGAGGTGACCGAGATTTGAATTTGGCTCGTAACAGGGAAGTGAGTGTTGGTTGGTTTGAGACCAACCTTGGAGATAAAAATAGGTTGATGTATTTGCTATGAGAGGTGAGGTAAAAGGAGGAATCAAACATGATGTCTGGATATGCCTGGAGAAACAGTGCAGGATAGGAGAATCAAAATTTCAGGTTTAAATATCTAAACTTGGAGATCCTCATGAGACATCCAAATTACGCAGTGTGATATGCATGTCAATTTCAGAAGCGAGGCCTTTGCTGGAACACATAGTAATCACCTAATACAGATGGTGTAGAAACCTAAGAAGGAATACATTTAGAAATAAAGATTTAAAATTTAAGCCATGGCCAATAAGACTGTTGTTCTCAGGTGCCCTGGAGTCAATTTTAGACTCAAGGTAACTCCGTACGTCAGAACAGAACTGCCCCATAGGCTTTCTAGGCTGCAATTTTTATCAGAGCAAATCACCAGGTCTTCCTCCTGCAGAGCCACTAGGTGGGTTCGAACTGCCAACATTTCAGTTAACAGCAGAGTACCAAACAGTTATGCCACCAGACCTCTTTGGTCAATAAAACTAGACATTTTAAATATTTATTCTTTTAAGAATAGAAATTTAAGACTGCTAAAATGGCATGCATAAAAGAGGAGAAACAAAACCTTCCTCAACAAAAACCTGAAGACTGTCAGAGATAAAACAAGTGATAATAAAATAATTGAATTGTTCCTCAAATATGTTCATGGTCCTGTCCTCTACCGCAATACATGAAGGCTGGCTGACTCATAGACCACTTTTTCTCATGAAAATGGAACCAGAGATGAAACCCTAAAGAAAAGAAAGCTCCCAGCTTTCCCTGATGGGTCTTAGGGCAGTAGGAATGACTGAGAGTAGGTCATTGAGAATTACACTGTATCTGCGTCACCATATTTGCTCCCAGACTACATCAACGCAAGAAAGGGACAGGTTTGATTGTCCCTGTGGGGCTTCCTGACTGTCCCTAGACAGTGCCTATGGCTCTAGACCAAGCAAAGAGTGAAACAGGAAGTAGAGAAAGGGGTTGGGGGAGGCATCTCAGAAAGGCTTGATGTAAAATGTAAGAATCTTGGAGGAAAAAATAGATGGGCTCCTAATTTAAGAAAGACCATGAATAAAAAAAAAAATCTGTAATTTTAAAATCCTATATTAAGAGCTAAGAATACTTGCTACTAAAGGATAACTTTTATTATATTCGTACATTATAATCTGACAATTTTGTTGTTGTTGTTAGGTGCCATGGAGTCAGCTCTGACTCATAGTGACCCTATGCGCAACAGAAGGAAATACTGCCCAGTTCTGTGCCATCCTCACCATTGTTGTTATACTTGAGCCCACTGTTGCAGCCACTGTGTCAATCCATCTTGTTGAGGGTTTTCCTCTTTTTGCTAACCCTCTAGTTTTACCAAGCATGATGTCCTTCCTCAGGAACTGACACTTCCTGAGCATCATATCCATAGTATGTGAGACACAGTCTCACCATCCTTGTGTCCAAGGTGCATTCTGGTTGTACTTCTTCCATGAAAGATTTGTTTGTTCTTCTGGCAGTCCACGGTATACTTAATATTCTTCACCAACACCACAATTCGAAGGCATCAATTCTTCTTCGGTCTTCCTTATTCATTGTCCAGTTTTCACATGCATATGAGGCAATTGAAAAGAACACAGCTTGGGTCAGGCGTACCTTAGCCCTCAAGGTGACATCTTTGCTTTGTAACACTTTAAAGAGATCTCTTGCAACCAATTTGCCCAAAGCAATGTGTCTTTTGATTTCTTGACTGCTCCTTCCATGAGTGTTGATTGTTGATCCAAGTAAAATGAAATCCTTGACAGCCTCAATCTTTTTTCCTTTTGCCATGATGTTGTTTATATTGGTCCAGTTGTGAGGATTTTTGTTTTCTTTATATTGAGGCATAATCCATACTGAAGGCTGTGTGTGGTCTTTTATCTTCATCAGTAAGGGCTTCAAGTCCTCTTCACTTTCAGCAAGCTAGGTTCTGTCATCTGCATAACACAAGCTGTTAATGAGTCTTCCTCTAATCCTGATGCCCCATTCTTCTTCACATAGTCCAGCTTCTTGGATTATTTGCTCAGCATATATATTGAATAGGTATGGTGAAAGGATACAACCCTGACACACACCTTTCCTGACTTTAAACCATGCAGTATCCCATTGTTCTGTTTGAATGACTACCTCTTGATTCATGTAGAGATTTCTCATGAGCACAATTAACTGTTCTGGAATTCCCATCCTCCGCAATGTTATCCATAATTTGTTATGATCCACACAGCTGAATACCTAGCATAGTCAATAAAACACAGGTAAACATCTTTCTGCTTTCAGCCAGGATCCATCTGACATAAGTAATGATACCCCTGGTTCCATGTCCTCTTCTAAATCCGGCTTGAATTTCTGGCAGTTCCCTGTTGATATACTGCTGAAACTGCTTTTGAATGATCTTCAGCAAATTTTTGCTTGTGACATTAATGATTTTGTTTGATAATTTCCACATTGTGTTGGATCAAATTTCTTGGGAATAGGCATAAATATGGATCTTTTCCAGTTGGTTGACCAGGTAGCTATCATCCAAATTTCTTGGCATAGATGAGTGAGCACTTCCAGAGCTGCATCTGTTTGTTAAAGCATCCCAATTTATATTCTGTCAATTCTTAATTAATTGAGTGAAACATTATTAAAGAATTTTTGCTTCCAAATTATTACACAGGAGCCCTGATGGTGCAGTGGTTAAGTGCTGGGCTGCTAACCAAAACGTCAGGAGCTCAAACCCACAAGCCACTCCTCAGGAGGGAGAAAGATCTGCTTCCGTAAAGATTAAAGCCTTGGAAACTCTATGGGGCGGTTCTACTCTGTACTGTAGAGTTGTTATGAGTTGCAATTGACAGGACAGCAATGGGTTAACGGGTTAATTACAAAATAAAAACAAGAGGCTGTGCCTTCCCCTTATTGAGCCCTGCATTACACCTGTCAGTTCCCTGATTTATTTCTATTATGAATACCACGTTGTACCAGCAAATAATTTATGCTGAATTAATAATTGCTTATTGAAAGAGTCAACTGTCATGGAGAATGAGTAACGGACTAAACACTCATTTTATTGTTTTTTAGTGAGAATCCGAAATCAGAGAACTGCATTATAGCCTCTAACTTTTAAAAATATGTGAAGTTGAAACATTTACATTTGCCTCCATTGTCTCGTATATAAAGATTTAAGCAACGCTTACCTCATAATGTCGCTCTAGAAACAGATCATATATGAAAACATACATAAATGCTAGATTTAGCAACTGTTATTAGAAGTAGTTGTAGTAGTTCATGTGGATTAAGAACCTAAGACTTAGATTCCAATAGTACCACTTAGTGCCTTGGGTGGAGTCACAGTCAAACCCTCGAACAGGAAATTAGGAGAAGAATATTCAGTGCAGTACAATCCTAGTAACTCTCAGATTGATTACTATGTACAAAGGGACTCGTGTACCAGACATTTTAAAAAATAGCCATTTGATTTAATACAGGACCTTATGGCCATTTAGGGAATCAAGCACATTCAACACAAGGTTGATATTTGAAAAAAAAAAAATAATAATAAAGTAGCTGTTAAATTCTGGATAAATACAAACAGTTTTGGCATGACTGAAAAACTTGGGGTCAGGCCATAACTGTGCTATGAGTTCTTTTGTACCAACCATGCGCTATTGCACCAGTGTATAACTTTGTACCTATCCATGACAGTTCATCAGTTGAAAGAAAGTTTAAGTTTGAAATAAGTTTGAAAAAAAAAAAGAGCATCGTTTGAAGGTAAAATTGAATTGTAATTGAAATGTGAGGAGTTCTCTTTCTGACACCTTGTAAATCAGATGGGACTTCTCTTCGTAAAGCAGTGATTCCTATGGGGCCACAGAATTTTTGTCCAGGCACAAATAATACCCACAGAAAGTTCTTGTTAAACGAAGAATATCACAACAACAAAGGCTGAATTAAGATCCTTTTTCACTAATCAGATTGCGTGTGAAACCCTTACAAATTAGAATAATGTGTTTTACAGCTTCAGAATGAAGCTAATTCAACACAAGTCCACACACATCCTTTGAATAGAATCTAATTATATTGAAATAAATACAATGGGTTTCTGATGTAATGGCATCTCAGAACAAAATGCAAGAAATTCTGAGTTAATGAAATTCTTCCTAAAGAAGCATACACAGAGACAATTTATCTCACAATATTGTTAATCCTCTTTTTCTGTAAAATTTAGTTTTTCATAAACTGGTTTATCATTTAATCAAGGTCATATAACATGAAATGTGCAATATGCATCACAATAGCTGTTTTGAAAGTTGTCTACTTTCTGTGCTTGATTTTTAGAGCAGTTGTCCAGCTAAGAAGTCAACCATAAAGGTGTAAGAAAGGAGACTCAAGAATAAATTGGTTGGGACTTAGTAGACAAAAACTCAATATCTTCTACAAGAAAAGTTCAAAGAAGTGAACTTAGTGATCTGCTCGGTTTGCCTGCCTTGGTGGTTATCAATTTTCCTCTTTTTTTGTGTGCGGTACAGTGGTTAAGCGCTGGGCTTTTAACCAAAAGGTTGGTGGTTGGAACCCACCAGTCACTCCTTGGTAGAAAGATGTGGTAGACTGCTTCCCTAAAGATTTACAACCATGGAAACTCTATGGGGCAATTCTACCCTGTCCTATGTGGTTGCTATGAGTCAAAATCGACTCCAAGGCAGTGAGTTTTTCTTTTTTTTGGTTTTTAAGTTCCACCTTTCACCACTATAGTCACTTCCATAAGTTTCTTCCAGCAAGTGACACTTAGCGTCCACGGTCTCCATTTTCAGAAAGGGATAGAATTTTAGTCATTACAATTAGGAAAATAATCTCATTAAAAAAAAAAAAAAATTGTCTTCTCATTTCTAAGGCCATATTATCAATTCCACTCACCCATTAATTTATTCACATCTAAGAATTAATTGAGGACCAAGTATATGGCAGACCTGTGTTAGGAGCTGGGGCCTAATAAAGAAAAAAAAAAAGTTAAAACTACTTTACAGTTTACAAAATAGTGAAAAAACAAATGAACATCATTCAATTCATCAAAGAGTTGATGAGCCTATGGTCTGTACCAAAAGTTGACCAACATGCCAGAGAGCTAGAGATGCAAAGATAAACGACTCAGGTATCAAAGTGCAGGGAGTCTAGCAGAGGGGGCAGATCTTTAATAACATGATTAAAATATTACATAAGTACAAAAACAGAAGTATGTACTAAGTGCAATACAAATTAAAACGAAAAAACTCATTGCCATAGAGTTGATTCTGACTCATAGCGACACTACAGAACAGAGTAGAATTGCCCCATAGCGTTTCCAAGGCAGTAAATCACAAGGAAGCCGACTGCCACGTCTTTCTCCCAAGGAGTGGCTAGTGGGTTCAAACCTCCAACCTTTTGATTAGTAGTTGAGAGCTTTTGCCATTTTGCTACCAGGGCTCCTTAAGTGCCACATAAAGGGGATAAATAATAATTGGGCCTTATGGAAGGTTTCTTAGAAGAAGTGTCCTAAAATCTGTTTATTAATGGTTAATAAACTTTTCCAAGGTCTCAATGGAAAGAAAGACAATCTTCACAAATGAAATAACACAAAGATAAAAATGCGTGTAACACATCTATTATCTCCTGGTTCCTCCTGGACAACATTATTTTATTGAGTTTCCTTTTTCTGGAATCCGACTCCACTGGCTTCCTTTGTTCATTCCCCAAACTTACTCAAGTCTTATTTAAATACAGACACACACACACACACACACACACCCCTCAAGTCAAAACACTTCTCTTCCTGTTTCCATGTTAGTTCTGTTACATCCATTTCTTTCCTTATAATCTCTACCAAATCACTTGAAGAAGCTATATTCACTTCCTCCCTTCTTCGTCACCTGTTCACTCATTAAACCCTGGCAATCAAACTTTGACTCCCATTACTTAATTGAAACTATTTTCTAGAATGTTCCTTATGACAACCCCATTTCTTAATCATCATACCTAATATTCTATCAGAGGGCAGTGATGGCTCAGTGTTAGAATTCTCCTCATGCTGAGTCACAACCCATCTGTCAGTGTTGCTATGCTGCTGAACAGGCTTCATGGAGCTTGCGCCCTAAAATGGACTAGGACTGAGATGATCTAATTCTGAAAAATCAGCCAGCGAAAAATCAGCCAGCGAAAAACCTATAGATACGGTGGTCTGATCCAGTTGTGCCTGGGGTCACCATGAGTCAGGGGCCGACTTGACAGTAGCTAACGACAAAAGGTAATCTGTCAAACCTCTTCCACTTGGATACTTTCAGCCTTCACACCATTCTCTATACTTTGTGAAACTGAAGGCATTTTTATAAACGTACTTGAATACATTTTAAAATGTGGCATCGTGTAAATTAATTGATTGATGATTAACTAATCCCTGAAACCTTCCCCCAAACATTTTTTAAATATTTCTCCATGTTCCCTGTTTAAAAAAAAAATTCTCTTATAACCTTCCAAAACATGTTTCTTTCCTTTACCCCCTAAAACAGAATTTCTACCAGAGTTATTCCCTCAGTCTTTCTCCTTCTCATACTACTACTCATATGATCATTTTGAAAGCCTACCTGTCCTCATATGTCACCCACTTACAATATCGTTCTTTTCCATTTAGTCAAGTTCAACTTATACTTCAAGAGCCAGTAAAGAATATGATCTTTTCATGAAGCATTTCCTTTTCTAACAAAACCAGTGCACAGGGATCTTTCTTCCTGTGAATACTTACAGCCTTTATCTAACCTGTGACATTCATTTATTTTCTTTCTTATGTTTTTACTTTATAAAATAGCATGTGATAGAATAAGCGCATACTTCAGACTCACAGAGATCTGAGCTAACCCAGGCTCTGTCACTTACTGGCTTTCTGACTCTGGGAAAATTACTTACTTTTTTGATTCTTGTTTCTCTTACGTGTAAGAAAAGTCTACTAACCGGTACCCTGGCTAATAAAAAATAGTGAGGTTAAATGAGATTATATAAAGTGCTTAGCATACTGATGTAACTTGGTGGGCATGCAACAAACTTAAATTCCTTTCTGCTCTCTATATCTTCTTAGCATTATTTACCAAAATAAACACTTATTAAAGGAAAACCTAATGATTTCTATATTTTGATAATACATTCTATACTACGTTTCTGTAAGTTAAGTATCATTTTCCCTCCTCAATCTCCTTCTACCTTCCTTTCCCATGCTTTCTCTTAGCCAGAATCACGTTCAGAAGAAGCAAATTCACTAGCTATTTGACCTGCGAAATGTCACTTAACCTTACTAAGCTTCCATTTCATCAGCTGTAAAATCAATTAAAAGTTTTTTTTTTTTTTTTGTAGGACATTTGAAGGCTTAAATGAGATAATATATGAAGAGATTAGCATAGTGTTTGGCAGATAGGAAACAGTTGAAAAATACATTTTCAGTGGTGATGATGGTGATAAGGATGACCATGGTTATGATGACCACACAATGATGCTTGAAATTGTCACTCAGGCTGGAAGATTTTCTTTCTTCCATTTTAATTTTCTGTGGTCTAAGCAAACTCTCCCATGTTGTTGTCCTGTTGAGTTATAGGGGACGGCATAGATGCAGCCATTAAGACCTTGCATTTAGAGTATGATGCAATCAATCAATCAATAGAAATAGCAAGAGTTTTTGAGATAAAGAAAGATCTAGGGGAAAAAAAAAAGAGAGAGAGAGAGAAAGCCTGCCTTTGTGCCAGAAAATCTGCATGTTAGAAAGAAATTCTGTGCAATTCCCATATGGGCACAATACTGAAATCTGAACAGCTCAAGGAAACCCTGGTGGTGTAGTGGTTAAGTGCTACGGCTGCTAACCAAAGGGTTGGCAGTTCGAATCTGCCAGGCACTCCTTGGAAACTCTATGGGGCAGTTCTACCCTGTCCTACAGGGTTGCTATGAGTCAGAATCAACTCGACAGCACTGGGTTTGGTTTTTTGGGTTTGGAACAGCTCAAAGTCTCTTGACTCCAAGTTAGTAATTGCAGAATGATGCAGAAGTGGATAAAACAAGAGAGAGGGGCCCAGACTTGGAACAGAGCATCACTAAACCCGGGAAGGTAGGTCCTTGTCTGGCACACTCAGACTTGCCAATTATCTGGATGCTGGTCTTTGAGAAAGAAAAAGCAACTGTATTGCAATGTGCAGACCAAGGAGCCAGAAGGAAGTTCCTCAGATCCCACTCACCGAGCTACAGGAAGCAGGGCTTTTATGTAATTTGGGCAGCAAGATGGCAGCCTCACAGGCATACTTGGGAGGGAAAATTCTAGGAGGCAGTCAGGAAACAGGAGGTGACATGGTTCTTGTCAGACTTCTCACTTCATATAGGGTCCCGGTGATAATGTTCCTTCCGATTCATTCCATCTGTTGCCGTATCTTCTGCTGAAGTCAACTGGCATCACAGCTGGCCCTTCTGCACATGCGGGATAAACCAAATCTGGCTTGGGGTAGTTTAAAGACTAATAGAAATTTACTGGATTTCCTAGGGTCAGGTTACAGAGCCAGAACAAAAACATTCACCTGGCTATCCCTGACTTACTTATTTACCAATTAACACTTCAGTTTAAAGGGGTTGATAACCACTCTATGTTCTATCGATCAGTCTTTATATATCCCAGTGCCTACATACCTATGTCTGTGTATTCTTGTTTTTTCTTTTCTTTTTCCTTTTTGCCCAACTCATCCATTTGGTGTTCCTCCTAATTTCCTTGTTAAAGGACCTTACTTGTGCCATTAAGCAGGAATAGCCAAACCAGGTAGACCTAACCAATATTGCTGTCAGTTTGGTGCCCTGGAATGAACATTATGGGTGGGTGTATACTTTCCACCCATAATGCAGTTACGTTTCTAACGCTGTAACTGTTTAAAGAAAAAAAAAAAAAAAAACTGGTCCCAAATTTGTAGTCTTCTTGTACTGCAGCATTGAACACATGACTAGGAAAGAAATGTAAAAAAATTGCTAAGTTGAGAGTTACCTAATTTTATTAAAGTACATTTAAAAATATTCCAGTCCAGTAGATAGAGCTCTAAAGTACATTGAATCATTAAAAGGGGGGGGGGGGAACTTTCTAAATACGATTTTGAATATTTGAAAGTGATGGGAACCTAATGGCTGAGTCATCAAATCACATTCTGAAGGAGAAATGGAACACGGGCTAATGATAAGTGAAAACTTTTGCTTAGAGCAGCAGACTCTCAGCACAGTAGTCTGTAAGTTCAGCATGTAAGATGAATTACTCATTCTGCACATCTTTTGAACTGAATCTGAAAATTACAATTGCTACTGCCCATCATCTTGTCAACAGCCAATATTGCTCTTAATAATAGATAGCACTTTCCTAGTGAACCTGTGATTAGCACTTTTACTGTAGGTCAGGGGACTCCTGATTCTCATCATGTCGGGTGCTTGTGACCGACCTTTGCCATCAGTCCCCTAGGCAGCTGTTGCGCGGTTACTGTTTTCAGGTAAGCAGCTATTTTAAGTTAGCCTTCTAAACCCTGGTGGTGTAGTGGTGAAGGGCTACAGCTGCTAACCAAAAGGTCAACAGTTTGAATCCACCAGGCACTCCTTGGAAACCATATGGGGTGGTTCTACTTTGTCCTATAGGGTTGCTACGAATTGGAATTGACTCGACAGCAATGGGTTTGGTTTTTTTTTTTTTTTTTTTGGTTCTGATCTCTTAGAAAATTTCACCCATGTTGTATTTTTTAGGATAATTTTCTTTAACAAAGAAAAAGAAAGAAAAAAGGAAAACCTCAGATCCCATAAATGGCCTTTCCTTCTGTGTCTCTCTCTCTCTTTTTCTCCTTTTAAAATTGGGACTAATGTTCCTTATCCTTCTGCAGTCTTCTATTTTTAGATATATTAAAATTTACACATTATAAAGAAAATCAGGAGCATCATGTCCCTAACTTTTTCTACTCATTTTAAATCAAAATATAAAAATAAGTTTTTTTTTTTTTTTCCTGTACAACAGAAACTTGACATTGGTAATTTAGGAGGTTAACCCCTCTGGAGAATATGCTCCCTGATTCTGTCATAATACATTTAAGAAACTCCTTGGTCAATTTCAGACAGATATCAAATCTGCCAGTTGAGGGGCGGAATTCTTTGAAAACTCAGTGACAGCAAGGAGGCTTATGACCACTGAAATGTCAGCTTATTGAGAAAGGCTGACAACACGGCCTAAAAGAACTCAATCTAACTTAATGCATACCCACTCTAACACTTCCTATTCTTGGTTGTTTTTTGAATCCTGTAAAATTTTAAATTATATAATATTCAAGGTACTTACTAACTGAACCCTTTTAAAATGTATCTAAGATTTAGACAAGAAGCAGATATTTTTAATTCTAATTCTTCCATAACAACAAGAACAAGGTTCTTCCAGAGAACTCCTGCATGGATTGGAGAAGGGATCTGGCTCAAGATCACTGAGTGCCCTTAATGCTGCATTTTAGACTACAGCAAAATGCTGACTGCCAGTTACTAACTTACTTTAAAAATAAATGTCAATGGAAGCTCCACAGACACATTCAAACTCCCTTAGGGGCGAAATTGCTGGGCT
The DNA here is from genome assembly GCF_024166365.1 of Elephas maximus indicus. Lineage (NCBI taxonomy): Eukaryota > Metazoa > Chordata > Mammalia > Proboscidea > Elephantidae > Elephas > Elephas maximus. Next base: position 2,923,442 of record NC_064830.1, on the reverse strand, counting down.
GAGGGCTGTGGGGGCCATGGTCTCAGGGAACATCTAGCTCAATTGGCATAACTTAGTTTATAAAGAAAATGTTCTACATTCCACTTTGGTGAGTAGCATCTGGGGTCTTAAAAGCCTGTGAGTGGCCATCTAGGATACTCCACTGGTCTCACCCCTTTGGGAGCAAGGAAGGATGGAGAAAACTAAAGATACAAGGGAAGGATTAGTCCAAAGGACTAATGGACCACAATACCACCGCCTCCACTAGACTGAGTACAGTTCAACTAGATGGTGCCCAGCTACCACCACTGACTGCTCTGACAAGGATCACAATGGAGGGTTTCAGACAGAGCTGGAGAAAAATGTAGAATAAAATTATAACTCAAAAAGAAAGACCAGACTTGCTGGCCTGACAGAGACTGGAGAAACCCTGAGAGTAAGGCCCCTGGGCACTCTTCCTGCTCAGTAATGAAGTCACTCCTGAGTTTTACCTTTCAGCCAAAGATTGGACAGGTCCATAAAACAAAATGAGACTAAACGGGCACAGCAGCCCAGGGACAAGGACTAGACAGCAGGAGGGAACAGAAATCTGGTAACAGGGAACCCAAGGTTGAGAAAGGAGAGTATTGTTGTGGGGTTGCTAACCAATGTCATAAAACAATACGTGCAATAACTGTTTAAAGAGAAACTAGTTTGTTCTGTAAACCATCTAAAATACAATAAATGACAAACTCCCTGAAAATTTTATCATGTGTTTAGTCAGCAAATAAAAATATTCATATTCTAAAATTTTTACTCTTTGACATTTATGAGTTGACTCACCTGGCTAGAAATTTAAATATTTTAGTTATGCTCATGAGGTTTGAGCTCCATATGAGTCTGTAAAGTGAATTCTGTGTCCAAACACCATTTATTTTGTAGACTAAGTGAGACTGTGTGGGTAGATTAGGAGAAAATCATAGGATAACAGCATTTTTTCAACAAAAAATTTAAATGGATATCTACTGAGAATTGATATTCCCTGCCATAGGGCAGGCTTGGCTTTAAGTTCCAGTTCTCCAGTTATTCTCAGAGAGTCGGTAGCCAAGTTCTTTACATTTCCGCAACTTCAGTTTTTTTTTTTTTCCCTTCTGCAGTGTTGTTGTCGGGTGTCGTCGAGTTGATTCCAGCTCATACTGACCCTATGCACAACAGAGTTAAACACTGCCTGGTTCTGTGCTATCCTCACAACTGTTGTTATGCTTGAGCCCATTGTTGCAGCCACTGTGTCACCACACCTCATTGAGGGTCTTCCCCTTTTTTGCTGACCTTCTACCAAGCATGATGTCCTTCTACAGGAACTGATCCCTACTGGTAACATGTCCAAAACAGGTGAGACGTAGTCTAGCCATCCTTGCTTCTAAGGGGCATTCTGGCTTCCAAGAGAGATTTGTTCATTCTTCTGGCAATTCATGGTATATTCAGTATTCTTTGCCAATGCCATAACTCCATGGTGTCAATTCTACAGTCTTCCTTATTCATTGTCCGGCTTTCACAGGCATGTGAGGTGACTGAAAATATTACGGCTTGGGTCAAGCATACCTTAGTCCTGAAAGTGACATCTTTGTTTTTTAACATTTTAAAGGGGTGTTCTACAGTAAGGGACATCAGAAGATATTTTGCATGATTATTAGGAAAATGATGAATTGTTATAAATATAAAGCTTATTGCAGCAATAATAGTCTGGCACATTGTATAAAATGTTTACTGTTTGATCCATATATTAGGTATTTTTCTCTAAACATTTATACCATCTTTATGATCTTTTAATTTCATTATGCACCTGACATTTCAAATTATTCCACTATCAGACACTGAAATGTGCAGGTGCTGTGACTGCCCTGTAGATACGGAATGGACGGAACTCCACTCAAAATTTGATGTGGCCTTGAGACTGGTGACACCACGTACACAGCAAGAGTGTATGAAAAGGTTTACTACACACTCACACACACACTCTGCTGCTTGAGTTTATTTAACACTATTTAATTCTAGTTGCTTTCACTGCTTGAGTCCTCAACACTCCACACAGTGAAACTATGTTTGCAAAAAGCCACTTTTCTGTTGAATTGTTAATATTCGAATTAATCAGGTAATTATATGACAGTATTTTACATTACCCCAGTGCTGTCGAGTTGATTCCGCATATTAGAGTGCATGAAAACAAACTGTTTGTCATGTACAAGAAGAAAAAAAAACAAAGGTTAGTAAACAAAATAACATTTGTAGTCAGTCTCACACAATGGCCAGTAGTGGTCCCAGAGAGTAACAGAGTCCCAGAGAGTAACACAGCCCCAGAGAGTAACACAGCCCCAGAGAGTAACACGGCCCCGGAAGTAACAGGGTCCTAGCCTGGGGAAAAGCACAGTCCTGGCTTTCAGGTTTCTGGGAATTGTTGGCAGCCTGATAACCTTTACAAAGAATATCTTTAGATGTTTCCTTTAGATCAAAGCCTCTGAGTGCTTTGATCTATTTTTTTTTTTCTTTTGCATTCCTTAAGATCAATCCCATAGCTAGTGAGAATTCTAGAACAAGAGTTTAAACATGTTTGCTTATAGTGCTGCGATCCTGCCAATTCTATCATAATACAACACTTTCACAGGGTAAAAAAAAAAAAGAAAAGAAAAGCAATTCAATTAGAAAACACATTATAGAAATGCTAAGGGTCTAATTTCAACTCAGGATGGCAATGAAATTTAAAATAAAGACACCAAGTTTGTGTTTTAGTATGCTCTTAGCTCCAAGATATAAAAAACACAATCATGATTAACATATGGCTACAAATCCGATGTCCATTGCAGTGGTTAAGATATATATCCTAAGTTATGTGCAAAGACAATAGAGCTCACCATAATGCCGAGGAAAAACATTTATATCCATCAAGGGCTGTATTCAGTTATAAGGTTGGAATTTTAATTTTAACTTCATTCATTGCTTTTGTGACTTTAAATTAGTCATGTAGAACTTTTGAAATGCTTTCTCATAGTAACTATATTTATGCTAAGAGTAAAATTATGTTTAAAAGACTATTGTATAGAAAAGCGCTTTTGTGAAAGTGCATGGATATGGATTAAACTCATTATTTACTTATGCATTCATTCACACGATATGTATTGCTCGAGTACTACGATGTGTCAGAGATGGTTTTACTCCTCATGAAACTTACTTTCTACTGCGAGCAGATAGACAATAAAAAATAAACCCAATACATAAGTCAATTACATAGCAAGTTAGAAGATAATGAGTGCTTTAGAATGACACAGAACAAGGTAAAGAGGAATGAGACTGCAGGTGGAGAGGAGATTCCAATCAGCTGGTCAGATGTACCTGCACGCTAGCCTGGGCTCCACCGCCATGTTGTAACTAACATCGAACAGCTCTCTGTGTTTTAGAACAATAGGCACTTAGTTCTCACTCAAGCTACAACTCTAAAATATTGAAGGGTGTGTCTGTCTGCCAAGTTACTCAGCGGCCAGTCCAAAGAGGCTACAATACCTTGTAGCAAGAAATTCTGGAATGTGAGCCTCCATGGGCACCATAGCAGGGCAAGACACAGCTGCAAGACCATGAGCTGCCTCCTTTATGTTTCAGCCCAGAAGTGACACGCATCCCTTCTTCCCCAACTCATGGACCCGAGCAGCCAAGAAGCCCTGCTTAGCTGTAAAGATGTATAGGGAAGCAAGTGGTGTATTGGAGAGCATCTTCTATCTCTGGTACATCAGGGAAGGTCAGATATCTAGGACATCAGGCAGAGGCAACAGCTGATGCAGGGGCTCTGAGGAGGGAGTGTGCCTGTGGAACTGATGAAGAGTGAGGATACTGAATCATTATATACATATCTCAAGTTGGCAGGAATTCCTCACCAATGCTTCATGGACACTTAGGACTCAATGGGTGAGCCCCGTAAACATCCTGAAACAGGAAGCCACATTTTTTAAATTGTGGTAATATATGTAACAAAACATTTTTCATTGTTACCTGTACAATTCAGTGACACCGATTATGTCCATCATGTTCAACCATCACCATTATCCATTTCCGTTCTTTTTCCATCACCCTTAACAGAAGCTTGGTAGTCCCTAAGCAGAGCTTCCCTTTCCCCCTCCCTCTCTCCCACCCCTGGTACCCCTGAATAAATGCTGGCAACTTTTAATGCCTGTTTTAAATATTTGTGGGAAACAGATCTTATAATATTTCTAAGATTCTAAAAAAAAAATCCATGATACCAAAATTATTTAAAATAAAAATTAAAAAACAAACACACTACATTAGACTGCTAAAGAATTTCCCTGGTAAATATGCACATAATTTTCATGATGTCTTAAATTTTATAGACTTTATCATAGAAAATAGACTAGCCCTAATCAATAGAAATACAGCACGAGTCCTATAAAAATTTAAAATTCCTAGAAGCCACAATAAAAAGTAAAAAAAAAAGTAAAATTAGATTTATTTACCCCCAATATGCCCCAAATATTATGATTTTGGCACATAGTCAAGTAAAGGAGATATTTTACATCCATTTTCTTCATACTAAGTCTTCGAACTCCAGTGGGTCTTTTATACGCTCAAGACCTCTCAGTTTGGATTGGCCACGTATCAAGTGCTCAACAGTCACGTGTGGATACCTCGGCTCTAGACCTGCAAACACCACCCAGAGTCATAGAGAAGGAAAAGCTGTTCTCCGTTTGTTCAGTTGAAATGATCACGAAATTTTTTAGGAATGGGTTAAACAAAAACAGGCTGGGCTTCACAGTTTTTACATGAATGCTCTAGGCTGGAGATTCAACGGGTAGGTTTTATATAACAATAACAATAATAGCAATTGGACAGAGCATCCATGAATATCACAATATGAATATAGTGATCATAAAAATAATGAAATAATAAAAAAGCATTAAACCAGTTAAAAAACCTGTTGCCTGTGATTTGATTCCTACTCGTGGTGACCCGTGTAAGTCAGAGTAGAGCTGTGCCCCACAGTGTTTTCAACAGATGATAATTTAGAAGTAGGCCACAAGAAGTTTCTTCCAAGGTGTCCTAGGTGGACTTGAACCTCCAAACTTTTGGTTAGTACCCGAGTGCATTAACAGTTGCAACCCCCAAGGGACTACTATTATATAGTACATATTCCTATATATATATTTAAAAAAAAAAAAAACTTGTTGCTGTCCAGTTGACTCCAACTTATAGTGACCCTAAAGGACAGAGTAGAACCACCCCATAGGGTTCCAAGGAGCAGGTGGTGGATACAAACTGCCAACTTTTTGGTTAGCAGCCAAATGTTTAATCACCACACCACCAGGGTCCTCATATATGTGGTCCATTTACATATCAAGCATAAAAAAACGAGAAAACCAAACCTGTTGCCGTCAAGTAGATTCTAACTCACAGGGACCCTGTAAGTCAAAGTAGGACTGCCCCATAGGGTTTCCAAAGAGTACTGGTGGATTCAAACCACCAACCTTTTGGTTAGCAGCCATAGCTTTTAACCGCTGCCCACTAGGGGTCCAATTTTCACTAGTACCCTATTATTAGCCTCATATTATAGAAAAGAGATGCCCCAAAGGGGTAAGTAACAGGCAGTGTTACACAGCTGGCACCAGGACATGGACTCAGCTCTGGTCTAGTCAATTACCCACTCTGTAAATATGCTGTACCGCTTTACTAAAAACTTCCTAGAATCAAGGAGGTTTTCATTCAAGAATAAAGCTTCTTACAAAAAGAAGCAACATTCTGAGAAAAGTCTGTATGTAAGAAAACCATTCATCAGGCAGCAGAAAATGCTTTGACACAAATCTTATTTTTTAAGAGTTTGTTTAAACAACTGGATAAAAATTACAAGCGAAATGGATATTTCCAACACCCAGAAAAGCTGTCTGTACAGATCTGATCAATATCTGGGCTAATTTTTAAACTACAAAGTAGCACCTGCTGACTTTTAATTACAAGCAACCATTTTATGAATAACCGAGATTATCAAAGGCTCCGACTGCATATACAATGAGCACCCACCAAAAGCTCATCGAAGTAGCAATCCATCATCTGTGTCCAACACGACAGTGAAGTCATGCCTCAAGCACAGACCGTGTCAAGCCCTGCCGATTAAGCTGATAGGACACCGGCGCCATGTCACATGGCTGCATGCTGTCTCCACCACTGTGCTAAGAACTGGAGTGTAATCTGATAATGGCTTATGAGAGTTGGAGATGATGAGAACATGCTCTCAGATGGAAATAAAAGTAATTATTCACCCTTTTGTCTTTGTAGGTATGAACTTAAAAGAACAGCCTACCCATCTAAGTTCTGCCTCAGAGGGACCGAACGTTTGAGTAAAAGTGGTATCGATTAGGGGAATCAATTTCTATTGAATTATTTCCATGAAATCTGTGAATTCATGTTCATAAAATTTAGATGTTGGTTGATTGTTCTAATGTTATGCAAGGTGTCTTTAGGCTATGCTTATCTGTTGTTGTTTTTATTGCTGTCAGGTCAGTTCTGACTTATAGCGACACTACAGGACAGAGTAGAAAGAGCACCCTAGGGTTTCCAAGGATCGGCTGATGAATTTGAACTGCTGACCTTCTGCTTAACAGCCAGGCTCTTAACCACTGTGTCACTAGGGGTCCTATTCTTACCTAGGACTATTAGACAATTTTTGACAATTTTGCCACATATAACAAAGTGATTGCTGAAGTATTTATCATTTAAATATGAAGGCTTCCCCCTTAAAAAAAATCTGAATTAGTGGCAAGTAATTGTCATTATAAATGCAGTTCTAAATTGATAATCCATTTTGAAACCCAGCAGCTTTTTTCCCACAGCTGGTTGTAAGCTCACGAGTCCCCCTTTAGATTTTTCCAGGGCAACAGCTTAGGAATTGAGTTGAGGGGTCTCACAGGAGCTCTCTAAAATGTGGCCTGACATGTTTTTGCCAAATTCTGTTTTCCCCGTTAGAACAATTAAGCAGGGAGTACATAAAAGAAACGAAGTATATTCGTATGCAACTTTTGCTACATTCAATTTCTAGGGGTATCCTGGGACATCTGAATTCCAAAGCAAATATTTCTCAAGTAGCATGAAAAGACTTGCAGGAGTCTATTTTCACATAGCCCAGGACTCCAGCCTGTTTGTAAGGATTCACCACTTTAATGGAAATAGCCTGAAATCATAAGAAATTCTGACAAAAGGAATTGTATCACCTTTAGAAATTGCCCACGTATTATGATTGAGAAACAATTTTATATAAATCCTAGAGTGAGCTATCATTTTCTCGAATGAAATCTTTCATAGTTTTATTGCACATAATATATAGTGACTTATCAGAAGAAAAATTCAAGATATGATCAAAGTTTCATCTATTTAGGAATTTAGTATTAGACCACTAAACATGTGACTCTACTTTTTAATCTGATTTATGATGTACATGATTGAATTAATATGTTGACAGTGTTCTTTTAACCCAGTCATCAGTCCAAAGTTCACCATAGTTTCCTCAGTCTGGGTCAGTATCAATCCAGGGACATATGTCCTTGAAAGCTGTTAGGACTATGATCTCTAGCAGCATCGTTACCTAGCTTATAAATATTGGTTTTTCCATTATCATCAAATACTTCTCAAGATACTCCCAAGGGTATGGTGCTATGCAAAGCTTTAAAGCTATTTTAGTCTTTTATTTTTAAAGTGTCTTATAACCAAAGACAGGTTGATTTGCGTGTTCATAAATCAGCTAAATAAACCAAACAGGTTTTAATAAAACAATTAGAAGCACAGTAGGCTAAAAAGAAGAGCAGGCAAAAAAAGAAATAAAAATTCCGAATTTTGTTGGTTTAAACCTCATATTATTATTGTTAAACCCTTTCCCATGTTATTATTACACACAAAATTAAAGGAAATAAAGAAAACAACTGGGAGGGTAATACCCTATTGAAAACGCCAACAAGGACTATATAACGTACCGATGTTAAGAAAAACAGTGCCTAAATTTTTTAAGAAATATGAAGCTACCCAGTGGTCACGTGGAATGATATATCTCCCTCCAGTACGCAAATGCTGATGGAGTTGGGAAAGTATTTTAGAAAAATAAGGCTTAAGGATGCAAATCTGCAGTTTCTTCTGGATCACTTAACTAAAGAATGAAATTCGAATTCCAGAGAGCATAAGCACAAAAGGAAAGAAAAGAAGCCTAAAATTGCGGCAATGAAATGGGAACGAGACAAGTTATCCTACGATAAGCACTTTTAATTTATTTATCCATCATTTCCCTGGAACTTGTGAATTTTTCTATCTCTACTTTTAGCCACAGAAGTAACTATTTTAATCCCTGGGAAAACTCATTTACCTAGCAGAAAGAGTCAGACATTCTCTGGAGATTTACATTTTGATCACTTTATCTCTAAGCCTTATTCCTCTCACAAACACTCCAAGAAATCTTTACTTTTCAGAAATCTGTCATTTCTCTCTGGCATCTGCAGTGTAATGCTTTTGATATATGTCTATTTTCTATGTATTTTTTCTAGTCAGGAAAAACTTTGAGAATTATGTGAAAGCTGTATGCCTTCTCCCTGAAATATATTCACGTAAAGTTACACGACAATTTTTGCTTTTAGTTTCAGCTCATTTATTGTGCCCTTACCCCGCACTCCCAACCCCCAGCCCTTGAAAACCCAGTGCTATGGCTGCTAACCAAAAGGTCAGCAGTTCAAATCCACCAGCCTCTCCTTGGAAACCCTATGGGGCAGTTCTACTCTGTCCTACAGGGGCACCATGAGTCAGAATTGGTTTGTTCAGTTTTACCTCCCCCTCCCCCCCACCTCCAAGCCCACACACAGATCATGAATTCTGTGTTAGAAACAACGTTCTATAAAATGCCTTTAAAAAAATTAAAAAAAAAAAATCATTTCCAAATTTGTTTTTCTTTGTTAAAGACATTAGAGGCAAATTTGTTTTCTTTGCATACTAACATTTCATTTACTGATTCTTCTATGTTAAAAAGACGAAACAAGTGAACTGATGTACTTGTAAAAATACACAGTATTGTAGTTCATTTCTAAACTAGAGTTTGGAGTTGGTACAGGCTGACTAAGAGATGTGACCATTCCAGGACCTCACTGCAAAACGGAATAAATTTTACTCAGAAGACCTTGCACCCCTTGGAGCAGACTGAAAAGACTTTACTGTGTTTTTTTTTCTGGTCCCAGTTTTATGACACATGACAGTAATAGGCTTATAAAATCTTTCAAACCTTTTAAAAACACTTTCATAACATTTTTCATTGCTATGGTTTGCTTTGTACACTCTTATGACTCTAGACAAAAGATTTGGCTTTGCAGATTTTACTGTTTGCTTCATTTCTTCATTAGTTTTATTTTTATTATTGATGATTGGAATTTTACAAACAGAAGACACTTTCTGAAAGCTGAAGAAAGCATTTAATTCTGGGAGAAAGATTTGAGAATAGTTTATAGCTGCTGTAAAATAAGGCAAAACAATGTTTTTTTTTTTTAATATTGTATATATAGCTTTATATTGTCTAATTGACACCAAGATTTCTTAAATTAAAAAAAAATTGCTTCAATAATTCAGAGATCTATGATTTATTTCAGACTCTATCCTCAAGTGAAAGAAAACAAAAGAAATTATATAGGTTTATAAGAATTTTTGTACCTTGGAAGGTCTTGGATAGCCACAGTGGTTCAGGTGTTTAGCCATAACTATCAAGAGCCTGTGTTGGCTCCATTAATGAGACCCAAGACATTGCCTCACCTCGAAATTCAAATTTACCTTTATTACTATGATGATGATGATTCATGTGTTATTCTACAGTAATTGTCCTCGGAGTCTTCCTCAGACTACAAGGGTGTGAATTTTAGAAATGATCATAACCACTTCTTATCTCCACATTTTACATAATCCCAACTTCTACCAATCTCTGAAGTGCCCTTTAGTCTGCCTGGGAATATTTTCACAGAGCTCACTTCAGAGATCATCTCTGAAGAGTGTCTGGGGTGCATCACATAGGATCTATCCAAGGAGAAAGGGCTGAGTCCACACTACCCACCCTCCCACCTCTACCCTTCTATTGGTTCGATTGCTGCTTAAAACAAGTAATAAGAAAAGGAGGACTTGGTTTTTTCCATCCACTTCAAATTCTTCCACCTTCCCTCCAAATGGAGCGAGTGTTGGCACTTCGTGGTAGTAAAGCTTGAAGGATGACTCAAGAAGGCCATTCAGGTAGTCTCAGCCAGAAGACTACACTTTCTGCACACCTTTTCTCTCTCCTGAGGCTTCCTTTTACTAGCTGAGTGTATCTGTCACGTGGCCTAAGCAGAGTGTGCCTGACAAAAGGAGACACAGCCCTGATGTTTGCAAACTTCAGACATAATGTGCTTTAAATATGGGGGACTGAAAAATCATATGAAAACTCAATTGTGTACTCAAAAATATTAAACAGTGTTGTTGTTGTTGTTACGGGCCATTGAGTCAGTTCTGACTCATAGCAACCCTTGTACAGCAGAACGAAACACTACCAGGTCCTGCACCATCCTCACAATCGTTGCTACGCTTAAACCCAATACACCCCTAAATACTCTAGGTTGCAACTCCAGGAGTTAGAATTTGATACGTATCTTAATACAGCAAAACCTGTGAAAGCCGGAACCTGTGTAAGGTGGGAACCTGTCAGATAAGGAAAACTCAAATATTTTCCACTAATAGCGATAGAAACTCTATGGGGCAGTTCTACTCTGTCCTATAGGGTCACTATGAGTTGGAATCGACTCAATGGCACTGGGTTTTTTAGGAGCGATAGAAAAGTGTCAAGGCTGTGCCATGTGAAAGGCAGAAAACTTGTGAGACCTGGAAAAACAAAGCATTCCCATTGAGATCCGGCTCTCACAGTTTTCACTGTATACTTTAAACTTAATCTTTTTTTACAACTAAAAATTATTTTAAGATAATGTAAGAACTACTTTTGCTACTAACATAAAATTTGTATTTGTTAGGTACTTAACTAATCTCAAATTTTTGGATAAATAAATATACCATAAAAATCTACACTCACGCTTACACGTCTGCCAGAAACGTATCGGTCTTCAGATGTCAGAAAGTTAATTCTGTGGGCGTAACATCCTTAGTCTCTTCCATAAAATCTAGGAATCAAATTGGTGGTATTAAGTCATTACAACTGCGTTTACCGAGCCAGACTGAAGCTATTTGGAAATTGTCAGCAGCCAAGCAGAATAAAATCTGAAGTCTTCCAGTTTCCTTCCCCTGCGCCATTTTTCTCCTGCCACCAAACTCAAAACCAGAAACTCCCTCTAAATATCTGAATATTATTAATTTATTACAAGCATTGTTACAAAGGGCTCCTGCAGTGTCATGCAGGTTTTTGTTTGGGTTTTCTTTTATAATACAAAGGAACTCCTTTGAAATGCCTTGCTTTGTGGGCCTGTGGGATCTTCCATATAAATCACCATCCAGCAGTAACAACACTGTCACCTTCTCATGTTTCAAAGCACTTCACAAACTAAGCGAGGGAGCTTGTTGGCTGAACCTCTGTCTGCCACAAGGTAAATAAAAGCAGGGGCCGTGTGCTATAATTTCAGCGCTTTGATAGTCTTAATAAACGATGCACTCCAGGTGTTATAAATCATCTCCCTCTGACCAACTCTTTTGGCAGCCTATTATCATACTCAGTGATTGTGACAGCTAATAGCCCCCATAACAAATGATGATGATGATTTTTCAGAAAGGACTTCCAGTTAGAGAATAGGTGCGCTAACACGCTTTCGGCCTCACTTTTCTGTGGGCCAGACTGTCAGCCTATGAGTCTTGACACTGGCCTTCGCTAGTTAGCCAACTCTACATCATATCTCGGAAGGACTAAGTACAGACACCACATATTTATTTAGAAACAGGCAAGGCCCATGTGTGGATTATCAGGCTCAGGAATTAGATAACATCGAGGTTAAACATCTCACTTTCCAGAGAGACACTCAGAGATATGCCAAAAATCACCCCAAAAATAGAGGCAGATCACTTAAAACTAGAGAAATAAATTGCTACAAATAAGTCAGGATATCAAAATCTAATAGAAAAAAATGGGGCAAAAGATGGGAGCAGGAACAGGAGAAACACAGGGGTAATCAACCTGTGAAAAGATGCTCAACTCTGTTAGGGGTCAAGGAAAAACAATTTATAACAAGAGTATAAAATTGACCATGGGTATAAAATTGGTGTCGTTTGTGAGTACGTAAAATAGTGGGGGATAAGCCCTCCACACTCTGTTGGAGAGAGAACAGAGTGGCCTACAGCTGCATTTAAACTGACTACTGGCAAGAGGTCATTGAAAAGACAGGAAAGAAAGAAAAGACCAAGATGAATGTCAGAGGAGACTCTGAAACTTGCTTTTGAGCGTCGAGCAGCTAAAGCAAAAGGAAGAACTGATGAAGTGACAGAACTGAACAGAAGATTTCAAAGGGCGTCTCAAGAAGACAAAGTAAAGTATTATAATGACATGTGCAAAGAACTGGAGATGGAAAAGCAAAAGGGAAGAACATGCTCTGCATTTCTTAAGCTGAAAGAACTGAAGAAAATTCAAGCCTCCAGTTGCAATAGTGAAGGATTCTGTAGGGGAAATATTAAATGACGCAGGAAGCATCAAAGCAATTGGAAGGAATACACAGAGTCATTATACCAAAAAAAATTAGTCGATGTTCAACCCTTTCAGAAGGTAGCATATGATCAGGAACTGATGGTACTGAAGGAAGAAGTCCAAGCTGCTCTGAAGGCTTTGGTGAAAAACAAGGCTCCAGGAATTGATGGAATATCAATTGAGATGTTTCAACAAACTGATGCAGTGCTGGAGGTGCTCGCTCGTCTATGCCAAGAAATATGGAAGACAGCTTCCTGACCAGTTGGCTGGAAGAGATCCATATTTATGCCTATTCCCAAGAAAGGTGATCCAACCAATATGGAAATTATAGAACAATATCATTAATATTACACGCAAGCAAAATTTTGCTGAAGATCATTCAAAAACAGCTGCAGCAGTATATCAATAGGGAACTGCCAGAAATTCAAGCCGGTTCCAGAAGAGGATGTGGAACCAGGGATATCATTGCTGATGTCATATAGATCCTGGCTGAAAGCAGAGAATACCAGAAGGATATTTACCTGTGTTTAATTGACTATACAAAGCATTTGACTGTGTGGATTGTAACAAATTATGGATAAAATTGCAAAGAATGGGAATTCCAGAACACTTAATTGTGCTCATGAGGAACCTTTACATAGATCAAGAGGCAGTTGTTCGGACACAACAAGGGGATACTGATGGTTTAAAGACAGGAAAGGTATGTGTCAGGGTTGTGTTCTTTCACCATACCTATTCAATCTGTACGCTGAGCAAATAATACGAGAAGCTGGACTATATGAAGAAGAACGGGGCATCAGGATTGGAGGAAGACTCATTAACAACTTGCATTACGCAGATGACACAACCTTGCTTGCTGAAAGTGAAGAGGACTTGAAGCACTTACTAATGAAGATCAAAGACCACAGCCTTCAGTATGGATTGTACCTCAACATAAAGAAAACAAAAATCTTCACAACTGGACCAGTGAGCAACATCATGATAAATGGAGAAAAAATTGAAGCTATCAAGGATTTCATTTTACTTGGATCCACAATCAACAGCCATGGAAGCAGCAGTCCAGAAATCAAAAGACGCATTGCATCGGGTAAATCTGCTGCAAAGGACCTCTTCAAAGTGTTGAAGAGCAAAGATGTCACCTTGAAGACTAAGGTGTGCCTGACCCAAGCCATGGTATTTTCAATCGCATCATATGTATGTGAAAGCTGGATAATGAATAAGGAAGACTGCAGAATAATTGATGCCTTTGAATTGTGGTGTTGGGAAGAATATTGAATATACCATGGACTGCCAAAAGAAAGGACAAATGTCTAGAAGCACAGCCAGAATGCTCCTTGGAGGCAAGGATGGTGAGACTGTCTTACATACTTTGGACATGCTGTCAGGAGGGATCAGTCCCTGGAGAAGGACATCATGCTGAGCAGAGTACAGACTCAGTGGAAAAGAGGAAGACCCTCAACGAGGTGGATGGACACAGTGGCTGCAACAATGAGCTCAAGCATAACAATTGTAAAGATGGCTCAGGACCGGGCAGTGTTTCCTTCTGTTGTGCATAGGGCCACTATGAGTTGGAACCAACTCGAACCAACTCGATGGCACCTAACAACATCAACTGGCAATAACTTTCACTATTAGGAATGTAATACACACTTTTGTTCCAGCAATTACACTCCTAAGAAGCTGCCCATAATAAATGCTCACACTGAAGAAGGATGTATGTGTACATAAGGGTATTCGCTGCAGCATTCTGAATAATGGAAAGTGGAAACAACCTAAAGATAGATGTCAGTAAGGAAATTGTCAATTAAATTTTGGTACATATACACCAGGGAATAGGAAATACTTTTTTTTTTTTTTTGAGGTTGGTTATTATATATTAAAACATGAAAAACCCATGCTTTCATTGAAACCCATGTTTTCATTAAAAATCAACTTCCAGTATAGTATACATCCTATAATTCTATTCATGATTTTTTTTTTTTAAATCCTATTGTACCCACTAAAAAAATCCTATTATATATTCCAAAAATCCTCTACAGGACCCCTGAAAAAGTGGTTGACACTGATTACTCCAGGGGACTGGACTGGGTTTGGGAGGAAGAGAGGCTTTCACTTTATTCTGTATACTTCTGTGTTATTTGAATTTTAGTTATTACTTCATTATTAAATAATTAATCATTACAAATTAAGTAGATTCTTTACACAAATAATACTAATAAGTTCACCTTCTGTGTGTCCAGTTGCTTACCCAGCTCTTTGGCCTTACTCATTCTGCTCTTTATATTTTCATCTGGGCGCATTAGCCCTTCCCTGAAATGGTAGGGGAAGAAAAGGGGGTCAAAAATATTTAAATTAGCATAGCTAGTATCACTCTGGGCGAAGATGTCCTCACAGCCGGTGAACATGAAGCTTTAACATAACCTATTGCTTTATTTAGGCATTCTGTCCTTGTTTTGCCCTAAATATGTATATAATAATATTGTTGTCATGGTGGTTACAGGCAAACTATATATGAAATGTTAGATTTTTTGTTTTTTGTTTCTGAAATGCACTAGTTTAATAGTCCAATAACACAGCAGAGCTGCATTCCTTACTGGGTCTCTGTGTCAATTTATCTTTAATTACAAAATTTACACTTCTGCCACACTGGACAAAGGTTTCTATGCTATATTTGGTTTTAGTTATTATCTTAGTTCTCAGTAGATATTAAGTAATTATAAGAATGACAGATTTGTTAATAGAAAGGAAGCAATCATCTAAAATATAATCAGTTTTCAATTCTTTTTCAAAATAGAACTAAATAATGTACGCAAACTTCTAGTTGAAAAAAAAAAAAAATAGAATTGACATTTTAAAGGAATCAAAGCCAAGATTTTCTGTGTTGAAAGTAGGAAGTGTTTTTACCATCCTGACAAACTTTAGACTAAAATATCAACACATAGAAGACAGCATTAATTTGAATAAAATTATGATGAAAGTACTATAGCCTATCAGTTATTTTATATTTTTTATGCAACTCCAGTGCTTTGGAAAAAAAAAATACAAACGACTTTCACTTATCTGCAATATTCTTGATAGCCAAGGAATTTAAAATATTGAAAGGGCTCTCAATCATAAAATCATGAACCACACTTCCCAATTTTATGGAGACTTCAAAATTCATGTAGTAATCTGTGTTTATATTGGTCTGTTAAAAATGAAGATTGTTTTTAATCTTTAAGAGCACTATGAACTAGAATGTATAAACTTCTACTGTATTGTGGGTATAATTGTACCTTGTAAAATAATTTTATAAATATTATATATACATATATATACCAGAAAAAAAAAAAAAAAAAAAACACTGCCATTGAGTCGATTCCGACTCGTAGCAATCCTATAGGACAGGGTAGAACTGCCCCATATTGTTTCCCAGGAGTGGCTGGTGGATTCGAGCTGCTGACCTTTTGGTTAGCAGCCATACATAGCTCTTAACCACTAAGCTACCATATATATATATGGGATTAATATTTTGTCATATAGAATATCGGAGGTACCTCATATAATTTTGGCTAATACAGTCATTCTCCTGAAAGACAGACTGGATGAAATGTGTGGCTACACATATGACAGATTCATCAACAGGAACGAGGATCCAGTTCCATCCCTTCTGTAAGGGCGTATGTGTCGGTTTGACGTCTTATTTTGAGTAGAACTTGGTTATTTAAAGGTTTGCTGGTTCTAAGATTGCTGAAGTGAAGAAACTTTATGTGCTTTTTAACTCAAGAAGAAGAAGGAGGAAGATCAGGAAGGAATTACTACTGCTCACGGCGTAGATTTGCCAGGGCTCAGTCCCTGGGTAGGGCAAATAGGTAAGCACTGGGCGCTAACAGAGATGCTGGTGGGGCAAACCCACCCGGAGGAGCCTCAGAGGAGAGGCCTGGCAATCTTCTTCTGAAAGGTCACAGCCTTGAAAACTTTATGGAGCAGTTCTACTCTGCACACGTGGGGTCACCAAGGCCAGAATCAACTTGAGGGCAGCCAGCAAAAAGCTAACAAACATTTTACAGGTGTTATAGGAGCCCTGGTGGTGCAGTGCTTAAGAGCTTGGCTGCTAACCAAAAGGTCGGCAGTTTGACTCCACCAGCTGCTACTTGGAAACCCTATGGGGCAGTTCTACTCTGTCATACAGGGTCGCTATAAGTCAGAATTGACTCAACAGCAAAGGGTTTGGTTACAGGTAAATATCTGGAAAGATGCACCCCAATTAATAGCCTCAGTGACATTCTGAAAAAAAAAAAAAAAGCATGATAAACCTCACTCCTTAAAACCTTAAAACTTCCCTAATGTCTTCTTATCTGGGTAGAACACATATTTTGTTGGATTTTAAACCTCTTCAAATAAATTTTTTAAAAAAAAAAAAAAATTATTTTGGGTATTTTTTTCCCATTGTTTTATATTGCCTAGGATTTGTGTTCTTTGTTGCTTAATATCTGAAATGTTTATTTGTCACACATTAATGTGGGAAAATCCTACTTTAATTTCTATGGTTTTATTGCCCTTGAAAAATACATATTATTGTTCAGTAGAATTTAATATATTTATGTTATTTTCTTTTTTATTTATTTACTGATGTTCAACATATAAGGAACAGAAATGTAATATAACTGGAACTAACCTCAAATGAGAAGCTATAGACTCTCATGGACATAGTTAACATTCAAAGAGTTACACTTAAGTGGATCATATGAAACAATGAAAATAATTTCATGTTCTCTTTAAGAGAAATCTCCGATTTACAGAAAATTTTTTTTTTTAATAATTGAAGTATTATTGGATCTTCTAACCATTTTCTTCTCTATAGTGTCACAGTGTGATATATGCAGCACGCATACACACAGACACTCACAGAACAGCCAAGGAAAAAGGAAAAAAGAAGTGAAAAATATTTCCTGCAGGACATGGAGTGATGGATGTTGTTCTAAAAATGTCTGCAGGGGAGTAACAGGGAAAAGGGATAGAATTAGGAATGAAGCCAAAGAGCTCATACAGTAGGTCAGCGTGATGCTAGAGAGATCAGCAACAGTGAAGTAAGTCGGGCAAGTGATACGTTTTATCTCTATCTATCATCTAGCTATCTAGCTATCATCTATCTATCTCTCTGTTTATCATCTATCTCTCTATCATCTATCTCTCTCTCTATCATCTATCTATCTCTATCATCTATCTCTCTATCATCTACCTATCTATCTATCATCTATCTACCTATCTATCATCTATGTATCTATCTCATAGGGTTGCTATGAGTCAGAACTGACTCTATGGTACCTAACAACAATAACATAATTTAAAAATTATAATTCCACATAAATTCTCTATTCTGCTGCATTAAAAAAATTGCTTCATATAGACACAGCAATTTTTTTCCTTCCCATATCAAAAAAAAAAAAAAAAAGAGAGAGAGGGTAGAATTAATTATTTAATTCTTTTCCCTAAGTGGAGAAGAAGCGAGGCAAGTCACACCTGTTTTGGAATGTCATGGTGCATTTATCTACGTTGGGGAAATTACTAAGTGCTCGCTGAGTTTGTCTCCGAATAAAGCTGTTAGAGTCCTTGTGGACACCTGTGCACGGCCCTGGTGTAGAGTCTCATGGAGCTTACCGTGTTTGAGGCAAGAGCTCACATAGCCAGACATTGTCTGACAACTCCCAGAATGGGAGGAAACCCTTGCTCTGGCACAGGCCCTTGAGCTGTTACAGGGACTTACCCAACTTGTGCAGCCCTCTCCTGCCAGTTCACCTCTTCTCCCCAGGAACCTCTAATATGACCCCCAGCTTGGTGAGGTCTCCCGCTGAGGGTCAGCTCTAGAGTGGCCGAAGGAAGTGCATGGTATCCCTCAGATGTGCAGTATGGAGACATATAAAAAGTGTATGTTCTTCTGCCCTAATTCATCAGTTGACGCTCCACGAGTCTTTTGAGAATTTTTCTATTTTTTTTCCTTCTTCTCTCCTTATTAGATTTTTAGTGTTTGTTTATAATCAGTCAAATACTTCCCTCTCCTAGAGACTGTTCCTTTCTCTTTAAAAAACCAGCATGCAAAGAAACATACGAACACTTTCTCATAGAAATAATCAACACCTCTGGCCCTTCAGTTCTCGGAATTGGTAATGTGCGCTAACTTGGGGGAAAATGTCCATATCACAAAGGCTTAAACTAGTTGTTCTAAAAGTGTGATCCCAGGATCACAGCATCAGCCTCACTTGGGAACTTTTTAGGCATACACACTCTTGGGCTCCATCACAGACCCACTGGATCAGGAGCTCTGGAGATGAGGGCCAACAGTCGGGGTTTTCACACCCTGATTCTGGTGTACACTCAAAGCTGAGAATCACTGACTTAAGAATCTCTGTGTAACCTGACTTCAGAAATAGAACTCAAGAAAGTGCTCTTTCAGGTGAAATATCAGATTCACCCAGAGAGATATCTCCCTGATTTTTTGTATCAGGCTCTAACAAAGGCATTGGGTACAAGAAATTAAGAAGGTTCCTGGTGTCAGAGGTGGTGGTTGCTCTGCCCTGCCAGGATCAGAGAGAGAGCCTGGGGTAGGTTTCTAACTCTTCTTCTCAGGTGGCCAGCTATATCCATGCTCTCCCCTATCCTATACTTGGACCACTCTGACCAATAACTTCAACTACTTCTGCTTTTGTCCTTCAGTTTTACCCAGCTGGCAAAAAACTCCAACCTCAAAAAAACTAACCACTGCCCATTTCTGAAACCATAGATAGTTATTCTAGCTCCCTTGAAGAAAATCTTAAAAACTTCACACAGATTTTCACTGTAATTTAATGATATCTAACTTGAATTGAAGACTTATTTGCCTGGAAATCCTTCTGATTCTCTAGTCCTCCTTCTCCCCTCTCCACAGCAGGTATTTCAAATGTTTTTCACACCCCATTTACTATTATAAATATTTTTGTGAGTACTGGAACATTTTATACCATCTGTTGAAAGTAATTGTAATAAATAAGATTTATTAAGTGCTTGCTATGTTCCAGCTGGAAACCCTGGTGGCGTAGTGGTTAAGTGCTATGTCTGCTAACCAAGAGGTCAGCAGTTTGAATCCATCAGGCACTCCTTGGAAATTCTACGGGGCAGTTCTACTCTGTCCCATAGGTCACTATGAGTCAGAATCGATGGCAGTGAGTTTTTTATGTTTGAGCTACAAAGTCTTTACATGTATTATCTCATTTAATCCTCCCAAAAACTCTATAAATAGTTGTTACTGTTGTTGTTGTCATCAGTATTTGACAGATGAAGAATCTGAGGTACTTTCAGAAAACGTGCTAAAGGCAGGATTTGAATTCAGGCAATCCAGCTCCAGAGGCTGCACAACTAAACACTTGCCTGTTCAGCAGTTTTGTGGTATCAATAGATGTAAAAGCTGTGAAGAAGGATCAAGCAGGAATGCTACATCACTAGAGAAATTTATTTTTAAAAGTGTATTCATTGAATAATTTATGACATCTCAAGACTAGTGGACAAGTCCGTGAAATGATTCCTCATGAGTCCTCAAAGGCATCCTCAAACACTGTCAGGTTAATTCTTTAGTTCCTGGCTCTGAAGAGAAGTTTGAAACCTGTGGGCACTATGGTCACAGAGCCACGATAAAAAGCTTATGGAGAAAATGGGGTCCTCTCCTTCCAATTCTGAGGGCTGTTTCTGTTTATGTGCCAGCTAAGGTGGATTTAATCTGAAAAAAATTTGGAGTCATTTATAATTAGGATGTCAATCTTCAGTGAGAAAACTAGAGTGTTAACCTAAGAATAATACATTGATGATGAACAATACCTAAGATATTTAATTTAGATTTTTGAGTATGATTGTATTTAAGAAAAAGATCTAAGGCAAGTCTTAAAGTACAGGTCATTCCATAGCCAGTGACTCCTGGAAGTAGTTTCAGATAGTGTGACCTCAAAATTTATCACTAGTTTTCCTGTAGGAAAGTAAAAATATTGTAAAAGGAGACTATTAAGTGGAGAAAATATTCAACACCACCAAAAATAAAACCATGCAGGATAAATTTACAAGAGATCAAATGAATATCCAAGTCTTGCATGACATAGTGGCCAAATTCTCACCATCCCTGGCTTGAACATAATCATGGCTAAGACTCACTGACTACATTCTACCAGACACTCTTCTTAAATTTTTTTCACGTTTAACTAATTTATTGTTAAGACTAATTCAGAATTATATTACTAATTTGATTTTCCACATGGAGAAACTGGTGCACAAAGAGGTTATGTAACTTTCCCAGAGTCCAGAAAAAAGAAAAAAAAAAAAAAAAAACTCATTGTCATTGAGTAGATTCTGACTCATAGCGACCCTACAGTCAAGCAGCTGAATTAATCCGGTTATTCTAACACCAGAACCTACAATCTTGACATCCTACATGTCAAAAAAAAAAAAAAAAAAAGTTGCTCTCCAGTTGATTCCAACTCATAATGAACCTATAAGGCAGAGTAGAACTACCCCACAGAGTTTCCAAGGAGTGCCTGGTGGAATTGAACTGCTGACCTTTTGGTTAGCAGTTGTAGCACTGAACCAGGGTTAAGGGTTACAGGGTTTCTGTACCACAAGTGTACTTCTGAAAATCAGCTATTGAAAACTCTGTGGAGGACAATCTACCCTGACAGCATGGGGTTGCCATGAGTCCAAGTTGACTTGACTGCAAGGGGTTTAGATTTATAGAGTTTGTATGTCCGATGCTAGGAGCCCTGGTGGCACACAATGGTTAAGCACTCAGCTGCTAACCAAAAGTTTGGTAGTTTGAACCCACCAGCCACTCCACGGGAGTACTGTTGTCCATAGGGTCGCGATGAATCAGAACCAACTCAACAACACCTAACAGCAGCGACAGTATCTGCTCCTGTAAAGATTACAGCCTAGAAAGCCCTGTGGGGGTGTTCGCTCTATTGCATAGCGTGGCTGTGAGTCAGAATTGACTGGAAAGCACAAGACGACAAATAACAGCACATCTGATCTTGCCTTATTTTTATGCCTGGTGAACTCCTATTTTTCCTTCAAAACATTCCTCTAACCATATCCATTAAGCCTTCCTTATGCAAGTTAGTTTTTCTGCCCCACCTCACTTAAATATACCTCAGTGTGCAATTAAACCAAGTAACTTCTAAAACAGAATGAAAAACCAAGTGTTTCTGCCTTTGACTATTTGGTAAACATTTTAAGGTTAATTTATTTTTCCTTGTTTCAACTGTAGAAAATAATTTTCCTTATATGTTAATGGAATTGTATAACACCCTTAGGATTAGTTTTACACATGAGAATACATTATACATGAGCAGAGCTATTCCACAATGTCGGTTCTCTGGAAAAACAGAATTTAAAATGATGACAGGTGAAAACAGACCTCAATTTTCATTCACAACATCTCTTGAAAAAATGTAGAGTCAGAACTAACAATGCAGTTTTAAAAAGAGTAAATTATTACACAATTGTGATAATTTCAATCAGAATACCTTCTGAATGGCATAAAAAAAAAAAGCAAAAAAAAATTATAGATTCTTTTAAAGATGAGTGAAGAATCACATTTGGGTCCCCAAAGTCTAATTTAACATTCAACAGAATTTCTACAGACCATCCATTGTCTATTTGTTTATGTAGCTACAATTTGTTATGCATTTCTTTTACATGGCAGTAATACACTTTTTTGACATCTAAAACTGCTGGATTATGAAATCTTCAGCCAAAGGCAATGTTTATTCTTTGAAGGTAAAATCAGATTGGGCAAGACACTAAGGAGAATATCAATGACCTTTTTTTTTGCATTTCTGGAAAATAAATCTGGGCTTCTTACTTATGTTCCGGTGTGGTTTCTGACAATGCTGCTTATCCCTGGAAACTATTATTGCTGAATGGAGTATAACGCCGCTGATTCATTTTCACTTTTAACAGAAACATGGGCAGGGCAATACATTTTTTTACGCATTTCTCTACTCTTGGGTGTAGTTTAAAAATAAAATGTGGCAATAAATAAGAGCCTCTGTGCTATAGCATGTATTGTTGATAGATTATTATTTATTACGGCAAAGTTGTTGGCATTCATTCTTTAGCTAAATAAATATTTTATTTTTACAACTTATGACAACTAGATGAGCATTTCAAATACCCGGACTTTCCATATTCATCTGTTATTTCAGAATAAAAATGATAATAGAGATAAGTTTCAAAATGCTCTGTTCTATTGATTCAGAAAGAAACTAAATGTGGATGAGTGTAAAGAAGTAAATGATATAAATATATGTGCATGCCTGTATATTTTGCATGTATAAATATGTACACACACATATAGATGTACAAATGTCTATAGATACACAATTGGAATATGTATTCACGGAAAATTACATCCAGACTACAGGACATGGTGAATGTCAAATTACTAAGATTTTGGCAGACATCACTTTACTTAAAAAGTAGCACCTGGGGCGGAGCCAAGATGGCGGACTAGGCAGACGCTACCTCGGATCCCTCTTACAACAAAGACATGGAAAAACAAGTGAATCGATCACATACATAACAATCTACGAACCCTGAACAACAAACACAGATTTAGAGACGGAGAACGAACTAATACGGGGAAGCAGCGATTGTTTCCAGAGCCTGGAGCCAGCGTACCAGTCAGGTACGGCACAAGCACAGAAAGCTGCTCCACCCCCCTGAACTAACCCCGGGAGGGGGACCAGCTGGTTCCACGGGCGGCGTGGGACGCAGCCGGTAGGAGAAGTCCCCGGGAGGCAGCGACTGGTATTGGAGCGGGGAGAACAGCATCCCAGCCAGGACACTCGGTCACGGCACAAGCATGGGGAGCTGCTCCACCCATCTGAACTAACCCCGGGAGGAGGCCCAACTGGTTCTCGGAGGCGGCACGGCCACGTGGCTGGAGGGACGAGAAGTTCCCGGGAGGCAGCGACTGATTTTGGAGTCAAGAGTGCACCGTCCCAGTAGGGGAGCCTTGACGCTGGGCATGGGGCTGGAAGCGGAGGATCTGACCGTGACTCCAGCGGGCCAGACCCCCCGGGGGCAATCTCCACACAGCCAGCACACATAGGTGACGCGCCCCGTGGGAATCTCAGATATAATAGTCATTACAAGCAAGACAAGCAACTCTGGCTATATTCTGAGGTGCTACTCTCCTATCTCTCTGTTCCCTCCCCCACCCTCCCCAGGCAGCTTCATTAACATCTGAATAGCCTGAGCCAGAGGGAGAACTCTGATAGGGATCTGACTGCATTTTTTTTTAGCGGATTTTCTGGAAAAACTAGTTTCCCAGTGATGGCACGGAGACAACAATCCATATCAAACCACTTAAAGAAGCAGACCATGACAGCTTCTCCAACCCCCCAAACAAAAGAATCAAAATCTTCCCAAATGAAGATACAATCTTGGAATTATCAGATACAGAATATAAAAAACTAATTTACAAAATGCTTAATGATATCACAAATGAAATTAGGAAAACTGCAGAAAAAGCCAAGGAACACACTGATAAAACTGTTGAAGAACTCAAAAAGATTATTCAAGAACATAGTGGAAAAATTAATAAGTTGCAAGAATCCATAGAGAGACAACATGTAGAAATCCAAAAGATTAACAATAAAATAACAGAATTAGACAACGCACTAGGAAGTCAGAGGAGCAGACTCGAGCAATTAGAATGCAGACTGGGACATCTGGAGGACCAGGGAATCAACACCAACATAGCTGAAAAAAAATCAGATAAAAGAATTAAAAAAAATGAAGAAACCCTAAGAATTATGTGGGACTCTATCAAGAAGGATAACCTGCGGGTGATTGAAGTCCCAGAACAGGGAGGGGGGACAGAAAACACAGAGAAAATAGTTGAAGAACTCCTGACAGAAAACTTCCCTGACATCATGAAAGACGAAAGGATATCTATCCAAGATGCTCATCGAACCCCATTTAAGATTGATCCAAAAAGAAAAACACCAAGACATATTATCATCAAACTCACCAAAACCAAAGATAAACAGAAAATATTAAAAGCAGCCAGGGAGAAAAGAAAGGTTTCCTTCAAGGGAGAATCAATAAGAATATGTTCTGACTACTCAGCAGAAACCATGCAGGCAAGAAGGAAATGGGACGACATATACAGAACACTGAAGGAGAAAAACTGCCAGCCAAGGATCATATATCCAGCAAAACTCTCTCTGAAATATGAAGGCGAAATTAAGTTATTTACAGACAAACACAAGTTTAGAGAATTTGCAAAAACCAAACCAAAGCTACAAGAAATACTAAAGGCTATTGTTTGGTCAGAGAACCAATAATATCAGATATCAGCACAACACAAGGTCACAAAACAGAACGTCCTGATATCAACTCAAATAGGGAAATCACAAAAACAAACAAATTAAGATTAATTAAAAAAAAATAAATACACATAACAGGGAATCATGGAAGTCAATAGGTAAAAGATCTCAATAATCAAAAAGAGGGACTAAATACAGGAGGCATTGAACTGCCATATGGAGAGTGATACAAGGCGATATAGAACAATACAAGTTAGGTTTTTACTTAGAAAAATAGGGGTAAATAATAAGGTAACCACAAAAAGGTATAACAACTCTATAACTCAAGATAAAAACCAAGAAAAATGTAACGACTCAACTAACATAAAGTCAAGCACTATGAAAATGAGGATCTCACAATTTACTAAGGAAAACGCCTCAGCACAAAAAAGTATGTGGAAAAATGGAATTGTCAACAACACACATAAAAAGGCATCAAAATGACAGCACTAAAAACTTATTTATCTATAATTACCCTGAATATAAATGGACTAAATGCACCAATAAAGAGACAGAGAGTCACAGACTGGATAAAGAAACACGATCCATCTATATGCTGCCTACAAGAGACACACCTTAGACTTAGAGACACAAACAAACTAAAACTCAAAGGATGGAAAAAAGTATATCAAGCAAACAATAAGCAAAAAAGAAGAGGAGTAGCAATATTAATTTCTGACAAAATAGACTTTAGACTTAAATCCACCACAAAGGATAAAGAAGGACACTATATAATGATAAAAGGGACAACTGATCAGGAAGACATAACCATATTAAATATTTATGCACCCAATGACAGGGCTGCAAGATACATAAATCAAATTTTAACAGAATTGAAAAGCGAGATAGATACCTCCACAATTATAGTAGGAGACTTCAACACACCACTTTCGGAGGACAGGACATCCAGTAAGAAGCTCAACAGAGACACAGAAGATCTAATTACAACAATCAACCAACTTGACCTCATTGACTTATACAGAACTCTCCACCCAACTGCTGCAAAATATACTTTTTTTTCTAGCGCACATGGAACATTCTCTAGAACAGACCACATATTAGGTCATAAAACAAACCTTTGCAGAGTTCAAAACATCGAAATATTACAAAGCATCTTCTCAGACCACAAGGCAATAAAACTAGAGATCAATAACAGAAAAACTAGGGAAAAGAAATCAAATACTTGGAAAATGAACAATACCCTCCTGAAAAAAGACTGGGTTATAGAAGACATCAAGGAGGGAATAAGGAAATTCTTAGAAAGCAACAAGAATGAAAATACTTCCTATCAAAACCTCTGGGACACAGCAAAAGCAGTGCTCAGAGGCCAATTTATATCAATAAATGCACACATACAAAAAGAAGAAAGAGCCAAAAGCAGAGAACTGTCCCTACAACTGGAACAAATAGAAACTGAGCAACAAAAGAATCCATCAGGCACCAGAAGAAAACAAATCATAAAAATTAGAGCTGAACTAAATGAATTAGAGAACAGAAAAACAATTGAAAGAATTAACAAAGCCAAAAGCTGGTTCTTTGAAAAAATTAACAAAATTGATAAACCATTGGCTAGACTGACTAAAGAAATACAGGAAAGGAAACAAATAACCCGAATAAGAAACGAAAAGGACCACATCACAACAGAACCAAATGAAATTAAAAGAATCATTTCAGATTATTATGAAAAATTGTACTCTAACAAATTTGAAAACCTAGAAGAAATGGATGAATTCCTGGAAAACCACTACTGACCTAAACTAACACATTCAGAAGTAGAACAACTAAATAGACCCATAACAAAAAAAGAGATTGAAACGGTAATCAAAAAACTCCCAACAAAAAAAAAAGCCCTGGCCCGGACGGCTTCACTGCAGAGTTCTACCAAACTTTCAGAGAAGAGTTAACACCACTACTACTAAAGGAATTCCAAAGCATAGAAAATGACGGAATACTACCCAACTCATTCTATGAAGCCACCATCTCCCTGATACCAAAACCAGGTAAAGACATTACAAAAAAAGAAAATTATAGACCTATATCCCTCATGAACATTGATGCAAAAATCCTCAACAAAATTCTAGCCAATAGAATCCAACAACACATCAAAAAAATAATTCACCCTGATCAAGTGGGATTTATACCAGGTATGCAAGGCTGGTTTAATGTCAGAAAAACCATTAATGTAATCCATCACATAAATAAAACAAAAGACAAAAACCACATGATCTTATCAATTGATGCAGAAAAGGCATTTGACAAAGTCCAACACCCATTCATGATAAAAACTCTTACCAAAATAGGAATTGAAGGTAAATTCCTCAACATAATAAAGGGCATCTATGCAATTTTTTTATGCAAAGCCAACAGCCAATATCACTCTAAATGGAGAGAACCTGAAAGCATTTCCCTTGAGAACGGGAACCAGACAAGGATGCCCTTTATCACTGCTCTTATTCAACATCGTGCTAGAAGTCCTAGCCAGGGCAATTAGGCTAGACAAAGAAATAAAAGGTATCCGGATTGGCAAGGAAGAAGTAAAGTTATCACTATTTGCAGATGACATGATTATATACACAGAAAACCCTAAGGAATCCTCCAGAAAACTACTGAAACTAATAGAAGAGTTTGGCAGAGTCTCAGGTTATAAAATAAACATACAAAAATCACTTGGATTCCTCTACATCAACAAAAAGAACACCGAAGAGGAAATAACCAAATCAATACCATTCACAGTAGCCCCCAAGAAGATAAGATACTTAGGAATAAATCTTACCAAGGATGTAAAAGACCTATACAAAGAAAACTACAAAGCTCTACTACAAGAAATTCAAAAGGACATACTTAAGTGGAAAAACATACCCTGCTCATGGATAGGAAGACTTAACATAGTAAAAATGTCTATTCTACCAAAAGCCATCTATACATTTAACGCACTTCCGATGCAAATTCCAATGTCATATTTTAAGGGGATAGAGAAACAAATCACCAATTTCATATGGAAGGGAAAGAAGCCCCGGATAAGCAAAGCACTACTGAAAAAGAAGAAGAAAGTGGGAGGCCTCACCTTACCTGACTTCAGAACCTATTATACAGCCACAGTAGTCAAAACAGCCTGGTATTGGTACAACAACAGACACATAGACCAATGGAACAGAATTGAGAACCCAGACATAGATCCATCCACGTATGAGCAGCTGATATTTGACAAAGGACCAGTTTCAATTAACTGGGGAAAAGATAGCCTTTTTAACAAATGGTGCTGGCATAACTGGATATCCATTTGCAAAAAAATGAAACAGGACCCATACCTCACACCATGCACAAAAACTAACTCCAAGTGGATCAAAGACCTAAACATAAAGACTAAAACGATAAAGATCATGGAAGAAAAAATTGGGACAACCCTAGGAGCCCTAATACAAGGTATAAACAGAATACAAAACATTACCAAAAATGATGAAGAGAAACCCGATAACTGGGAGCTCCTAAAAATCAAACACCTATGCTCATCTAAAGACTTCTCCAAAAGAGTAAAAAGACCACCTACAGACTGGGAAAGAATTTTCAGCTATGACATCTCCGACCAGCACCTGATCTCTAAAATCTACATGATTCTGTCAAAACTCAACCACAAAAAGACAAACAACCCAATCAAGAAGTGGGCAAAGGATATGAACACACATTTCACTAAAGAAGATATTCAGGCAGCCAACAGATACATGAGAAAATGCTCTTGATCATTAGCCATTAGAGAAATGCAAATTAAAACTACGATGAGATTCCATCTCACACCAGCAAGGCTGGCATTAATCCAAAAAACACAAAATAATAAATGTTGGAGAGGCTGCGGAGAGATTGGAACTCTCATACACTGCTGGTGGGATTGTAAAATGGTACAACCACTTTGGAAATCCATCTGGCGTTATCTTAAACAGTTAGAAATAGAACTACCATACAATCCAGAAATCCCACTCCTAGGAATATACCCTAGAGATACAAGAGCCTTCATACAAACAGATATATGCACACCCATGTTTATTGCAGCTCTGTTTACAATAGCAAAAAGTTGGAAGTAACCAAGGTGTCCATCAACGGATGAATGGGTAAATAAATTGTGGTATATTCACACAACGGAATACTACGCATCGATAAAGAACAGTGACGAATCTCTGAAACATTTCATAACATGGAGGAACCTGGAAGGCATTATGCTGAGCGAAATGAGTCAGAGGCAAAAGGACAAATATTGTATAAGACCACTATTATAAGATCGTGAGAAATAGTAAACCTGAGAAGAACACATACTTTTGTGGTTACGAGGGGGGGAGGGAGGGAGGGTGGGAGAGGGTTTTTTATTGATTAATCAGTAGATAAGAACTGCTTTAGGTGAAGGGAAAGACAACACTCATTACATGGAAGGTCAGCCTAATTGGACTGGACCAAAAGCAAAGAAGTTTCCGGGATAAAATGAATGCTTCAAAGGTCAGCGGAGCAAGTGCGGGGGTCTGGGGAACATGGTTTGCGGGGACTTCTAAGTCAATTGGCAAAGTAATTCTATTATGAAATCATTCTGCATCCCACTTTGAAATGTGGCGTCTGGGGTCTTAAATGCTAACAAGTGGCCATCTAAGATGCAGCAGTTGGTCTCAACCCACCTGGAGCAAAGGAAAAGGAAGAACACCAAGGCCACACGACAACTAAGAGCCCAAGAGACAGAAAGGGCCACATGAACCAGAGACCTACATCATTCTGAGACCAGAAGAACTAGTTGGTGCCCGGCCACAATCGATGACTGCCCTGGCAGGGAGCACAGCAGAGGACCCCTGAGGGAGCAGGAGATCAGTGGGATACAGACCCCAAATTCTCATAAAAAGACCAAACTTAATGGTCTGACCGAGACTGGAGGAATCCCGGCGGCCATGCTCCCCAGACCTTCAGTTGACACAGGACAGGAACCATCCCCGAAGACAACTCATCAGAAATGAAAGGGACTGGTTAGCGGGTGGGAGAGAGACGCTGATGAAGAGTGAGCTAATTATATCAGGTGGACACTTGAGATTGTGTTGGCAACTCTTGTCTGGAGGGGGGATGGGAGGATAGAGAGAGAGGGAAGCCGGCAAAATTGTCAAGAAAGGAGAGACTGAAAGGGCTGACTCAAGAGGGGCAGAGCAAGTGGGAGAAGGGAGTGAGATGTATGTAAACTTATATGTGACAGACTGATTGGATTTGTAAACGTTCACTTGAAGCTTAATAAAAGTTATTAAAAAAAAAAAAAGTAGCACCTAACACCACAAGGACAAATAACGATGTATTTTACAGCATGGCGAACACTTCATGTTAAAACTGTCGAGTCGATTCTGACTCATGGTGACACTACAGGACACAGCAGAACTGCCCCATAGAGTTTCCAAGGAGCACCTGGTGGATTCGAACTGCAGACCTTTTGGTTTGCTGCCATGGCTCTTACTACACCAGCATGGTTTCCAGGGAATACTTTACAGCCTGTATATAACTATCACCTTTTTGGTATTTTCCTAGCATGAAATCTATACAAAATTCGTAACTTAACCAACTAAGTATATTGGCTCAGATCAACTAGTAGAGAGGAACTGGTTTGCTTGCTAGCAATGATCAGCTTCTCCTCTTCTCATTTATCTTTATGTAAGAGTGATGCCTCAGAAAAGCAACACGTTAGTGATGGTGTGTGTAATAAATGTATTCTTTAAGCCCAGCTCAGTACTAGGGATATAAAGAAGGAAACTCTCAAACCCGCAGGGTAGTGAAGAGACAAATGTTTAAAAACATAGTGACGCAACATATTAAGCGAAATGTTCATTATTGTTTAATAGCTTGGGCTATTTTTTTTTAGGACTTCACAGAAAATCCTTTTAGTTTATGATTTGATTGAAGTATATATCGCCCATTTGGTCAGTATTTCATACAAATCTTGACACTTCCGTTTTCTAGTCATGTGACCGGAAGCAAGCAATCCACGTTTTGGAAGCGTCAGTTTCCTTATCTGTATAAAGAGGAAATAACACCTAAGTATAAGGGCCTTTTTTCTAGATTTAAATTAGACTAGCTGTTAATGAATTATAATTGCTGCTACTGTTAAGGTTATTATTGTCATTATTACTGATAGAGGGTAATGAAAGCTTCTTTTATGATTAGAGTGAATTTACGAACTCATTGTATGCCTATTAGTTTCTCTTTTTTGTCTACATGTTTGAAAGAAGACCACCTTCTAACAAATAAACCCATCACACACTTGCCACCTGATTCTCTAATTCTACTTTTAAAATAAATCTGAGTCTGGTCCACTTTCCATCCCCATTGCAGCTAGTTAATCTGAGCCGCCACCATCTCTCCCCTGGATTAGTGTGAGAGCCTCCTCACTGATAGTCACACT
The DNA here is from genome assembly GCF_024166365.1 of Elephas maximus indicus. Taxonomy (NCBI): domain Eukaryota; kingdom Metazoa; phylum Chordata; class Mammalia; order Proboscidea; family Elephantidae; genus Elephas; species Elephas maximus. Next base: position 2,891,992 of record NC_064830.1, on the reverse strand, counting down.
ATTGCACAACATGGCAGTAAGAGGGATTTTGCTTTTTAACATAAATTTTATCATTGTACTTCACTATATAAAATTACTTGATAGCTTCCAATTGCTCCTCAGATAAAGTGAAATGTTACTCAGTTTGTAATGGTTTTAATGATCTGGCTACTGCTTACTTCTTCATTTCATTCCTTATTAAAATATGTTATATCTATATCTATATATCTATATCTATCTATATCTATATCTATATCTACATCTACATCTATATCTATATCTATATCTATATCTATATCTATATCTATATCTATATCTATATCTATATCTATATCTATATCTATATCTATATCTATATCTATATCTATATCTATATCTATATCTATATCTATATATCTATATCTATATATCTTGCTTTCTATGCTAAATGTACTAAACGTAGAGTCTAAAATTGCTCAGTGGCCATGTTCTCTCTTGCCTTCAAAATGTATCGGAAGTTTTCTGTGAGAATAGGGCTTTTCCTAAACTCGTAGCACAGTGCCCTCATATAGAACGTGCCACCTCCACCCCACAATGTTTTTTGAATGAACAATTAAACTGCTTGACAGCTGGAGTCACACAAAATATTGTTCTACTCTGGCACGACTCTGCTAAAAACTGATCAGAACCAGAAGGAAGTTATGTTCAATATACATGCTGTAATTTATCACTTCAGGACCACGGGGCTATTTTCTTGATATTCAATATCTTTTTAAACAACCATTAGAATATATAAAATAAAAACAAGAAAAGAAGGGAAAGAAGGAAGGGAGGAAAGAAAAGAGGGAGGGAGGGAGGGAAGAAGAAAAGAAGGAAGGGAGGGAGAGAGGGAGGAAATGAGGAAGAAATGAAAGCAAGAAGGAAGCTTTCAAAAGAAAACAAACGTACGTTAAACAAAAATTTCCAAACGTAAAACCGCAACTTTAGGAAAGGCTAAGAAAAAGAATTAATAACACTTTAGGGACTATAAACAAACATCAAATATTAAGAAGTAACCTTGGATTACTGAAATGTTGAGGGGGGAATTTAAGTTGCACTGGAAATAGCTCAAAGGTCTTTTTGGTGACATATGAAGAAGAATCCAAATATTTTACTTACTAGATAGAATAATAATATCCTCTACCTGTCAGCTTGTCATTTAAATAGTAGCTATTTATACAAGAAAGGGGAAACTGGCAATGATCATCATCAAAATATAATCAATAACCAATTTTATATAATATACTCACAGAGTTTAGCAATCCCTTTACTTTTTAACTAATGAGAAAAATACTCAACAAAATAAAACTATCTTAGATGTTCTGAAACAATAGTTTTAGAACATTTTTCTCTGTTTCATTAGGCCTTTTTAGCTAGTAATTCTAATCACATATGTCAGTTGTTCTCAATTTTACTGAGTTATACTCATTTCATCATGTATTCATTGTGAATCTTTTAAATTCTTGGTCAAAATCAAGGTGTATTTTAAACAGTATATTGTGGTAATATTGAATTACCTCAGCAAATGTACAAGGGAAACTTGTTAAGAATCCCTCAGAAAGAAATGCCGTATTTCTATTGTTTTCTTACAAAAGATATGATAAATAGAATATTTCATGCCAATACACAAATTGGTCAAAAATATAGATAAGCCATTGAAAAGAGCTTGTAAAATTATAATTTTAAAAAATATTCAGAGACACATTGAGATCATTTTCTGAGCCTTCATTTTCCCAGGGTCATGATTTGTTAGTGAGCATACAATGGTCATAGTTGAGAGGGAACAAAACTGCCTGTCCATAACTGGACTAGCTCATTCCTTAAAATAAATCACATAAAATTGATTCCCAGCAAGTATCTTCTCTAAGCAATACTTCTGTATAATAGCTAACCAAATAAGTAGATAAAATTATAATAGTGTCTCGCAAAGTAACAGTGAACATAATCTTAGCTGGGTCTCAGTAATAACTCTTAAAAGACCTTTAACACCCAAGGTCAGGAGGCGTGTGGGCCAAATGTATTTGGATAATAATCATAAGACAGCATTTGGCCTTTTGCTTCTCATTCTCTTACAACTGGACTGTGGAGTTTACAGAAGCTACATAGCATGATGTCGTCATCACTCAGATGGCTACTGGAACCTGTGCTTGTGAATTATTTTAGGTGTGTAATTTTTAATATGGTAAATATCAATATATGTAACTCACATGAACAAAAGTTTTTTTTTTTTTTTTTTCCCCAGTTCTCAGTAATTTTTAAAAATCTAAAGGAGCCCTGGCACCAAAATGGTTGATAAACTCTACCCTAGATTGATGATTATTTATTCAGTGGAAGAAAACCTTAGCAAGGAGACTAGTCATAGCTACTGTCTCCTTGAGAATTAGAGTGAAACATGGATCAAAATCAACGTTCAGATGACTTCTATACGCCCAAAAAGAATGGGGCTATAATGGAGCAGTCAGCCTAGCTATTTTTGTACTATGCTATGATTTGTAATCAGCTGCCCTTTTGGGTTTTGACTTGCCATGTTATTACCCATAGTTGCCCACTTATTTTGAGAGAATTTTGAAAATGTGGAACAGAAAATACTTCTGTCCATAACAGGTGCCAAAATAGGTTATATATTTCCTTCTACCTAATAGCAGTAGCGTAATCTTGTCCGGATAGAGTCCTCTGTAATAGATTCTAAGTGATGCCACTATTCTGGTCACCTCTCATAAATTGTAAGAGATACACTGTCTACTTCTAAAGAAAATAAGACATTTAATGACACTTAGGCTAACCTTTCAAGCTAACTCAGGTATGTTGAAAAGAGAGTGACAGGGTTCTTACACTAAATAGATCTGTGAAGAATATAAAATAGATCAGAAGTCATTTGTTGTGTCTAATGATGAAATTACATATATGATCAAAATAGGGATTGCATAAAAATCAATTATAAGGAAAGAATATAACTTTTTCTTAAAAATATTTTACAGTAGTGTTTCAAAGTCCATTTGTGTTAGTTTCTCTTTGATGGATGCAAGATTGGGTGACAATGAAATGGATTAGAAAGGAGTAAATATGAATAAAGAGGCAAATATTTAAAAACACATTTTAATGTCTCATTTTAAGTTCATCATGAAGATAGAGTAAATTCTTGTAAATCTATAAGACTATTGTCTACACTGATAAAAATATTGTAATACACGGTTTTGCATTTTTTATAAAAACATTATTTTCTGAATTCCACTCTCTACATTTTGTCACAAACTCATTTAATATTACAATTTTATCTTTATGGATGTTTTGTATTATTTATAGATTTTTATAAACTCTGAATGATGGGTCTGTGTTCTGCTCCTGGCTCTGCTACAAAAAGATGACAAGAAGTACGTTTTAGAACCATGAATCTTAGAGCTGACAGTCGCACAGTGGACTAGTGGCAAAGTTAACACAGAGAACAAATATTCTAGTCTCTGGTCCCCACACCCCCTCATCACAGCCAGTTTGGGGACCTGAATCTTACAAAAGTGTTATGTTGAAAGAATATTATTGAAACAGGAGATGTCTCCATGATCTTCCATCCGATTGTATGAAAATATATAAAATCTTAAGAGCCATCTTTTGAGGAAATCAATGGTGATTATAACTAAGAAAGAATTCTTCTGGGAAAGATCCCAGACTCCTCAGGAATTAAAGAGAAACAATTTTTAATGCTGATTTTTAAAAAGTTTTTTTTATGGTCTTCCAACCCTAAATGATAGTGAACTCCCTATTTCCTCTTTTCAACAACCGTATAAATAAAGTAAAAATAATAAACTACTGGCTACCTTCAATTATCAGAATAAATGATAAATACAGGCTTTCATCTCACTAGATTTTTGCCCTTGAAGCAAATCCTATAGAGAAGAGAGTTAATATATTTTGAATTAATTCTTATTCAACAAATTTTAATTCAGTCCAATGAGCCTTCGTTTATTTATAAATTCAACAGATATTTTTCAGTGTCTACGTGGTAACTTTCACTGCTATGAGTTAAGTCTACAGAAGTAAAAAAAAAAAAAAAAAGACATGAACCGTATGGCCTAGTGTGTGTACAGACGTTAAACAATAAAAAAATACGACAGAAATATCTTTACAAGCCATTAACACATCTATGCCTAAAACGACTGCTGGGACTTGAATCCTGGGTCCATTGCCTACTAGCTGTGTGACATAAAGCAAGTTATTTAACTTCTCTGTGCTTCAATTTCCTCATGGAAAATAATATGACCATAAGGGTGTGTTGAAGATTCTCTTAGTTAATACGTATATCTAAAGTATCTGGAACATATGTATTAATTATTATTATAGTTATTTGCAACTTTATTATAAGTGTAATGGAAAATTGTTGAACAGGGAGGGGAAGTCACAGTGATTTGGAGCACCTTTGAGATGAAAAGTTGCTGTGCTAAGCATTAACCCAAAATTAGAGATACAGAAATGAACAAGACATATTAATGTCTGTGCTTGAGTTGATGGTATAAATAGATATGATGGTGGAGGTGATATAAATGAGTAGTCTCTTCTTCATGTGTCATGGAATCACAGAATAACACTTATCTAGCAAAAGGACTCAAAGGACTCAAAACTTACTTACTGAGCTCAATATTAAATGAGGGGGTACTAAAGAAGTAAGAACAATGGAAGGGCATTTGAGAGAGTGGGGCCAACAAACACAAAGTCAAAGAGACACAAAAGGGCGACAGGTGCAGGTGATAAAATGATGAGTTTTTTGTGAAGGATAGGCAGTGGTTAGGTTTTTATGGTAATGACAATGAAGAATTAAACAGGGGAAAACCACAGAGAGCTTTGAATGACACACTCGGTGTATAATCCTGTTGGCTTATAGGACATCTGTTATGGATTGAGTCTCCCCAGAACCTGTACTGTAAATTATAACCCCTATGGATGTAATCTCATTTCGGTTTTGCTTTTTTGTTATGGTAATGAGGTCATTTCAGTGTGTGCACTTTAAACCAATCATTTTTGAGATAAAACCAAAGATTAGGTATAGAAGCAAGCAAGCACAGATGGGGTGGATAGCTGCCACTCCGCATGAAGATCACCAAGGAAGAGAGGCTAAAAAGAGACAAGCATACCCCCCAGAGCCAATGGAGAGAGAAAGCCTTTCCCTAGTCCTGAATTTGGACTTCCAGCCTCCTAAACTGTGAGAAAATAAATTTCTGTTCATCACAACCACTCACTTGTGGTGTCTCTGTTACAGCAGCACCAAGAGACTAGGACAGCATCCCAGAGAGAAACAGAGCAGAGGAATGACATTGTCAGATTGGAGTTTTGCATAGATTCCTAGCTGCCTTTGTTACAAGCACAGATGAAAAGACTTGTTTCATGCAGGAGAATCATCTCAGCTTTTGAGGGTTGAGACAGGGAGGGAGATGGATTGTAAGTTCTAGGAAGTAAATGTACCTAATGCGATGGGAATGTATAAAAGTGGCACTTGTGGACTTGAATTAATTTGGAGTGAGAAAAGGCTTTCTTAAGCAAAGATATCAAAAGTGAGATATGAAGGGTGGTTGAGAGATAACTACTTGGAGAGAAGATAATTGAGTAAGTAGGCCCAGAAGAACGCTTCTATGGAAATAGAATAAAATGACAAAACAAAACAACAACAAATAGGAAGCCTAGGCTTCACCTCAGAGTAATTCTGACATTTAGTGGATAAGGAGATTACCTTGAAATGACTAAGAACAGTCAGTCATAGAAAGATGAATTTAGAATTATTATTTTGAAAATCAATTATAAAAAACACAGAAGGAATTGAAGGAGAGAGAGAGCCGTTTCTGCCCTGGGTGGGTTTGGTGTTCCCCATTTGTTGTTCTCACAGAAGTCTGTGCATAGTATATTACAGCACTTAGTATACCAGTGGGCGCTGTTGGGAAACATGGCTCTCCCTACAATAAACAGATTTAATAGTAAGTGAGAACCTTTACTACCCTTCTCCGTTTTTTGTTTTGTTTTGTTTTAATTCCCATAACTCATTACCTAGTAGAAGCTTAATTCATGAGATCAGGTAGAGGAAAAAGAGGGAAAGAGGAAGTTGGTGAGGGAAAATAGAAAGGTTAGGGAGGGGGCAAGGAGAGTAACAGCAAAGGAGGAAATACATGAGATAAAATGAGGAAGAAAGGATGAGTATACAAAGGAATGCCATTTTAAAAAACACGGAGAAACAATCAGCATTCTGCTGCTAACCAAAGGGTCCACAGTTCAAAAGGTCAGCAGTTCAAATCCACTATTCACTCCTTGGAAACCCTACGGGGCAGTTCTAGTCTGTCCCATAGGGTGGCTATGAGGCAGAATACACGGGACCGCAATGGGTTTGGTTTTTGTTTTTTTGGGGAGGGACAAACTTCTGACAGTCCAGCCCTTCTCCCTCTTCTCCTCACCTTTGTTCTCCCCTCTCCAGTTGTTGCTCCTCCTTCTAGTGAACTTCTTTCCCTCTACCTTGGAGGGGGGTGTCACTCCATCATTCTACATTTGTGATCTGGTCAAATAAGACTGGGAAGCATCACATTTATAAGATAAAAAAAAAATAGTAATAATGAAGCATAAATTTGATCTCTAAATCCCAGAGTGCTACAGGAAGTGGGCAATCCACAATGGAGAGATGTAAATTTAGGGGGACATGAAATGTTCTTGCACAGAGCAGTAAGCTAGTACAGCTTACATTCTCCAGGAATACTAAGAAGGTAGAGAAAGAGGTGGGGAAACCAAGCCACGTAGCTAAACCAAGCCATGGTACCCATCCATCACTTATGTAGCATTTCACAATTTAAAAAATGCTTTTGTACACATTATGGTATTTTCTCTTCCCAAAAAACCTTCTGAGTGGTTTTCTATATCTTTACAGGTAAACAAATAAAGCTGTTAAGAGACTTGTACAAACTTACAATGTGAGTAACTCTAGGAAGACATAAGAGTTGAAATTATTCCTCCATTGTGTGTGTGTGTTTTCTTTTCTTTTCTTTTTTTTTTTTTTTGCCTTTTGCCTTATTTCGCTAGTTCTTTTGAAGCCCCTCAAGCTTCTAGCCCCCTTCAGGAATTACTTAAAAGTAAACTTTTGATTGCAAGTAATTCTGACATTCTGATCTTCCAAATAAAAATAAAGCAATTTAGTGCATGCTGCTGACAATACATAAGAGCAAAACTTAATATAAACTCTAGTTTACAATGTCTAACTTAGAATATAATTCAACATCTATCATGAATAAAAGCACCATTTAGATATAGAAAATAGCAATCCTATATAAAGAAAATGGCAATGAGAATTTTTTAGAGTGTGATCTTTTATGCACTACCCAAAATAACAGCATGGTGTTACTTCATTTATAAATTAGGACTTTCAGCTTATCTCAGTGTATGAATCCAAAGATTTAAAGTACAGAATACAAAATAGCTTTGGTCTGGAATATTCCCTGAGGACTGAAGCAACATTTCTTAGAGATATCCAGACAGTTAAACATGTATAAAAGAATAGTGATGAACACCACTGTAAAAATTCAAGATAATCACCAAATTGAAACAATTATTTTTACATAATTAATCATTTTAGAGTGATGCTTAATTAATGAATTTTTTTCTTCCACCTTTGATGTAGGGCAGTGATTTTTACCCCAAGGAGTTTGCTTTCTGTAGCCATCTTGAAATTCTGTTCTAGGACGTTATGATGTTCATCTGTAGGCAAATATCAAAGGCCCAGCCAGAGAACAATTTTCTTTGGGTCAATATCACTGTCTACTATATGACAGAGCTAGTTTCTCTTTTTCCTCTGAGATTAATCCACCCTGTTCCATTTGATAAATTCACCAGCTATTGCAAAAGGAGCTGCTCTAGATGGATACCAAGTTTAGCAACATATTCAGGCAGTAAAATTACCATTTTTATTATAAAGTAGGAAAGCATGTTTTTCAAACAGCTATCCTAGCAGCACTGGTGCTGCAGTTAATTCTAAATAAAGAGGAGAAAACAGGAGCTGATTCCGGCTACAGCTCTTTTATATTTAATTGGATGGCTAAAGTTTACAGTATTCCCAGTGGTCAGACCTGTCACGGTGTAAGATTACAGTGAACATGCCAATCACTTGATTCATGCAAAAGAAGCTTAAGGGAAGGCTTGTATTTATTATAAGATGTCTGATGTAGGAGAACGAGTTATTTTAAATATTGCTATGCCATTTCTAATACGATCATTTGCTAATAGGATTAATAGGTGATGAAGCATAAAAGGTAATAAGAGGAATGATTTTGGGGTCATGTATTGAAGCATTTTTACCATAGACAGAGAAAAATCAGATGCTTAAACATTTTAAAGGTGATTGAAAAGAGTTCTCAAATAAGATCCCACTGCCATCCAGTCGATTCTGACTCATAGTGACCCTATAAGACAGAGTAGAACTGCCCCATAGAGTTTCCAAGGAGCGCCTGGCGGATTTGAACTGCCTACCTCTTGGTTAGCAGCCGTAGCACTTAACCACTATGCCACCAGGGCTTCCTCAAATGAGATAAATACTAGTGTTAAATTCCAACTTTATTACAAATAAAATGAACACATTAAAGCAAAGTCCTATAATATCTTCATCCACCCCCTGGGGAGATTATAGGAAAAAACAGCAACCATGATACTGAAATGGGTGTATTATGAAATCGTGTAACGCTAATGCTGCGAGGCCTCTCTTCCCGCGTACTCGTGGGGAAGCACGCACCATTTCGCGGTGGTGAGCTCTTCTTTCCCCAGTTGGCCTCAGTGGCATTTTCCTTTGGGTTATGGTGGAGGCTGCACTTTACTGTAATATTGCATTTTGTAGTAATGTAATACTGCGTTTTGTAGTGTTGTGTCATTATTTCTAGTTCTTCAGATTTGCTTCATAGACTTTGAAAATAAATTCATCTCTTTTTTGGCATAGACTAGCATATCTTTTATAAATTTGCCTCCTCACAGGAGATTAAATGACTCATAGTTAAAGCTAGTTAAACTGATTAAAAAAAAAAAAAAAAGTTGCTGTCGAGTTGATTCCAACTCATAGTGACCGTAAATGACAGAGCAGAACTGCCCCTCAGGGTTTCCAAGGAGCACCTGGTGGATTTGAACTGTTGACCAAAATGGTTAGCAGCCGAGCTCCTAATCACCGAGCCACCAGGCCTTCAAACTGATCAAGAATTTAATATAATGTTTACATATAATTCAAAATTTAGAGTGATAAAATTTAGACATAACCTCGTAGTTCTCAGAACCTTTAATAAGTTGCAAACGCTGAAGAAATCCTGAAGCTGTTGAGTGTCAGCCCCACTGAAAATTATGCTTGTATTTTTTATCATGTTTTCTACTTTCTATTTTGTCATGTTTTGATAATGCTGCACATTTATAACTTAATTTCATGGCACTTATATTTTCTGTTTTACTAATAGAACTCTTAAACTATAAGCAAGATTTCCCTAGTTCCAACTGGTACATGAGCTTATAGTTTTCTTTAAATTATTATTCACTATGTGACACTGGAAACCCTGGTGGCGTAGGGGTTAAGTGCTATGGCTGCTAACCAAAGGGTCAGCAGTTCAAATCCGCCAGGCACTCCTTGGAAACGCTATGGGGCAGTTCTACTCTGTCCGATAGGGTCGCTATGAGTCAGAATCAACTTGACGACACTGGGTTTGGTTTTGGTTTTTGGATATGACACTACTTTTACTTTTGAAGTAGGCTACTAAATCATTTCTCCCCTTGAGAGGGTGGTTTGACTCTCCAAACCGTTACCTGAATTATTCCTAATAAGTTACTGTTAATCCTGGGAAGTGATAACAGAGAAGAAGGAAAGCTTTTACTTGCTATTCTACCTGTCAGGAGTTTCTGTTGTGAAACAGAACAAGCTCCCTGAGTATCTGTCCTTCTACCGAGTAGGTAGAGAGACAAAGGTCTTCTCACTGACCTTTTCTAACTGTTCCAGAAACTCTTTGGGACATTGAGAAAGAGAACAAGCAAGTGATGGAATTGGCAAACTAGCAGCGAGAGTAGCAGAGTAGCACAATTTGAGCTGGCTTCCACAACGCAGGAGGGATGTTCAGTAAAAACATGGTTAGTAGTTAAGTGTTGATCTGGAAGAAGTTAAAATAGAGACCAAAGAATATACTTTCAGACGATATCAATGAGTGGAGGGGATCAGAAGGACTTTAAAATAATTTCCAAAACTAAAATAGAAATAAAACATTTTTTACTTTGAAAACGGATTCTCTACTTTCTCTAAATAGGCATTCCCTTCTCATTCTACTTTTCCTATTTTAATGAAATAAAATTTTAGAACCAGAAAATCTGAAATATGTTAACTCACATCAGAAAGTACTCGCATTTCACAGATATAATAGTTTAGGTATGAATAATAAAAATGCATATTTCCAGCATGAATTCTTCCATTCATTTCTGATAAACTGTGACGTACCCACAGTGAGCCCAGATAGTCTCGTGCTAAAGTGGAAATCCACAGTCCAAGTGAAGTTAGTGCAACCTGCAGGGTTTTTTTTTTTTTAGGCTGCCGATATTCTGCAAAAACGCCGTTATTGTGAACTTTCCGGAGGTAAATGCAATGCTACTTTTCAATAGGTTTTTGTATCAACCATCTCTGTCAATCTCTGTCAATGTAGAATTTCTCTGAATTAAGGAAGCAGAGCAATTCAAATTAGCTTTGAGTATTGTTAATTGACTTCTGAAAATTCCTTTTTCTCTCTCAATCCTTGAGTGCACACAGGTAGTCGCTGAGTTACAACGCATTCAAACGGCACTTCCGACTGACCTTTTTCTTTTTTTGATACCTTATCATTAGTAGTATGTTGCAGCTCGTAATTTAATGATGTTATCATTCTCAGATGTTCCCTTGCAGATGTTCAACTTTATGACTTCCTGTCCAAAGCACTGCTGAATTTATAAAGATAGTGATAAGAGGAAACACTGATGAAAACTAAAAACAAAACAAAAAAAGCAGTATTTGGTTCTTTCACATTTCACTGAAAAAAAAAAAATAGCATAGTATGCTTAGCAAAAGGCCTCATGGGGGAGGCCATGGGGGCAAAAAAAGTATAGGGTGCATTATTTGTGTAAAAATGCACTAATGTGGAATGCCTAAATCAAAAGAACTTTATCCAGGAAGTTGTTTGATATAAAGTATAGTAACAATTTTTAAAATGCTATTTACACAGTTCTTCAGCTCTTAAACTGCACAATCCCAGTGAAGTACGCATCTTTCTTTTTTCTAAGTTTTATATGCAGAAATTAAAGTTAAGAAAAGTCAGATTATTTGTCCAGAATCACTCACGCTAGTTTGGTAGGACATCTCTGCCAAATCTACCTGCCCAACCACCCAGATGCCCAGGTAAGTTTTTCCTTCTCCTTCACGCCCTAAATCCATCAGCTCCACTTCTCATCAGTTGCACAGGTTAAAACAGCCCCCTCCTAACCCAGCTCTTCCTGTGTTATTTTCAAAACATTTCCACTTTCAGTCTTACTTCTCAAGTGATCACTGAAAAAAATGCATTTATACGAAAAATGGTTTTTATTAACAAGTGTATTTAACATTGTTGTTGTTAGATGCTGTTAAGTCAGTTCTGACTCATAGTGACCCTATGTACAACAGAGCAAAACACTGCCAGGTCCTGTGCCATCCTCACAGTCATTGCTATGCTTGAGCCCATCGTTGCAGCCACTGTGTCACTCCATGTAATTGAGGATCTTTCTCTTTTCCGCTGACCCTCTACCTTACCATGCATGATATCTTTCTCCAGAGAATGGACCCTCCTGATAACATGTTCAAAGTATGTGGGATTAAGTCTCACCATCCTCACTTACAATGAGCATTTTGGCTATACTTCTTCAAAGACAGACTTGCTCATTCTTCCGGAAGTCCATGGTGTATATTCAATATTCTTTGCCAATACCATAATTCAAAATCCATAAACCCATTGCCATCGAGTTGCTCGTGACTCATTGTGGCCCTATAGGACAGAGTAGAACTACCACATAGGGTTTCCAAGGAGTGGCTGGTGGATTTGAACTGCCGATCTTTTGGTTGCAGCCATACCTTGCCATAGCTCTTAACCACTGTACCACCAGGCCTTCAGATATAATTCAAAGGCATCAATTCTTTTTCAGTTTTCCTTGTTCATTGTCCAGCTTTCACATGCATATGAGGTGACTGAGAATACCACGGCTTGGGTCAGGCACACCTTAGTCCTCAAAGTGACATCCTTGCTTTTTAACACTTTAAAAAGATCTTAATGTTTTTTTTTTTTTGCAGCAGATTTGCCCAAAGTGATACATCATTTGATTTCCTGACTGCTACTTTCATGGACATTGATTGTGGATCCAAATAAAATGAAATCCTTGACAACTTCTATATTTTCTCCATTTGTCATGATGTTGCTTATTCATCTGTAGTGAGGATTCTTGTCTTAATATTAGCTTTTCATATTCTACCCTACTTATAGTTCTTCAGTGGTTTCTCATCACTCACATAATTCAATCCAAACTTCTCAGGGAGGCATGCAAAACCTTTCACAAGCTGACCCTGTTTCTCTGTCTGTACCCTGCCTGGCCATATGAAATCTTCCTCATTCCTCAATAATCCGTGCCCTCCTTAGTGCTGTCTTCACCACATGTTATTGTCTGCTTAGAATGTCTTTTCTGCTTTCCTCCTGGAAAATTCTCCTCCTTATTTAGGTATTCTTAAATTATTACCCCTATGCTCCTAGGCCTATGTCCATTATTGTCCTTCTTCTCTGGTACTTTGATTGTTTATAAACCTATATCTTAATGGAGCCCAGGCGATGCAGTGGTTAAGAGACTGGCTGATAACCAAAAGGTGGGCAGTTTCAATCCACCAGCTTCTCCTTGGAAACCCTATGGGGCAGTTCTACTCTGTCCTATACAATCGCTATGAGTCAGAATCAACTTGATGACAATGGGTATATCTTAATAATAATAAAAATAATAACAACAACTAATATCATTAATTTAACCTTTTTTTTTTATGTCAGCAGTGTGTGAAATTTATTGTAAGTTCAAGCTCGTTTAGAACACCATGCTTTTTTAATGAGATATTTATTGCATCATCACTGTCATTTTACAAATGAAGACACTGGAGCTCATGTAGGTAATAACTTGAGCAGCCATGGATATAATAAGGGATAGTCGGAGCCTACAGTATACGTGTTAACTCCAAAGCAGTGTACTCGATTGCAACACGAAAAAGACTTCTCTCATCTAGTAGAATGTAACTCAGTTCCCAAGAATCAAGGGCTATGCATTATTCTTCTTGTACTCTCAGTGGGTCCCATACAGTAAATGCATAATACGCACAAGACAAGTCTGTGACACATGAAAGAAGGAATGCATGGCCGATGTGGTGGAGCCATGCACAGAAAATAGGTCATAAAAGCATAAATTCTGTGTATCGTTTCCATTACTCTTTTCCATATCCTTATGGTCAGAAACCATAAGAACCTCTGTAGCCACGTGCCTCTTCTCTTGGAGATGATAACACCGACGGGGTCTTTAACATTCCATGATAAGTCTGGGGTGACTCACAGCTGAAATAACTTACAGCACCTTTGGCCTGTGTCATGCAGAAACATGTCACATAGGATGTGAAATTGCATTCATCTTATTTCTAAATATAATTCCCAGTTATCTGAACATTTTATGTCACATACGTAGTGACCCTTTATTAATAGACTTATTTTATAATATCTTTTCAAATTCTTTAACAAAAACATAATCTTTCATAAATCCATTGGAAATTAAAAAAAAAATGCACCTTAAATTCATATGTAAAGTTAGATCTAATAAAAATAATATATCATAGGTAATAACTTCAATAACTCTGAGTAAAGGTTAAAATTTGTTTCCATACAAGTGCAAAGAAAAACAATATTCAAATATATTTGAAGTGGTTACTCTATCTGGAATCTTGACTGAAAATACTCTTTTAGCTACAGTTTTAATAGTAGCAAAAATCATGTTTTGATCCTCCTTAGCCCTGGGAGAACCCTGGTGGTCCAGTGGTTAAGACCTCGGCTGCTAACCAAAAGATTGGCATTTTGAATCCACCAGCTGCTCCTTGGAAACCCTATGGGCAGTTATACCCTGTTCTGTAGGGTCACTATGAGTTGGAATTGACTCAACGGCAAGGGGTTACACCAAATAAAAACCTGAATTAGGTGTATGTCAAGAGGGAGATGAGCGATTGGTCTTTCTGGCTACAGAGCCATTCTAGAGATGTACCCAGAGAACTGGGGAGGCAAAGCACAACCTTGAACGTAGACACAACATTTAGTGAAGCTGAGCTTTAACAGAAATATTTTCCAAGTTGCTTAAGGCAAGAGAAACCCCACAGAGCTAGCCAGACCTTGGTAAATGCTTTGAAACTACTTAAAGGAAGGTCAGATGAGAATTTGCTATTAAAATGCCCATTTAATTGATTCATTTTCTTTATAAATTAAAAGCATAATGATTGCTTTTTAAGCTGAACTAGGTCCACTCTAATTATCAGTAATCTGCCTCTTGGTGTTTTGTTAAGACTCTAAGTTGCAAACAACAGGAAATTTTGCTTTCTGTTAAACAAAGTCCAGCCCCATTGGAGAGAAAAAGTCAGAAAGGTTAATGGGTTCATTTAATATGCCCTTAACGCTGTATTTAAAAGGCATGTGTTGCTTTGGGTGAAGAAGTTAAGGTAAATAACAAGTTGGTTTTTTTTTGTTTGTTTTTAAATGGAGCTTATTTTGAAGGTTGTATAGCCCCAAGGATGCAATAATGGTATCAGGCATGGACACACCCTGAGGCATCTCTCTTCTTTTGCAACAGGGCCATCGCCACCGCCATCAACACTTCCGCCACCATCACCACCTCCAGTTATCATCAAGCCAGTTCTGACTCGTGGTGGCCCCGTGTGTGTCAGAATAGAACTGCGCTTCATGTGGTTTTCAGGGGCTGATTTTTTGAATGAAGATCACCATGTTTTTTTTCCTGAGACTCCTCTAGGTTGACCCAAACCTCCAAACTTTCAGTTAGGCGGTGTTTGCACACCCAGGGACTCTTTGCCACAGGATCAGCCTGCAGTAAACAGAGTGTTTCTATGATCTTCACCACATCCTATTTCTCCCCTGCCCTTGCTGTGGAGGTCACAAGGCTTCCCAGCTTCCCTGCTGGGAGACCATCTCTAAAAATCCTGAACGGCAACTTTCTGAATCTGTCTACAGCTGTCTTTTGGCTGGCTTCCCTGCCCAGCTACTTTTTAAAGTAACGTGGACACTCTTATCTTTGAGTAACAGGCTTTAGACAACTTTAGTGGTTTTTATCCAGGCTTAGAGGCCTGGTTTAACAGAATTCTTCACAACAGAGAGATTTCCTTGAAGGCAGAATTTCTCTCTTTTCCTACAAACGTAATGGAAAAACATCACCCTGCTAAAGAATGTGTACCCTGGGTATAGTTAAAACAAGAAAACCAACAAGCATTAACAGCAATTTCAATCTTTTTCCAATTTTATTTATTTAATTTTTTTCATTTCCCAGGGTGAAGGTATGGAGAGCTAGCCTTTTGTTTAGCAATGTTGGGTATGCAAAAAGTAGGCCCAGAACCAGCATTAAGACTAATCAGGATTAGAAAATCAACCGCTCCACACAGACAGTTAACGTAAATTTGCAGGTTATACACATACAACCAGTCTGAGAGAAAAGAGGGAGAAATGGAATGACTTGAGCAACATGGCTTATAAACATTGAAAACTTTTCAGCTGTGAAGAAATGTCTAATAAATTCCAAGCAAGAACAATGTTTAACACTGTTTCCCTCCCTGAGTTTAATTACGCTGTGCTACCTGAAATTCTCATTGAATGCCTTCTAGGTGCAAAACCTTGTGTTAGAGGTTTTCTTGGAGAAATGATGGAAGTGAAATTGTATCCCGTATGGGAAGAGTAAATGGTAAGGAAGCCTACAGCTAAGGTCAGGAGGTAGCAGCAGCATAGGGCCAGGTGGCAGCCGGCACTGTTTACACAGCAGCAGACATCAGGACCCTACTCACTCGAATGTAGTAGAGGAAGTTGGTCCCTGAAAGCAGAAGGCTACACATGAAATCCTCCCTGTTACCTTGCCCTCTTCCTGTACTGCCCGGTGCAAATAATATGAGGCACGCAGTGAAGACTACAATGTCCAGACCATTTCAGACTCACGTGTTTAAACCACTCACCTTGTTATAGACCCTGTAATTGATGCTACAGGAGCCAAGTCACTCACTTATAGTGAGAAATTAACTGTAATTGGATCACTATGTTCTGGTGCCAAAGAAATATATTATTAAAGCTATATACATGTGTGTGTATGTATATGTATATATACATATATGATATAATCTGTACGGAAGCAGACTGCCACATTTTTCCACCACAGAACAGCTGGTGGGTTCAAACTGAAATTTTTTGCTTAGTAGCCAAGTGCTTTAACCATTGCACCACCAGGACTCCGTATACATAAAGCCAAAACCAAACCTGTGGCCACAGAGTCGATTGCCACTCATAACAACCCTATAGGAGAGTAGAACTGCCTCATAGGGGTTCCAGAGACTGGCTGGTAGATTCAAACTGCCAACCAGGTGGTAGAGATTTGAGATATTTATAGTAGCAAGAAGATATGGAATGTTTTCTATCCAGTTTAGCAAATACCTGACTATTCAAAATATTGCTAAATGGAAAATCTTGGTAGTTAGATTTCATTGTAACCTCATCATGTCATTAAATTAATGTAAGAAAACAGAGCAGCGTGTTGTACTCGTGGTGATACATTTCTCAGTTTCCCGTGTACGGTGACATTTGGTTTCACTTAAGTGTCATCGTGACTCTGTGGCACCATTTTTATTACCTGCGGTTTGTAGGTGAAGAAATTCTACATGATTTCCCCAAGCTCACAAAGCTATCTTAGCAGCAAAATTGTATTGAAAACCCGTTTTCTGCTTGCTAAACCTGGGTTCTTCTTCATACCACATTTCTTCCACAAATTTAGGTGTTTATTTGTATATAACACACTGACTCTGTAATGTCAAGAGTCTATTATATCATATGGAAACCCTGGTGGTATAGTGGTTAAGTGCTATGGCTGCAAACTAAAAGGTCAGCAGTTTGAATCCATCAGGCGCTGCTTGGAAACTCTACTGGGCAGTTAGTTCTACTCTGTCCTCTAGGGTGGCTATGAGTCGCAATTGACTCGATGGCAATGGGTTTGGCTTGGTTTTGGTTTATTACATCAGAGATGCTGTATCTTCTTGCTGTTGAGCTGATTCTGACTTAGGGTGACCCCATGTGTAACAGAGGAGAACTGCTCCATAGGGTTTTCTCAGCTGTAATCTTTATGGAAGCAGATCACCGGGGCTTTCCTTCCAGAGTACCACTGGGTGTATCCAAACCACAAACCTTCAGGTTAGCAGCAGAGTACAAACCATTTGTGCTGTTTAGATACGCATTAAATACTAAAAATCAGGAAAGTTTACCCTTCTTCTAGCAGTGATAGATTTTGTCTAGCTAAAACTGATTGGCGATATAAGTAGTTAGAATAGGTTCTGATTGTAGTTTTCCAGACAGCCACCTTAAAGAAATTAATCTGGGTAAATTTGTCAGGCTTTGCTTTAAATATGTCTTTAAGTGCACCTTCTCCAATATCCAGCTTGATGACATGGTTAATATGCTTAATTTATGAAAAATTTCATAAAATATAACCGTAATAATTGGAATTGGTTAAATTATAAAATCGCAGTTGGAAGAGTTTTTCTCTCTTTAGGAAATAAGATGTTCCATATAATTTTAAGATTATCCTCATTTTAAAGAAATGGGATAATATGGTATCAATAAATAAATAGTATAGTCAGAAAAATAGTCTATTTCCACTTTTAAATAAGATTTTTGAATTGAATATTCACATGAATCGCAAATACATATACATAAAAAGCTTGTTTATTAATCTTTTTACATAGGGATATATTATGGATAACATTATAAAGAATGGGAACTCCAAAACACTTACTTGTGCTAATGTGGATCAAGAGCCATTCACTCAAACAGAACAAGGGGATAACGTGTTGTTCAAAATTGGAAAAGGTGTGTGTGTGGCGGGGTTATATTCTTCTGCCATACTTCTTCAATCTTTATGCTGAACAAATAAATTGAGATGCCAGACAGTGTGAAGAAGAATGTGGCATCAGGATCCGAGCAAGTCAGTCTCTTTAACAACCTCTGATATGTAGATGACACAACCTTGCTTGCCAGAAACAAAGATGGCTTGAAGCACTGACTGATGAAGGGAAAAGGCTACAGTCTTCAGTATAGATTACACCTGAATATGAAGAAAACAAAAATCCTCACAACTGAACCCGTAAACAACATCAGGATAAATGGTGAAGAAGTTGAAGTTGTCAAGGATTTCATTCTAGATGGCATCAACAATCAATGTCCAAATGTTCACGGAAGCAGGAATCAAGAAATCAAAGGATTTACTGCATTGGGCATATCTTCTGCAAAAGACCTTTTTAAAGTTTTAACAAGCAAATTATTTCATTTTAATGACTAAATGTGCCCAAACCAATCTATAGACTTTTCAACCGCTTCATACACATGCAAAAGATGGGCAATGAAAAAGGAAGACAGAAGAAGAATTGATGTTTAACGTTTAAATTGTGGTGGTGGCAAACAATATTGACTATAACATGGACTGCCAGAAGAACAAACAAATCAGTTTTAGAAGAAATAAAACCAGAATGCTCCTTAGAAGCAAGTGAGATTTCAGCTTGCTTACTTTGGACATGTCATCAGGAAAGACCAATAGTTAGAAAAGGACACCATGTTTGGTAAATTTGATGGTCAACAAAAACAAGTGAAATTCTCAGTGGAATGGATTGAGAAAACAGCTGCAACCATGCACCCAAACATCCCAGAGATCGTGAAGATGGCTCAGGACCAGGCAACGTTTCCTTGTGTTATAGATAAGCTCCCGTGAGTTGGGGGCAACTTGATGTGAACTAACACCAACAGCAACAACTAATCTTTTTAAAACCTTCAAGTATATATAAATATAAATATATTTAATAAACATAATCATATATGACAGTATATATATTATAAGAGAGTAAAGCTGGTATGTGCATATATAATTATATATACATAAATATACATAGGGAGGGAGAGTATCGTCAAATTACACTTGAAATTGTCTTCAGAAATTCTCATGAAGAGTTCATTTTTAATAGTATTTTCAAAATTCCAAAAATGATATTTCATTCCATTTTCCTGATATGATAAAGCTAATAAACATGGCCCTAGAATATGATAACATCTATTGCATTTTTTAAATAACGTGTCAACAACTTACTACTAATTTTTGGAGAAGTCACAGTTCCCTTTAAACCCAACTGGTAGCTCAAAAATAAAGTCCTAAAGGAGGATGGCAATGTTGCATTGAATCCCAACAGGGATAATCGTCACGAGAATGGGAACATGCAGACCCCAGTTTCCGTTTCTGCCACTGACTCACCAACCACCTGAGGCCAGCGTTACAGCTTTCCAGGGTTTTTGTGTCATCATACATGTTAGTGAGCAATCTGTCCAGCTCGCCTCTGGGATTCTCTCACCTCTGACAGCTCATTTCTGTGAACCTCCCTGTCTCCATTCTGGAAGTGAACATTCTGATGGTGCTGCATGGCTTTATCTCTCTTAAACTCATTCAGCCTTTCATCTGTGACCAGCGCTTGCAAGATAGCCCGTGGTTATGGTTCTGCAACTCTGCTTCCTGGTCTCCGAAACAATTTTGCTCAAAATCGCAGAAATACAAAGCCCCAGCTGGTTTCTCCCCAGCATCTGCCTCTAGGCAATCATGGGCAATGCTGCATCTTTTCACAGCGAGCCCTGCGACGTCCTTGCTCTGTTTACTGTCTTCACCTTGCAAGGCAGTTGACATCCTTTATTTTGTCATAAAGCTATTGCCTGGGATTCCTGTTTGCATCAGTCCAGGAGCTTCACAGACATAACAAAGTATTCTCTGAGTATAGTTTCAGTGTGACAACCTTGTATTATTAAAACCTTTGTGAGGAGATTCTCAGTTTTCATGTTTTTTTTCCCCCCTTAAGCTAGAAATGATTGAAAGTCAGATGCGAGTTATGAACCATAGCTATATAGATTTCCTGACTCCTAGCAGCACGTTGTCATCCTAAACTCCATAATCTAACCAGGAAAGGAAACACCACTAATACTGTTTTCTGAGTGTTGTGTGCATCATTTGACAGCAAATTATTGAGAAAACAGGAATCAGTAATAGCTTTCTATCCTGAATCACCAACACATTTTCAGCTGTTTATATAGTTTTGCTTTGTTTTTTTTTTTTACCCAAAGCAAGTAAAAAATAAATAAATAAATATTGGAAGCAACACTGGAAATATAGAAAAGAGTAAGGACTTTGGATTCCAAGTTTGTGATTACTGAGAATGCGATATATAATTTTACACCAGTGACATGAGATCTGTGACCTCAAGGTCCAGGTCTATTCAGGGTGAATAACATCAAAGTTATTATAAGCATAAAATGAGATATTAAGTTATTTAAGTGTGCTGTAAAACAAGACAACACAACCAAAGGATAAGCTCTTACCACTCTCAAATTCACATCTAAGCTGCAAGGCTAGGGTCGAGGTTATGGTCAGTATTTTGTGAAGCATTTTCTAAATTATTGCATAAACTTAAACAAAAAAAAAAGCATTTAGCAAAAAACTTAAAGTAAACAGAGATCTAGGAAGGGAGAATGATCTACTAGAAGTTAAAAAAAAAAAAAAGCTACGCAGACAAGGACGTCTGGTAAAGACCTTTCTCAATTCATTGGTGAAGGACGATAAGAGAAAAACACAAAACATGAACTTATTAGCTGTGTTAGGTGGGGACGGCCTTTGGTAATGTTCATATTGTTATACGGCCGTATGTGGCTCCATGGCTGAAGGGATCTGCACATTTTATTCACCTGATGCTCACGTATGAAGTAGCTAGGACACATACTAACTCTCCTCTTTGAATTTCTGATGATGTCAAATATTCCCTTTTGTTAAGAGAGAGAACTGACGACTAAAGAGAAGCTTTTTCGCACATGAAAGTGAGTTTGCAATTTCTTTTTTCCAATAGTTTGAGAAAAAAGTCCAAGTATATGGGCAGAGCGCTGACACACTGTGGGGATTGCAACTAACGTCAAGGGATAATCCACATGTAAAGTGTTGAATGGGCAAATAATTTGCTCTGTAAACTTTCACCTAAACTACAATAAAATATTTTTAAAAAGTATTTTAATTGATATCAAAATAATAAAATATTATACATTTGTTGAATATCTACTCTCTAATTTTTACTAGTGCTATTATTGACAAAACAAAACAACATTCTGTCCTTGAAGAATATTTCAGCTTTATTGGGGTATTAAATAGTAAATTATTAGATAATAATATATTATAACATCAGGTAGGCAAACATGTTGTAAAAAGGAGATTGACTGGTTTGGAATTTTCTGGTCCTGATATTTACATCAAGTAGAAGCATCTCTTAAGTTTTTAATTTTCATTAGCCCTCTGTATTCTTACATAAAAAATTGATTGCCAATGGCCTCCCTAAACTAAGGTTAGTATAGTTTTGAAAGCCATTCTCCCATCCCCCACCAAGGGAATTTGTTGAGAAATAATGAGGTCTGATTGAAAAAGAATTATTAATTAATTAAATAAACTTTTTATTCTTTTATGTTTGTTTTTCATTTCCCTCACTCTGCTAGGCATTGGGAACTCAGAGGAAAGCACAACTCTGTGAGTCCTCCAAGAGCCTAAGTCAAAAACACACGTAACCGAATCCTCTCTAGGTCAATAAATAACTAAAAATTGATTATCTGAGGGCTTTCCATTTGGAAGTGTAAAATAGATGATGTATGTAGAACTACTTTATAAAACTGTAAGAATAATAAACACAAACCATCAATATCACTGTTTTAATAGAGAAAATAAAAGAGACCTTGAAAGGTAGCCAAAGAGAAACAATTACAGGTTACTAAAAGGTTTCAGATGTATCCATACCTGGTCAGATCTAACATGCACAATAAATATTTGTTCAAATAATATATTTTTTCTAAATTTCAGGTGTATTTAAGGTAATAAAATATTTTATATTGTAAATTTAATGGGTTGCACTAATGATATTGTAGAAATACAGATGAAAGTTTCTCTGTCTATAATCATAAGAGCTAGCACTCATATAATATTTACTGTGTTCCAGCCACTTAGTTGAAGCACTTACTGATGAAGATTAAAGACCACAGCCTTCAGTATGGATTGCACCTCAACATAAAGAAAACAAAAACCCTCACAACTGGACCAATAAGCAACCATGATAAAGGGAGAAAAGATTGACATTGTCAAAGATTTCATTTTACTTGGGTCCACAATCAACACCCACGGAAGCAGCAGTGAAGAAATCAAATGGCGTGTTGCATTGGCAAATCAGCTGTAAAAGATCTCTTTAAAGTGTTAAAAAACAAAGATGTCACTTTAAAAACTAAGGTGTACCTGGCCCAAGCCATGGCATTTTCAAATGCCTTATATACATGTGAAAGCTGGGTAATTAATAAAAAAGACCAAAGAAGAATTGGTGCCTTTTAATTATGGTGTTGGTGAAGAATATTGAATATACCACAGACTGCCAGAAGAACAAATAAATCTGTGTTGGAAGAAGTACAACCAGAATGCTCCTTAGAAGCAAGAAGTGAGTGGCTTTGTCTCGTTATCAGAAGGGACCAGTCCTTGGAGAAGGACATCATGCTTGGTAAAGTAGAGGGTCATCGAAAAAAAGGAAAACCCTCAATGAGATGGATTGACACAATGGCTGCAACAATGGGTTCAATACTGGGCAGTGTTTCGTTATGCTGTACAAGTGGTCACTATGAGTCAGAAGCGACTTCATGGCACCTAGCTACAACAACAATCCGCACTGTTTTAAGCGCTTTACAAGTATTAAGTCGTTTAATCCTCACAATAACTGCATGAGGTAAATTTACTATTATGACCTTGTTAAAGAGGAAGAAGCAGAGGCATGAATGTTTAAATAATTCGTCCAGATTTGACATTTGTGCAATCTGTAATGGAGTCAGGTGATTGGGTCAAGAAAGGGATGAAAAATGGAGACAGCATGGTTTCTTAGGGATTGTATGTGCTATAGGTCCAACCAGCCAGAGCAATGCTTGAATCTTGCATTTGAAACCAGCCTGTCTGACTCCGGAGCCCTGGTAGCTAAGAGCTAGGCTGCTAACCGAAAGGTCAGCAGTTTGAATCCACTGGCCACTCCTTGGAAACTGTGTGGGGTAGTTCTACTCTGTTCTATAGGGTCGTTATGAGTTGGAATCCACATGAAGGCAAGGGGTATTGGGTATCTGACTCCTCAGCCAGAGTGCCTCTAATCCTCTGCTATATAGTTTTTTTTTTTTTTTTTTCTTTTCATGTTTTGAAATTGAACTTGCCTCTATGTGATAGGAAACTTGGTTGCAAAATAAAATTATAATACCCATTTCTTGTAGTTAACAAGAAAAAATCTGGTGGCTTTACATGCAAACATCAATGGTTTAAAAAATCAAATTTTAAGTCATGCCTTATTATCTTTGTAATATCAGGGATTTTGTACTATCAGGCATTTTGTAGTATCAGGTATTTTGCAGATCAGCATAAGATTTGATTTTTTAATACTGTGGCTAGATAATGTAGTAATATGCATTCAAAATAACATGAGGGATTTTAAGTGAATTTCTATTAGAGAGAGTGGTACTTCAACAAATTACAACAAAAACATTCCTGTGTGCTGGTTTTTGCCAATGAATAACACAGATTTTTCTAATATATTGTATGTTAAGATCCACACGTGTAACACACAAGGCTTCAAAATAAATATAATAGTCTTAAGGCAAAGTCAAAAAAGTACCATTTTTAACCCTCTCTGTTCCCTAAAACTTCTGAAAAGAGCTTTTCAGGAATGCATACCCTAAGTGCTCTGGAATTGCACGTTTTACTCATTGAGTCCCCAAAGTATGCTGCTATTTATTAGAGAAGCCCAACGGAGTCAGAAACCCAGTGGCCCAATTACTCAGATGGGCTTCAGAGACTCCTGAGCCAATAGAATTGGAATCAGGTCGACCTAAATTTATTAGAGCGTAATGCACTCATGACTCTGAACATTAAAACAGCCTCTGGCTCAAACCACCCAGGGACAATTAATTGGGGGTGGGGTGGGGCAGGACCTGCTCGATATCTGTCCTTGGAGTACCATAGTTTCCCCGAAGTGGTAACAAAAGCACTGCTTTTACTAACATTTTAATTATGACTAAACAGCTGATGGGCTTTGAAAATGCTCCACAATGGTTTTGTGAATTTTATTTTCTCTCCACTTCAAAAAACAAAACTTGAATAAAATCAAAGCCAAATGGTAAATACATTAAATTATTTAAAAAAAAAAAAAATCTGTACCCACTTCTTGGAAAAGGAAGGACTGACATACTATTTACACTAAGTTGCATTGAGCATTTTGCTGTAAGACACTATACTAAATGTCCTAGGGAATAAAGAAATGATTAATTGACAGACTCCTTCAGGAGATATATGATCTGGTGAATGGATCTCCATTTACTTGGAATGTTCTTTTTTTTTTTTTTAATTTCAAAGCAAATTCTCTGTCAAATTTATTAAATCAAAAGTTAAGGGATATCTTCCATCAATTCATCCCAAAGTATTCATTTCATGCCAGGTCTTAGGAAAAATGAGAGATGCAACAATATTTGCTACTAATTGATACCGTCTGTATATCTGCACATGTGTTACGGTACAGTTTTGTACTGTGCATTTGTGGAAACTGTCAGACTTTGTAAAATCCTTAGTGGAACTAGATGGTTGAGTCAGGTGAGACAGAAAATGGAGACGGTGTCCACCTTGGGAAGAGCCCAAGTCATGGATCTCACCAGACAGAATACCGTTTGAACCTTGCACGTGCTACTAAGTACGAGTGCAAGTCTTGAATTTATCCGAGCTCAAGACTCCTCTTATGCAAAGTAGATTTGATGTCTCCTACCTCTCAGGACTTTTGTGAAGATTGAATGAAATCTTAGCTATATCTTGCAACTGCTTGGCGTACCGTAGGTACCTCTGAGGCAACATTAACTAGGAAATGGTGGGAGGCATGGAGGGGAAAGATCCAGTCCAAAAGAACCTCTAGACTAGAGCATGGATCCACAAACCACTGCTGAAGACTAAATTCCGCTGCCTGTTTTTGAAGGACCCCTAAGAGTGTTTTTTGTATTTTAATTTTTAAATGGTTGAAGAGTATCCAAAGAAGAATGCTTTTTTGTGAAACATGAAATTCCAATTTTGGTATCCATAAATAAAATTTAATTAGAAGGCAGTCATGCCCACTCATTTACACATTGTCCGTGGTTGCCTTTGTGTGACAGCGGCAAGTTGGGTAGTTGTGACAGTGATCTTATGGTGGGCAAAGACGAAAATATTTCCTATCTGAGCCTTTACAGAAAAACGTTGTTGACTTCGGCTCAAATGATGAAAGGTATTTCCTTTTTTTTTTTCTTCTTATCTTTCCTGGAGGTAACTGGAACCATAAGGTCAGTTTCTACCCAGACATAGATTCTTTTGGGGGTGGGGATGGGGATGGAAATGGGGTTGGGAAGCCCAAAGGACTGGTTTTGGCAGTGCTAGTTACTTGTAGCCCGTGATTGTGGTCTCACTGCCCTGATACACCTAACTTAGACCCTCTGCTGGTACCTGTAAGGAATGCAGAGCCTACATATCGTTACTCAGAGCACTAATTACCCGGATATGTGCGCTTCCGTTCACAGATCCCAAACTCTGCACCTTTACCTGTTTTTCCCACATTTCGTCTTCTACCTCAGGAGTCAGGACTTGGGCATCACAGTGCTCACAACTGCCCATTACTTACCCAATGATGTGGCTTCAGTGAGGCTTCTCTTCTTCCCACAGGCCCTTGAACTTTGGCTTGTCCCCAAATTTAAGCAAGCACTAAGACGCAGGCAGTCCTTCTAAAGGATTTATTCTGAGGATTAGCTGGCTACAGTTGGAAACATTTTCTACTGAAGCACTCTGATAAGGCTGTCTGTTCACCTCACCCACTTCCTAAATTGCTTTTCAAAGTTTCTTCTAAACCAAAAAAAAAAAAAAAAACAAAAACCCATTGCCATCGAGACCGACTCACAGTGACCCTATAGGGCACAGTAGAACTGCCCCAAAGGGCTTCCAAGCTGCTGCTGGTGGATTCAAACTGCTGGCCTTTTGGTTAGCAGCCTGGGCCCTTGACCACTACACAACCAGGGCTTCTAGTCCTGCTTACACCTCACTATAAAAGAAAAACCATTTTTTCTATGTGGTATTGAGATACTTGCAGATCCTGAAATCAGAGCATTCTTCCCCCTGCAATCATCTTTTTTCAAATAAACTTTTTTACCTAAGGACAGATTCTTTTTTTTTTTTTTTTTTCTGACATTTCTAAGTTCAAGTAACCCTACTTACACAACAGTTAAATGCTCAGCTGTTAACCGAAAGGTCGGTGGTTCAAACCTACCGATCGGCTCCATGAGAGAAAGGTCTCACAATCTGCTCCCATAAACATTACAGCCTGGGCAAACCTTACAGGGAAGCTCTACTCTGTCACATGGGGTCCCTATGAGTTGAAAATCGACTCAACACCACCTCACAACAACAAGTTCAGCTTGCACGGCTCTGGTTTCAGTCCTTTATGCATGTGTACGTGTGCACTCACACACTCTTAGAGGGCCCTTGGGTGGTGGAGGGAAGGTCAGGCCCCTGCTCCTCTGCAGCCTTCCCTGTGAAGATGGAAAAGACTAAACAAAGACACGTGTGTAGTTTTAGTAAGTAAAACATTGCAGTCCATGACTAGCTCAAGGGGAGGCATAAATTCCACAAAGAAATAGTAATTTTAGTACATCCTTCTAGATTGTGCCCCAGGCTCACCATCCCAGCAGCGCCTCTTTTCCTGTCTCTCTCTCTGTTTTTCCGGCTCAGAGAGAATAATGGTAACCCTGGGAATGGCAGGAGAGGAGAAACAGCAGTGACAATGAATGCCTATTGTGGTCCAAGGTTTTAACTCAACCACCCTATTCAGCCAACATCATAACAATATGACTGTGATCACTGTCCTCATTTTACAGATGACCAGGCTGAGGCATGGGGAGTTTTAAAACCCTCCCAAGGTTATTCTAAGTGGTGCTCCAGAATCCAACTAAAGGCCTTCAGTTTCCAGAGCCTGGCCTCTCAAGCCTTCGCTTCTCGCAGACACAAGGAACATAATCATGGAGAACATTACAATCTACTGTTGTGTAATGCTGACATGGCTTTGAATTACTGGAATAGCACTTAAGACTTAATTTGTATATAAAATATTTCAGAAAGCTAAATTAATATACATTATTAGTACTCTAAGTGAGGAACTATTTTTTACTGAAGTCAGTAATTATAAATCAAGGTTATATTTAGTGAAAACAGATTTCAGAAAAAAAATCTATTTTTTTTGTCACACAAACTTATATAATTGTTTTCCTAAAGGCATTTCTGTCACAAATAATAGAAAATACTCTAATTTTCGAAAGGGAATCAATTTAGAAAATGACTCAGAAACATAAAATATGCAAATCAAATAGTAGTTGAAAACCTGCAATTTAAAAACAGAGCCATCTTTGGAGACGTGGGGTTATGGTAAGTTGACCTGAATATATGAAACCGTTGAAGTTCAAGGAAAGAGTTCAGAATCAGGAATATATTTACAGAGTAAGTGACTGTCCTGTGTCTTCGTGAAGCCCAAACCATTAACTGAAAATAAGACAAGTAGTTTCCCTATGCAAGGTTAAAAGCCTCCTTTAACTGGTTTAAATATATATGTTGTTTATTTTTCAGGAGAAATGAAAAGCCTCCATTTCCACACCATAGATATTTCAGCTTAGTTTCAGCCCCTCCAGAAGTATCGGTATGTATGTGTATAGAAAATCACAAACACACAACCCCATGATTTCTGCTGTGAGGAATTACAATTATTTACTGTGACATAATGCTGAATTAAATCAGTCTTATTCAGACAAAAGTATTATTTTACCTCTGATGCTGGTATAAACTAAACATTGGAAAAGAAGAAAAATGGAAATTTCTAGTTTCAAATACTGTCTTAAAACAGAGATTCCAAAGTAGATCATATTGCATTTTTTTTTCTGCTGAAGAAATAATTTAATATTACTTGATCATGGCATACGCCATCACCTGTGTTTACAAGATATTGTAAACTGTTCTTTGCAAGTATTAAGAAAATTAAAGTATCTGCCATTTCTTGGAAAGCATAATTTTTTCAGTCCTTCTTCTTCCTATTTACTCTAAATTATAACCCTTCTTGGAATCTGAATAATTCCAAGTTATGTAAATAATGTGGAAGACAACTTTTAGAAACATAGGCTGATAAAAGCTAATGAGGACCAAGTGCTTTCAACGTGCTGTATCACGTATTTCAGTCAATTCCACCAACAGCCCTACAACGTAGGCACGGTGGTGTGCCTTAAAGACATTACTTAACTTGCCAAGTCTATGTAACTGATAAGGGACAGAATGAGGACTCAAACCCAGGTCTCTTTGACTGTAAATTGTAGGCTTTTAGCTGTAAAATTGGAAGGAATCTTAGAGGTAACCTTGTCCTTCCTCCTTAAATTTTCAAAAGAGAAAACTGAAACCGGGAAAAAGAAACTCAAGGTCATGCAGTGGGTGAGCTAAAAGAAAAAGGACTAGACTCAAGCTGAATGATCACAGTTAGGTGCTCTTTCCACTAGTCGGCATTGCCTCCCATTGGGACCACCAAATAGGACATTTTGATCCACACTTCTTAAAACCCTAAATTTAAATTGTCAAAAAGTTTTCATGTGTTTCCTCCTATCGAATTGACAGCAATAAAAATTATTTCAATTTCGCAAAGAAATCTGCAGTGGACCTTAGGAAAAATACTGCTGGTGCCATTTTTACTGATGCTGAGAAGAGTTTCAAGCAGTAGGATTCGTCAGACATTTCTGAGCTGTGTAAAACAGAGGAATCTTATTTCTTTTTACATATTTTTTATGAGATGTACCACTGCTGCTTTTTCTTTTTTATTCTGTTCTCTGACCTTATTTTAGAAGATTTTATAACGGCTCACTATGTAAAAACTTCATCGGTTTATACCCTTTTCATTTAAATATTCAGTAAATACAGTACACAAGATGCCTTTGAAAGTGATGTCTTTATGGCGGCATTATGCATTTTGACTAACCATTATATATTTGCATACATCTTCACACAATGAAGTAATTTTCTTTAATGTCAAGGTAGACGAACAAGTAAGCATTAAGACAACATTTAAACACTAAAGTAATACATGGTTAAATGAACCTAAGTAGACTAAGGCAGCGAAGTCATCATAATTAGGGTTAGTGTCTGCACTGAGTAAATTTTCTTTCCAGAATTCCATGTGTTTAGTAATTTTTACTTTTACCTGTGTTACCTAAAAAACATTCTGTGATTAAAAGTAGCATATTTTCCAATAATAAAGTTTGCTAAGTAAAATTTAGCAGAGCTTAATGGATTTACATTTACATATATATGTTTTTCTTTATACATATATGTGTGTGTATATATATATAAAAATCCCTGTATATAAATTTTCAATAAATAAATTTCATGTCATTTTGGAAATTGATCTCTGAGGATGCAATATAATGGATAACACTAACAAATGGCGCTAAAGGAGATTCGAGGCTTAAAAAACTTTTAACTCATTTTGATGAATATTTTGATTCTCAAAGTTTAACAAAATTGTCAGAATTCTGAATTTGGGTATTTTGAATTTATTATTTTCTAAGTGACTTTGATTTGTGTCCCTCGAAATCACAGTTCTAATGTTGATTTTTTTAAATATCACTTAAAGCTATGCCATACATTTGATGTCAAATACAGATAAACCTTGTCTCTTTTAAACACGAGTGTCCCTGCAAATCTACTTTTTAATACCTGATGCTGTTGGCTTCCTGACCTGGGGTGACCCTTTGCACAGCAGACCACAAAGCTGCCTTGTCCTGTGTGATCCTATGATTAACTACGGATCAGACTATTGTGTTACCTGGGGTTTTCACTGACATTTTGAAAGTAGGTTGCCAGGCCTTTCTTCCTGGTCCATCTTAGTCTGGAAGCTGTACTGTAACCTGCTCAGTATCATGGCAGCAGCAAGCCTCCCCTGACAGTGATTGTGCATAAGGCTTGTTGCTCAGGAATCTAACCCAGGTCTCCTGTATCCAAATTCTCCACTGAGACATCACTGCCTGTTTAATATTTACATATTGTAAATTGAGTAAAATTCAAATAAAATTTGTAAAAGCAAAATGTGTTATAATACAAAATAGTAAAATATTTTTAAGGCAGATGCGATCATCATGATTAATCAGTAGAACTAATAACTGGTAAGTTCGGCAATCTTGGGATGAGACAATTTACTTACCACTGTAGTTATATTTTAATTTTATGCTTCTAAACTTGGTTACTATTGCTTTAAAAATCACTGTTCTGATGTGCTCTGGTAGCACAATGGTTAAGAGCTTGGGTGCTAACCAAAAGATTGTCAGTTCCAATCCACCAGGTGCTCCTTGGAAACCCTGTGGGGCAGTTCTACCCTGTCCTGTCGGGTCGCTATGAGTCAGAATCTACTTGATGGCAATGTTTTTTCTTTTTAATTCTGATGTGGTAAATAAATAAAAAATAAATGAGAATCAATACTTTTGAAACAAGTTTCAGTTACTTACTTGTTATGTAACATAACGTTTTTTTTTTTTCCTTTTAAGGAGGGAATTTGGGATGAAGAAGAATAATTATGTATATGGGAAAATTAAATAAGCATAGTAAAGAATTAGTTAATATTTAGTTTCCTTTCTTTACTACTGTAATTAATGTTACATCAATAACACTCTAATACTTAAGTGGTTTTAAAAGAGTAATTTTAAACTTTATTATATGATAAATTACATTAAGAAATCTAAATATTAAAAATTATATGACTTTAATGAATTGATGCAGCATTTTTTAGAATAAAAAAGATAAGAGTCAAAATTCTTGATATGCTAGAGAGAAGTTAGACAAAATGACAATCAAAACAAATAGTTTTGACCAAAAAGAATTTTCACTAATACATTAAAATGATAAGATTATATGAAAATCTATGTCTTCATATATGTCTTCATAAAATTACATCAATCTTAATCAAACGTGGTGAGTGGAGAACACATACACATTTAGGTTGACTACTGGGTTGCTATTAGTTGGAATCGACTGAATGGCAATGGGTTTGGTTTTCTTTTTTGGTTATTGGGTCTAAGACACCTGAGGGTGGCATGTGGTCTGTGTAATGGAGGCTTTCACAGAGATCTCTTCCAAGAAAGATCTGTTACATGATCATCTGCATAGTCCACCAATATTTGCAATGCCCCTAAACTAAAAACTAGATATAAACCAAACCAAACCCATTGTCATCAGACTGATTCTGACTCATGGAGGCCCCATATGTTATACTGTATAACTGCTTCCTAGGGTTTTCTTGGTAATTTCTATGGAAAGGAGTCTTGGTGGCACAATAGTTAAGAGTTCGACTGCTGACCAAGAAAAAGATGGAAAGTTAGAACCCACAGCCACTCTATGGGAGAAAGATGTGGCTGTCTGCTTCTTTAAAAATGTATAGCCTTGGAAACCCAATGGGGTATTACTACTCTGTCCTATAGGGTCGCTATGAGTCAGAACCAACTCAATGGCAACGGGTGGGTGGGAATATTAATGGAAGCAGATAACGAAGACTTTCTTCCTCGGCGCCCACAAAAGAACTAGACAGACACTGGTGCATAACCAACCAGGCTTAAATGAAAATCTTGAAGGATTTTAGGGATTTACATATCTCTGTTATTATTTGCATCCTTTATAAACTTGATTTTTGAGAATATAAATTTAAGACTTTTGGTGAGTTAGAGAAGAGACAAGCTCAAACATTAAACATGTTTAAGAGTTATAATATTTTCAAATTATATCATGATAATAGCTCTAAAAAGGAGGCTGCATTGTAATTGTTGATTTAAATAGGGAAAAGTGTTTTATAAAAATCAAGTTAGGTAGGTTGATCTGTCACGCCACTAAAATAGAGTAATTTTCAAAAAGTAAATAATTTAATCCATGCTGTACACAGAAGTTTGTAAAATGTTTGTAAGGTTTTGTCCATAACACCTGCAGACAGAGCCATCTTTGCACACAGAAAAGTCTACGTGAGCAAAGATACATGTGTGTAGATACTGAGATTTCATGGACTTATAGTGCTGTATGCATGCCAGTTAGATCTCAACATTTCAGTCTTAATTTTCTACAGGGACAGCTTCCTCTTGGCTGTAAATACTAGCAGGTTAAGAGCTGTGGTCCCGTTAGTTTTATCCCTCCCTTTCAAAACAATATGGAAGTCTGATAGCATCAAGAGTTACACTTATTGATGCCAGCTTCAGAGACCTAAATATGTAGTGTCTGAAACATTCCTTAGGTAAACTTTACTAAAAAACAAATCTTGCTAAAAGAAATAAGATCTGTGCAGATATGAATGTCATCTTAACTAGAGTTTCTGCCAGGTCATCAGGAATTTATGCTTGTGAGAAGTAAGCTGCTGCTGGTTAGGAGCCACTTGGTCTTCCTCACCGTGATATCCCTAGCACAGTGCTGGGTATGGAGGTTAGTACACAACAAACATTTACTGAATGAATAAGGTATACTTTTATTTTCTTCAAGTTGTTAATTTTAGTAATGATGATTAAAGCAAAGTTTTCAATTTCATTGCTCCCTTTGCTGTGGAGTTAATTCTGACTCATAGTGACCCTTTAGGGCAGAGTAGAACTTCCCTGTAGGGTTTCCAAGTCTGTAAGTCTTTATAGAAGCAGACTGACACATTTTTCTTCTGCGGAGCAGCTGGTGGGCTTGAACCGTTGACCCTCCAGTTAGTAGCCCAGCACTTAACCACTGCTCCACCAGGGGTCCTCAACTCACTGCTACAAATCCCTTACCTTAGTTGTTTGAACTTTTTTTTTGTACTAACTGGATTACAAAATTTGTATTAATTACACTCCCAATGATGAGATCATAAAGTAGGGCTATCTAATAGAAATATAATGTGAGTCCCATACAATATTTAAAATTTTTTGTAGCCACATTTGAAAAGCAAATGCAAAAAGTAACTTTTAATAATATATTACATTTAACCCAATATATCCAAAATATTATCATTTCAGCAAGTAACCATTCCAAAAATTTAGTAGTAAGATATTTTTATTCTCTCTTTTTTGTATTAAGTCTTAAAAGTAGCATATGTATTATATAACTACAGAACACACATTGTTTAGATGTTAAATTTCCAACAATTAAAGTGAAATATAGTCCTATCAAAATGACAAAGCTGTGTTTAATACTGTCTCTCTTTTTAAATTTAAATGAAATTTAATTAAAATTACATTAAACATTTAGTTCCTTACCCACACTAGCCTCATTTCCAGTGCTCAACAGCCACATGTGAGTAGTGGCCACCATATTGAACACCACTTCTCTGCAAGATGTATTCTTTCTATTTGCCCCATGGGTAAGTGTTTAAGCAAAGGTTTTGTGTTCCCTAAATAGAAGGGAGATGACTATTAGAAAACAGCAATTAAGAAGAAAAAGAAAATCACCATTAAAATATCTTTATGTAAATGTACAACACTTAAGTTCATTTATAAACCCAAGGAATTGCTCATATAACTTTTTGTCTTCTACCTAATCCTAAAGGAAAGACGGACAGACATTTTTCCATAGGACCTGTGTCTTGAATTACTAAATCTACAATTTTAGGAAAAAATTGTTTGAATGAGAGAAAATTGGCTCCTCCTTGCAATTTGGAAAACCCACTTTATACTCCTGTTTAAAACCTTGTTAGCTTCTTCAGAAAACAGGCTTTTATATAAATCAGAGGTATCTAAGTAAGTCTTAGTGAAGGGTGCCAGGTAACTGTTCAACTTAAAGAAGATACTACCTTAAAGCGTCACAGGTCAAAGGATTAATATTAAGAACATGCTGCTAACAACCTTAAAAAAATATTAGAATAAAAACAAAAAAGGAGATTGAGAGGCTATGCTGGGAAAAATAGGCATGCACAATTTTCTAACATAACTCTGATATACATAAAACTTGTTTAATCCAGAAATTCACAGCAAATAGTCAACCATGTAAAGATACATGAATAGAAGAGAAACGGCTATATGAGAACTGACAATCCCCCTATTTGGAAGATGTAGGCTGGTTAAATAAAAATAGATTATATGACCTGAGTAAAGTAATAAAATAACCTTGATTCTAAGAACCAATAGATGTTTATAACATTATATATATATATATATTTTATATTTCAGAAATATTTCCAAATATAGTGTGCTTTAAGTAAAGTCACATGGTGAAAGTAACAAAAAAGCTGAGCGCAGTAATGGGTAAGGCTGGCTGAAAAGAAGTCACAGACACAGCACACAATGGACAAATGAGAACACCAAAAAGAAAAGATTAGTTTTGTAGAAATAAACATCAATACCTTACATCATCTTTTTCCTTCTTTATTGCATCACTCCCAAAATTGTTAAAGCGTTATTTATCCATTTCAAAACAAAACTAAACAGAAATTAAAAAAAGAAAAATTCCTTTGACCTTACCTCCTTCTCAAGGAAAGCTCTATTCTATTCTTTCCTTTTCAACAAATCTCTAATCCTCCCCTTTCATTATCTGTTAAATTCAATTCATCTAGGCTTCCTCTCACCTCATTATACATATCCTCAAAATGGTTTTTGTCATGTAACTGATTATCTCATAATTTCTTATCTAATGCTTAATTTCACTGCTTATTACACATGGCCTTGACCTTTGACATCACTGGTCATCTCTGCTTTGGGACACAGCACGCTCTCCATTTTCCTCCCATCCCATGGTCCACTTTGATACAATTTTCATTGCTTGCTCCTTTTCTCTCTAACCTCTTAATGTTGTTGTGCTCTTGGCTTAGTCCTTGAAGCTTGTCTCTTTTCTACCTAACTTCACTTGATAAATTTGTCCAGTTTCATGGTTGAAATACATCTAGGGATCCCTGAGTGGCACGAGTGGCTAAGCACTCAACTACTAGATGAACACTTGGCAGTACAAACCCATCCAAAGACACCTCAGAAGACAAGCCTGGCCGTCTGTCTTTGAAACATCACACCCTTCACAACCCTATGGAGCAATTCTACTCTGCCCACATGGGGTCATCAGGAGTCGAATTCACTTGACAGCAATTAAAAACAACAACATAGGATCCTAATCTTATGCATCTGGTCAGGATATTTTGTCTAAGCAAACTCTAGCTGCTAACTCAACATCTGTACTCACCTGTCTAATAGGCATCGAATACTTAGATATAAAAACAAACTCCGGATCTCTTCCTCCAGATCTGCTCCTGGTACCTCCTCTCCTAAGTAGGTAAATGGCAACTACATCCTTCCAGCTGCTGAGGCCAAAACCTTGCGTCGTTGTTGATACTCCTCTTTTCCTCACATTTCCCTTTCTGTCAACAAACCTTTCTGATTCCTTCAAAAGGTATACCAAAAATGATCATTTGTCACCAAAACCACTACGAACACTCTAGTCCAATTCTCTATGATCTCTCAGCTAGATGAGATTGTATCTTCCAAATTCATCTTTGTGTTTCTACCCTTTCTCCTCCATTCTTCCCATTGCCATTCTTGTTAGTCGCCATGGAGTGGATTCCAACTCGTGGAGACCACACGCTTTACTCCATGGAACTGTTCCGTAGGGGTTTCTTGGTCATAATATTAATGGAAGCAGATCACCAGGCCTTTCCTTCTCAGTACTGCTTAGGCTAGCAGTGGAACACAGCCCATATGCACCACCTACAGACATTTAACATAGCCATTAGAGGCATCCTATTAAAATGAGAGTAAGATCATGTCACCTCTTTGCTTATAGCCCTCCAATCCTTTCCCATCTGACTCAGAGTAAAATCCAATATCCTTCCAATGGCCTAGAGTACCATAAAAAATGTGGCCCCCCCTTACATCTCTGACCTTATCCACTACTCTCCTGCTCTGTGCCAGTCACTGCCTTCCATTGCTTGCTGGGAGACACCAGGCGTGCCGCTTCCCGAGTGCATTCACACCTGCTCACACCCCTATTCCAGAGGGTACCTGGCTTGTTCTCTGTCTCCATTCAGATTTTTGCTCAAATGCTGCCTTCTCAGTACATCTATTGAAAATTTAATCCCCACCCCCACCTTCTTCATTTCCTATCCACCTTTCCTGCATTACCTCCACAGCACTTACCACCATTTACGTCATTATACAGTTTACTTATATTTTAAAATTTTGTATCTCTTCCCTCTTATTAGAATGTAGGATTTACAAATTATGCTTGTATGTGTGTGGGCACGTGTATGTACATGTGTGCACACCTGTGAGTGTGTGTATTTACTCTCGTATCCACAGTTCTTAGAAGTGTGTGGAGAGAATAAATGAATAAATCATTATTTGGATTAATAAAAGAATGAACAAATCTGTCTTGGAAGAATGCTCCTTAGAAGCAAGGGTGGCGAGACTTTGTCTCATGTACTTTGGACGTGTTATCAGAAGGGACCAGTCCCTGGAGAAGGACATCATGCTTGATAAAGTGGAGGATCAACGGAAGAGAGGAAGACCCTCAACAGGATGGACTGGCACAGTGGCTGCAACGACGGTCTCAGACATAAGGATGATTGTGAGAATGGTGTAGGAAGGACCAGGCAGTGTTTTCTTCTTCTCTACATAGGGCCGCTGTGAGTTGGAACTGACTCTACAGCACCTAACACACACACACACACACACACACACACACACACACAAGCAAGCATCAATGCAAGGCATTTTGAGTAAATTAAAGACTAAGAATAACGTATCACTGACACATTTTCTCCCTAAAGGAGCTTCTTCTGCCAAAGTTGCCAAAACTTCCTTGTTGATAAAACCAAAGGAACTTTCACAGTATTTATCTATCTACTTCTCTTTGTAGCATTAGATGCTCTCTCTGCTTTTTGTTTGAGACACTCTTTTGCGTTGGATAAAATATATGTAATTTGCATTTCAATTACACAAAAAAGAAACAAATTCTGTCTCAATTCATGCAGTTCAGCACATTAAGATAATGTATGATAAATGGAATTCCAATGTCACTTGAGAAAATATTTTTATATGCCTCAAATTAAAAATGTAAAAAAAAAAAAATCCCTCTTTCCTGTATCTATAGACCCCCTCCACCTTCTTACGACCGGAATGACAAACGTCACTGAGGAAGCGGGAGCTTTCCTGTCTCTGAATTGAGGGAGCCTGGATAAGGCACAGTGGTCTTAGCAGTCCATTCTCAAAGTGTGTCTTCCTGGTGGAAAATATTTGTTTTAACATAACCAATTAAGTGAAGTAGAATAAGAAAGAGGATTTAGAGTTCAGGCAAAAGTAAATTAGTACCTTTAGTTTATTTGTTTATTTATTCTCAAATAGATACTTTTTAGGAAGAAGTACCCTGGGGATGTAGAGTTTCAAGGGATTCGGTTTTGCAACGATATATGGATCCATCACGATTTTTTCCTCATTTATAGTTTCTGCAGCATTTTTTCTTTCTTTTTTTTTTTCCAAAATGCTTTCATGTCACTTCTTCTAGTCACATATCCCAATGCCTTTGTACACTGTTTTGTCATGTCATTAACCTAACATTGTGGGTGAGAAACCGAGAGTTCAAGTTTACGTCCCTCAGCATGGTAGTCATGACTGTTCATATGTTGGTCACCATCTGCCTTTCCATCCTCACCCCTTAGTATTTATTCCCCTTCACTTTCTCTAAAACAAACAAACAAAAAAAAAAACAGGTTGCTGTGGCATCAATTCTGACTCAGTGACCCTACAGGACAGAGTAGAGCTGCCTCATAGAGTTTCCAAGGAGCAGCTGGTGGATTTGAACTACTGACGTTTGGGCAAGCAGCCGTAGCTCTTAAACACTTTCTCTCCTAGGGCCTCACTATGCATTGTTTTCCTGCCTACACAGCCAATGCTTTCCACCCTCCTTGTTTGAGCTCTCGAGGTGAGCTCTGTTTTGATCACTGTTCCATCATTTTCCCATATCAGTCACCAAATCCATGTCGATTTACCCTTAAGGCCCAGCTCTTGTGTGCTCTTCTCCAGGCAAGCTTTTTAATTCATTCATTCATCCAGCATTTGTTCAGTGTCAGCTCGATGCCAGGCTCGTTTCCAGGCATAAGGGTTACAACAGTTAAAGAGAAAAACTCCTTACCCTCTTGGAATTATATTTTCTCCAAAGTTTGAAGTACATCATAGAAAGATATTAATCACTTTCTACTTTGTATTATAGTTGTTTTACACATCACTTATTGGCACCTGTGAATTAGGAAATCAGTAAGAATAGATCCATGTCTGATCAGTCCTTGTACCCACGGTTACTATAGCTGATAAAAAAAAAAAAATACATAACCAATATTCAGTAAACATTGGGTATAGAGTAATATATTACCAATGATTACATAATCAGTTAGAGGAAGAATCCCACCACATTTCACTGAACCAAGACCCAAACATGCCTAGTTTTCCCAATGCAGGAAAATGAGTGCAGTATCTGTGGTTAAGTTTGTTCGGCTTGGTATTTACACATTGAGCTTCTGAAATTTATACCTCTTTATTTTATCCTTTTTTCCCTTCTTTTTGGCTCACAGTCCGATTTGCTTGAGTAACTTCATTCATAAAACAAATTAAGAAAATCTCAGTTTAATAAAAATTGCCCATGATGTGTGAATCGCTCATTACTTACATCAAATACTTGAATGCAATTGTCTGCATGTTTTTATGTAAATTATGTTTGTTGCAATACACTAGATTCTGTGTTCTTTTTCTGCATAATGTAATGATCAGCAACCTTTATTTAAATATCATAATTTAATACCAACAAAAATGGAGATAATATTTTAAAATAAAAGGTAGAGCAATGTGTACTGTGTAGAATACCTCTACACAAAAGCAGGTTTATCGAATGACAATTTACTTTCCAAACAATTTTAGAAGGTGAGAAAATATTAAAAACTTGAAATGATGGGCATATTTATGTGCAAAGGACTCTGGGTGGCACAAATGGTTTGCATTCAATGACTAATCTAAAAGTTGGCAGTTCAAACCCAAAAAAGGCCTGGCAATCTGCTCACATAAAAATTACAGCCTAGAAAACCCTATGGAACAGTTTACTCTAGCATGTGGGGTGACCAGTTGTCAGAATCTGCTTGATGGCAGCAGGTTTATTTATTTTTTAATGTATATGTGCACTTTAACAAGACAAATGTTGCTCCGTGTAAAATAAAACACTGAAGTGACAGCACTTTCAAAGAGAACTTTGGGAATGTTCTATGTCTATACTCTTTAATACAGTAGCCGCTAGTCCCATGTGAAATGTGGCTAGAATAAATGAGAAAATAAATTATAAATTTTATTTAGTTTTACCTAATTTAATTTTAAATCTAAATAACTAATCTGTTTAGCAGATTTGTTGCTGTAAGTCAGAATCGACTTGACGGCAGTGGTTTTTTTTTTTTTTATATTGGACAATAGAATTGAATACTATGTTACAAGATACACCATCTCAATTAATATGGGAAAAAGCCTTAGAGATCAGAAATATTACTTAAAATTTTTCTGCTATGTAAGCAGCCCCTACGGTGGCCCCCATTATTTCCTAGCTACTGGTACTCATGCCTTTCTGTACTCCCCTCTCTCACAGGACCCAGAGCCTCGCCTCTACTGAATGGAACGTGGCCAAAGTGAGAGGATGTCACCTAAATTTAGGTTATACAGACTGTGGCTTCCATCTCTGTCTTGCATCACACGCGCCCTGGGAGAAGCCAACTGGCCGTGTAACGAGGCAGCTCATTAGGGAAGCTCATGTGGCAGGCGACCAAGCCCTGCCAACCACCACGTGCATGAGCTTGGAAGCAGATCCTTCACCAGCTGCACAAGTTGAGATCACAGTCCCAGCCCACAGCTTGTCTATGATCTCCTGAGAGACCTGGAGCCAGAGGCACTCAACCAAGCCATGCTCAGATTCCTAACCCACAGAGAACATAAGGTAAGTTTTATGGCAACTTATTACACAGCAATCAATAACGTCCACCTTAGTTTCTAGGTACAACTGTGAGAACCACAATAGAGAAAGTAACTATTCAGAGCAACCAGTGTAGAGTTGCTCAAGTGAGCAAATAAAAATATAAGATGCTCAATTAAATATGATTTTAATAAAACAGCAAATAAGTTTTTGGTATAAGTATGTTCCAAGCAATACTTGAGACATACTATACATACATACATATGTATATATAAATAGATACATAAACATATATATATTAGTATAACTATATGTATGTACTAATATATGTATGTATATATGTTTATATACATATATATATTTACTGTTTATTTGAAATTTAAATTTAAGTGGGAATTCTCTATTTCATCTGGCAAACCTAAACAAACATTCAATGCTTTGAGGAGGGTCTTTGCCCTTGACAAGTGGCTTAACATAGGATGAGACAGATGCATAAATACACAACTTTAATTTATGGGGTGAGCGCCAAGACAGGTATTCACAGGATGCTATTGGACCACAGAAGGAACAATATTATTTGAGGCAAGAGTCACATGGGAGAGTTCTTTGTGAAAGAATAGGTTTATAAGAGAGGGAAAGGGCAAAATTATCACAATACTACATAATAACACGAGTCCATGCCAAAAGCCTACTAAATACATTGCTTTCTAGAGATTTAGAAAAATGGAATGCCATTTCTTAGAGTCAAAATTAGATAATTGTAGAAGGAAATTTGAGTTTCTAAAATAATTCAGGACTCTACCAGAAATACTTTTTAAATATTAAAATAAAATTTACCCCTGTAATTCAAAAGTTCAATAACAGGGTTGGTGTCAGGAACAATCTGAGCGCTGACCCTGGATCTTCCCTTCTTTTAGTGAGGACTCCATAATCTCATAGTTTCAAAATGGTAGCTACAATTCTAGCTCTCAAAGGGCATGATTTAGATCATGTTAAAATTTCATTTCCCTCAACCATAAAAATAAACAAACCAAAATGTCGGCTTTACACTGATTACCCATTCTTCAACCAATCAATGTGGCCATGTGAATGCCGTGAGCCTTAGACCTGGACTGCTACCTAGCCTAAAGTGATCAGCATGAAAGGGAAAGATACAGTGTTTGGCTTGGACTGAGGGTTGGACCAAAACCCCAATGAAAGAACATGTCTGCTACACAGTGGGGGAACAGTATAACTGATATTAGGAAAATGGCCAAAATTGTATCCTCTTTAGAGGATACAACCTGATACGGTCTCATTGACCATGCTGAAAGTGTCTGTCTTGAAATCTATGAGGTAAAAAATTGTAACCAAGAACCTAGGCTATTGCAGATGTATATTAAGTGTTACATCAATATTTTATCATTGTTATATTTCATCAACCATATGATATGATAAAAGTTATCATTGTTCCTGTTTTACAGATTAAAATGACATCTCTGAAAGACTAAGCCATTTGTCCAAGATCTCACACCTTTAAAATGGGGGGAAATAAATTTCAACCCAGATTGTCCGGAATCTCACGACCATGCTTTACTTTTGTAATAAGTTTGGAGAATTTATCCATTAAATGTGTGGAACTCTGGGTGTATATAAAAATACCACAAATAATAGATGTTCTTATAATAACTACATAGAGTCTGGCTGGCTTATCTAACTCTGGAAGCCCATTTTATAATGATGAAGACTAATTCTAAGGACTGAAAATGCAGGAATGGTAGCAAACAGGTCCAAATGCTAACATGCTCACAGGATAAGTAAGACAGAATAGTGAGGAGACTGGTGTCATGGAGAGACTGAGCACTGATAAAATGTGTTCAAAGATTTAGGGCACATTTCTGAGGAGAGAAGAGAGGAGAAGAAGAAAGAAGAGAAAATAGGAGAGAATTTGAGAACAGT
Source organism: Elephas maximus indicus (assembly GCF_024166365.1). Lineage (NCBI taxonomy): Eukaryota > Metazoa > Chordata > Mammalia > Proboscidea > Elephantidae > Elephas > Elephas maximus. The sequence continues at coordinate 2,849,698 of NC_064830.1, read as the reverse complement.
TTGTGTGACTAACAAATAACTCCCTAAAAATTTCAGATAAAATATTCATGTCAATGAACACTGGATGTCTCAGTCATACTTTGAAATTTTTAAAGATCTGATATTAACTCCTTAATTTAATATTGAAGTCCTTTAATTATTATTGATGGCTCTGAGATAGTTACTGAATGGGAATCACTTATCTAACTCTATTATACTTTAAGCATATTATATTCCTTTTAAGTGAACCCTGGGCGTTTTTCACTGACTTTTACTTTGTACTTTCATAGACAAATTCTGCCAAGAATAATATTATCTGAGGAATAGTGTAAGACCTTGATCATTATTGAAAAGTGGTTTTTAATTACTTCTTACTGAGGAATATTGAACTTAACTCACTGAGGTGATATCACAATGTTAGCCAATTAAATAAAACCATTTATATTTAATTATCTCCATCGTGGGTTACATCCTTAACAGAATGAATTTTCTATTGTTTGGGTTAAAGTTATATTCACCACTTTTTCTGATTACTGTTTAACAGTGTAGGGTTAGTCTGATCCTTCCTTACTTGCAATATGTTTTTTATTGTTCAATGGAATACTCGTAATTAATTGATTTTTTTTTATCATACACCTGCTAACCAAAGGGTCAGAAGTTCGAATCCACCAGGCGCTCCTTGGAAACTCTATGGGGCACTTCTACTCTGTCCTATAGGGTCGCTATGAGTCCGAATCGACTGGCACTGGGTTTTTTTTTGATCTTGAGAGAACAAAAGGCATCCGGAATTGTAAATATATGCTAATTCCGAACATTGTAAAGAGGAAACAACTGTTGGGAACCCAAAGGATAAATATAAGCACTATGAAAACAGCATTCAAATTTGCATGGAAGGTGTTATTAGTAGGATAAATATTATAAAATGATCAGATAATTATTGCAGCATTATTTAACATAATTTATAGCAAAAGCTAGAAATAATACAAATCTAATAAAGTAATTCACATAAACTTAATACCTACACACAAAAGAATTTTAATGACAAAGATTACATAACATGGAAAACTAATTATAAAAAAATATGTTAAATAAAAAGAGGATGCAAAATAATTTACACCTCGATTATCATGATAATGCAACCAATTAAAAAAAATAAGTACGGGAGGGGTAAAAAAAAAATCTGGAAAAAAATAAGTCAAAAAGTTAAATAGAGGGTAATGGGACTACATGAGTTTTTGTTTGTTTTATTTCTTTTGTTTGTTTTGTTTTTAAAGACGTGTTCACTTTTCTATAAGAAGTCCTGGTGGTGCAGTGGTTAAAGCACTCAGCTGCTAACCTAGAAGTCAGTGGTTCAAACCTACCAGCCGCTCAGCAGGAGGAAGATGTGGCAGTCTCTGTAAGACTTACAGCCTTGGAAACCCCGTGGGGCAGTCCTACAGGCTACTATGAGTCAGAATGGACTCGATAGCTGTGGATTTTCTGTGTGGCTGCAGCCAGCTGGTGGCACAGAGGGGGCTTATAGTGGGATCTCTGGACCAGCAAATCAGTATGGCCTGGAAATTTATTAGAAATGCAACTTTTAAACTCCACTGTCGAACATAGTAAGTGTGACCATCGTATTTTAACAAGCTCTCCAGGTGACCCTGATACATGCTGACATTTGAGAACTTAGCACAGTGGTTAAATATTTGGATGCTAGTGAAAGTTTGCTGATTTGAATCCAACCAGCAGCTCAGCAATAGAAAGAGCTGGCAATCTGCTCCCGTAAAGATCAAGGCCTAGAAAACCCTATGGGGCAGCTCCACTCTGTCACATGAGGTCACTGTGAGTCGAAGTGAATTCAGTGGCAGCTAACAACAACAAACCTGATAATCTCTTTACAAACATTGAGATCGTGCTGGCTACCAGCTGGGCTTTTGGTCTGTAGGGTCTGTTTTCCTCAGAAGGCTAGCCTAGGCTTCTCTACATAGCACGATAGGGAGGTCAAGCAGGCAAGAGCAGAAAGGCATAACTTATATTTGTAAATCCCACAGAACCACTTCTGCCACCTTCTTTTAGACAAAGCAACTAAAAACTCCAGTAAACTTCAAGGGGATAAGAAAAAAAAAAAAAAAACTCTTGATGGGAAGGGGAACAAAGCCACATACAAAGGGTCATGTATACACTACGGAGATAAATTTTTTAAATCAATTTTTTGAAATCTACTACACCAATCTACTACTACCACAGAATGTATACACACAAGTACAACACATACATAATTTAGATTCTTAGCAAATGTCAGTCCATTTATCCAAAATATTTACTAACTTCACCCCTTTGAATTGGGAAAAAAAAGTACAAAAACAATCTGTACTATTAGCCTCCTTTACTCTTTTCTATTTCTCTTTTATCTACTATTATTTTTCCTCAGGAGCTTTTTTTTTTTCCCCCTGCTTATTTTCTTGTTATTGCCACCTACCTTCATAGTGGTTAAGTGCTACAGCTGCTAACCAAAAGGTCAGCAGTTCGAATCCACCAGGTGCACCTTGGAAACTCTATGGGGCAGTTCTGCTCTGTCCTATGGGGTCACTAGGAGTCGGAATCACCTCGACAGCAGTGGGATTGGTTTTTGGTTTGACTGCTGTCTCTGATTCTTCACTACTGAGGTTCTGCACCTTCACTATGACCCCTCGATCACTGCTTGGACTCCTGCTACTCTTCCCTCTGTTCAAGCAAGAACAGTGTGCTGTCCTAGAAGGAGGGTGGCAGTGAGACGTCTAGTCTCCTAACTACTAGCAATGACCCTGTATAACCCACCAGGTTCTGTGGTTGTCAGTGAGCACCCCTTACTAAAATGGAAACAGTATCTTGGATCACCTTCATATTTAAAATTTTATTATTCTATTGACTGTATATCTTTGGTAAGGGACTTCATATACCCAAACCCAGGCCCAAGCCCGTTGCTGTTGAGTCGGTTCTGACTGATAGCAACCCTATAGCACAGGTCAGAACTGTCCCGTAGAGTTTCCAAGGAGTGCCTGGTGGATTCAAACTGCCTACATCTTAGCCTTAGCTAAGCCTTAGCACTTAACCACTGTGCCACCAGGAGACAGCAACAAATAAAAAAAAAAAAGAAAAACAACCCTTATGATATTGGAAATACATAATACTCACTTCTGAACTTGTGATCACTATACATTTATTTCTGAGTTTTCAAGTTACCAGAACGTGGCTCAACTGACCTACCCTGTTTATTAATCATGAAACACTGCCATGATAATTATTTACCATAGACAATGTGATGAAGTAAAAACTAAAGGGCCAACTGAAAATAACACAAAAAACTGAATTAGACATTCTCCAAACCCTAAAATAGAATATTAGATCCATTAAACATTCCAATATATGATTGACTAGTTAATTCAAGGTGTTTGAAAATAGTCATTCATTTTAGTGCATCTGCTTGAAAAAATAAATGTGAATATACTAAATAAAACATGAACCAGTGCTGCTTTACATTTGGTAATAATTATAAATCAATAACAATAATCTCATGCTGTAAATATAAGGCAGCTGAATTAAAATGCAGTGATACAGCCCATAATTATATGAGTGCTTAAAAGGAGATGATCAAAGGTTATCTGTATTTACATCCTATTGATTGTTAGAAAAGATACACAGTAAAACCTGTAAAAGCTGGAAACTGTGTAAGGCAGAAATGTGTCAGAAGGAAAACTCAAATTTTTTCCACTACTAGAGAGCAACAGAAAAGTGGTAAACTGCACCATGTCAAAGGCGGGAAGCTTATGAGACCTGGAAAAACTGGGCAGCCTTGTTGAGTTTCAGCTCTCACAGGTTTCACTATATATTAAAAAATATTATTATTATTATTAGAGTAAAATCAACTCAATTCAGTTCTATTTCTTTTCAGTGTATTCCTCCCCCAAACAATATTAAACATAAAACAAAGTAAACCATAATTACACTGTTTTCATGGACATAGTAAGTATTAAACATTTAGCTGACTGCTTCGACAATTTAGCAAATGCAATTATTGAGCTACATTGGTACATAGTGATCAATTTTTCTTCCCTTCAGTTGATTATGTCCTGCTTTCACAGGTATATCCACAAAGGCGGGACGAGTGCTTTACTGGGTGACTACATATTTTTTTGTCTTTGTGTATGTGTGTACATGTGTGAATTTTTTTATGCATAGATGTATATGTTTATATCTGTAAGTATACACACACACAAATATGTATAAACATATAACATTAGATAGTTAAAATCATTTGAATCTCTTTATGACTCTAAAGCTCTAAAAAAAAAAACAAACATAAAAAATGAATTAAAGCCGTTAAAATCCCAGAAGCTACGCAATGAACTAAGAGGTAGAACAGAAGCACTAAACTTGTTATTAGGCCAATTAACTGGGATGTCCCATGAAATCATGACCATAAACCTCCAAACCAAGGAACCAAATCCCATGAGATTTTTGGTAATACATATACAGACCCAGGAACCACTCCTTTTTTCTTTTTTTTAATCATTGTTTTAATTATATCTATCACATAACTTTTGCCAATTTAACTTTTTAAGGAATACGGTTATTGACAGCAATTGCAATAATCGGCTGTGCAGCCCCACTCTTTAGTCAATGCAGTTTTTCCACCACCGTTAACTCCTCTTTCTCCCACTCTCCTGCACCGGTAACCACTAATAAACTTTGGTCCCTATACATTTGCCTTTTCTTGTCTTTTTATATAAGTGAGGTCATTCAGTATTTGTCCTTCTCTGACTGAATTATTTTACTCCGCATAATATCCATGGTACACCAACTGGTCTTTATTCGCCTAGAGGAAGAGGAAGAAGGAGAGTCAGGAATAGGAGGAGAATATGGGATATGTGGCTAACTGCCTCCATGAACAACTGCCTCCTTTTCTGTGAGACCAGAACAGGATGGTGCCTGGATACAATTACTAGCATTTTGATCAAAGATTCTATAGAAGAATCCTAATCAATAAAGGAGAAATGCAGACAAGAATTTCAAATTCTCAGGGAATCCAGACTTTCCTGGGGCCATGGAGACTAGATGAGTCCCTGAAATTATTGCCCTGAAACAAGCTTTAAACTTTAAACCAAAAATATCCCCTGAAGTCTTCTAAAAACCAAACAATAGTTTAGTGTAACTGATAAAGAATGTCTGATTTGAGAATTGTACTCTTTCAAGATCTATCTGGGATGAAACTGACAACTGTACATGGAAAGATTAAGTACGAAACCTAGTGGGCAATGAGTTTATGTTAATAGGGAAGGAACAACTCAGAAAAGGAGGGTGAGAATGGTTGTACAACTCTAAGAATGTAATTAATGCCACTGAATTAAACACATATAAACTGTTGAATTAGTGTGTGTTTTCTTGTGTATATTCTCAACAACAAAATAATTTTTTTAAAAAAATGATTAAGATAGAACTAAAACAACAAAGAGCCAAGAGAAAAAAAAGGACATCCCAGCTGACTAAAATAAAGTCTTGCATTTTAATACTAGTCTAGTTTTGAACTGATTAATAGCTAAGAAAAAAAAAAAAAAAAGATGGGGGGCTATTAGATTACTGATTCCCTCCTCTGTTAAGAAGAGGCATAAAGGAGTATGTTTGCACTCATATTTTTGCAATCCTGATGACAGTGAGTAACACAGGCTTACACAGTACTTGCCCCTTAGGGCATAATCTTTATATGTTTTTGAAGGAATCAGTAAATGCTTTACCCCCTCATCGAACGTTTTAATGGGCTAATAAACTTTGTATTTCAGAAGACTGTTTTAATACTAAATAAGATATATAACTTTATCAACACAATTTCAGGCACGTGATATGTGCTCAATAAGTATGTATTCCTTTTATACTCAATTATATATAACCAGAGAAAAGACAGGAGCAGTCTACTCCAGTGGTATCCTATGTATAAACATGATTTTCACATACATTCACTCTCCAGGGTTGAACACTGAATAGACAGTTGAAACATTCAAATTATTAATGAATGCCCTTTTGTTTTGAATCTATCAGGTAGAAAGAAACCAATCAGCTAAATAAATAACAGAACATCAAGATTTTTTTTTCACTAATGATACCATCTTATAGTTAGATTAAAAGAGAAAAAAAAAACAGCCAAGCTAAAACATGCATATGTGGCAGGCACTCTAATTATTGAAATAGAAATTAATAGAACCAAACTCAGAGTCTTGAACTGTATGTTTGAATGGGGAAATATAATTGAATCTCAAATGGGAGCCTGGGTGGCACAGTGGTTAAGCATCCCGCTGCAAACTGAAAGGTCTTTGATTTGAACCCGTCAGTGACTCCGTGGAAGAAAGATGTGGCAATTCAGCTTCTGTAAAGATCTACAGCCTTGGAAACCTTATGGGGTAGCTCTACTCTATCCTATAGGGTCCCTGTGAGTAAGAATCTGACTCCATGGCAATAGGTTTGGCTTACTGTAATCTCAATTACCAAATGCTACCAAAGAGAGGGGCAAGTAAAGCAAGAATCTAAGGATCGCAGATGAGCAGCAATCACTTTAGACGAGAGAAAGTCCACTTGATTGTTTTATAGTCATGCGGAAACTATTCCCGAAGGTCGCGCTCGGATCACAATTACACTCTATACTATAAAACGTGTCCCCATGTATTCAGGGGGCAAATTTTAACAAATGGAGATAATTTTATTTCCTTTTAAAGTTATTTATTAACATAAATGCAACAGAGATGGAGAATTAAGGAAAAATGCTTACATTGAGTCTGGAAGACAAAGAACAACAATCCTAAAGCCATTTGCAACAAATCAAAAATTTGATTCTGCAAGAAAAATAACACTACAATAGAATATCAAGAATAATTAGAGATTGAAGATAATTTATTCAGCACTAACAATTACTGTTACAGTAATATAAATCCTCTGCTTTCAATGAGGATCTTAATGAAAAGTAACACAATAAGACTGACCCAGCCCCAGTGCCATCCAGTCGATTCCGACTCATAGCGACCCTATAGGTCAGCGAATAAACATACCATGTATGTAACACGGAAACTCTGGTGGTGTAATGGTTAAGTGCTATGGCTGCTAACCAAAGGGTTGGCAGTTCGAATCCGCCAGGCACTCCTTGGAAACCCTATGGGGCAGTTCTACTCTGTCCTATAGGGTCGCTATGAGTTGGAATTGACCCGATGGCAATGGGTTTGGTTTATGTATGTAACATGTTGTGTGTTACGGTTTATCAACAACTTTTCACCTCCCAAAGGAGACATATACTCCAACTGGTGGTGGACACACCCCCTTACTCCCCTTTTCCTAGCAGGTCTCTCTTGCTTAAACATTCATGATCCCTCACATGTTATGTTAGCGGTTGACATTTTTTAAGTGGAAATTTACAAGTTAGGTAAAATCACATTTAAGTTATTTGCCTCTTTATCAATTCTGTAAGCTTGATAATCCAAAATGTTTAATTTCTTTGAAATTATTATAAAACAAATAATTTAGTATTGAGAGAAATTTGACAGAATTGAACTGTGGAAAATAAACATTAAAAAGTTTTTTTTTTTAAGATTATTAAAGCAATAAAAGCAATTCGTCATTGAAAATCTACATTTTAAGATGTAGCATATGCAGTGGGAGCCATCTCATGATATTCCTTGTAAAATTTTACAAACCAATTGGGAGACTATAGTAGGGAAATCTCGAAAGCCTAAAACTGTGTTTTACACATGACGGGGGTGTAATTAATGTCTGTGATGTCCATCGTTATTAGTTGCCATCGAGTCGAGACAATTCTGACTCATGGAGAACCTATGTGTGCACAGTGAACAGCTCCATGGGGTTTTCAAGGCTGTGACCTTTTGAAGCAGGTTGCCAGGTCTTACTTCCAAGGCACCTACCTGTGGGTGGGTTTGAACCACCAACCTTCCAGTTAGTAGTACAGTGCTTAACCATGTGAACCACCCAGGGACTCCTGTGTTGATAATATCTGTTGCCATCAAGTTGATTCCAACTCATAGCGACCCTACAGGGCAGAATACAACTACCCTATAGGGTTTTCAAGGAGCAGTTGGTGTATTTGAACTAACGACCTTTCAGTTTGTGGCCGTAGCTCTTACCACTGCACTACGAGGGCTCCTTGTTGGTGATAATGATGGTAAATTCTGTAATTATCCACATCGCAATATTAGTCAACCTGTCACTAAAAACTACATTTGGGAAATACTAAACAATTAGAATTCCTGAAAATTGAGTAAAATATATATATATATATATATATGCATATAAAAGAATGAAATGAAAGAGTAACCTATAGAAATGCTATATCACATTATATCTGTAGCAGTGGGAAATTAAATGTATACTTACAACCAGAAATAGCATATTGAATATTTAGTATTCATTACAAGTAATATGTCCTTTTAAAGTCTATTCTAGGAATATTCAGGAATTAACGTCTAACCCAGCTGTTAGTCATAAATACTGGGATAGCTGTTCAATAAAAACAGGGTTTCTCCATCCTCAGTAACCTGGAGCTACACTGCATGTAGAAGAAAAAATAATCACAGCCGGAGGAGTCGTTTAGATCAGATATCATTACAATATTAATAAAGGGAGCATAGTATCAAGTTAATTCCTTGCTTTGTGTCCTGGCCCTGGCACTTGCAAGCCCTGTGATCTTGGGCAACTGATGTTCCCTCTCCGTGCCTCAGGATCCTTTTCTTAAAAGAGGATAATAGTTTTGACATAGGTTTGTTATGCGGGTTAATGACATAATGCTTTTGAAGTACTTGGAACAGTGCCTACAAGTAGTAAGTGTTAAAAAATTATGCATTCGATAAATAATAATTTTTAAAAATAGTATAAACTATGGGACTTCAAGAACACAAGATTCATTAAGGAGTCAGAAAGCAGTCATGTTGCTAATTCAAATTGCAATAGAGAATCACACATGCTAATTCTTTCATTTACGCATGGATGAATAGTATTATATCTAACAAGTCAACATACTGATTTATGAAACTGCAACATTAATTATTTAATTACCAATATAAAAAGCTACATAAATATTAACATAAGGTCCAACGAATGACTCGTTTTAAGAGTATACTTAAATCTGTTTGTAAAATGGACTCATAACTTTGGTACAGTTATCATTTTAGAGTAAAGTAGGTCCTTTCGGTGGAAATCTATAATCTTTCCCCTCATTAGTGGGAGGAGCAGTGCCAGGAGTCAGAAAGCCAGGGTGCCTTCAATAGGCGTTTAATGAGCCCAGGGACTTTAGCTGTGTTATGCGTGTTCTAAGATCATGGTTTTATATTTGTAAAATATTAAGTAATTAAATTAGATGAGCAGTCCCACACCACTTCTAAAGTCAAATCTAAGCTGTAATATACAAACCTTCCTTAAAAATTACAGATATATGTTATTTTTTTAAAGAAAAATTTTTAGGCACGTGCAGTCCAGGTAGCTATGGGGAGATACAGGTACCATGGACAGCGATTCATAGACATGGCACCTCTTGAAAAGGGTGGTGCAATGCTTTCAGCAATGCTGTGGCCTCAGGAGCTGCCAGAGCATTTGAGGAGCAGCCAAGGTACTCCCAGAATATTAAGGGACATTGGAAGCTCAGGATGACTGAGGTAACTTTGTCATACTTAGTGAAGCACAGAGAAACTGTAACATAAAATAGACAGGCCACGGTCAAGGTTGCGGGGAGGAGGGGATCTGTTACCTGTCTCAGTTCTTCAGAGTCTAGCCCACTGCCTGGATCTAAGCAATGCATTGAATGCTGTGAGTCCATGTTTGTACCAGGACTGCCACTGATCTGTCTGAGACTTTGACTAAGTCCTCGGAGCCCTGGTTTCGCATTTGTAAAAGGGGGATGCTCATAAGAAAAAATAAGATGAAATGCGATGATGCATTGGGAAAACTGGTAACTTTGTGTTGTTGGTAGTTGATGTTGAGTCAGTCTCTGGCTCTTAATAACCTCATGCACAACAGAGTCAGGCTATTGCAGTTTATAGGGTTTTCATTGCCTAGTTTTTGGAATTAGATAACCAGGCCTTTCTTCCTAGCCTGTGTTAATCCAGAAGCTCCTGTGAAACGTGTTCAGCATCGAAGCAACAAGCAAGCCTCCGTGGGCAGACAGGTGGTAGCTGCACTTGGGGTTCACTGGCCAGGAACAAAACCCAGTCGCCCACACTGAAGGTGAGAGTTATACCGCTGAACTACCACTGCCCTTGGTTACTCTATACCGGCAGAAAAAATAAGGGGGAGAAATGGAAAAGTTCTCATGAGTGCTAATCACAGATATAACTCTATTTTATTCTTCTGGTGGCGAAGAAGCTGTCCTGACCACTTTTACCATGCTTCTATTCCACAGCATCACTAGCCTAAGTTTTGTTTTAAGGATAAACAGTTTTCCATCATAAGTCTTTTGACACTTATGCACATGTTTTCTCACAACTAAAAGAGATTATCTCTAAGGCTCCTTCAATCGATATTAATTTCTTAACCAGCAGCATTAACAATAAGTTGCTTTGCAACATTCTGGGATATTTTGTAAGGTTGTGCAAAGATAAGTTAATATTGACTTTAATCCAATACATACTTATGTTAGAGATTTAAAAATGGCTTTTAAAGAATATTTATTTTCTTTCCCTCAGTGCAGTTGGAGGAAATACTAGCATGCGATATCTTTTGAACGACAAATGTTAAGTATTAAGCAGCTTTTGGGAAGTTTGTTCCAGGCAATGTAAATTAAGGAACCATAATTTAGTACTCACAGATAAATGCAACTCTTTGTTACTAAATAGTAAAATAAGCAGGCATGATTTTTTTCCCCCCCAAAAATAACAGTCTTAAAAGATCTGTCGACACTAGTTCACAGGCAGTTTTATATTTTCACTCTTGGTACGCAGCAACGCAGTGGCAATGTTATTCAACTTAAGCTAATTAGTTGAAAAATAATTCATGTTACACAACACATAGATTTCACTCCTCTCCCTTCATCTCTTCTAAAGCCAAAAGATAGGGAAAAAAAAAATAATGCATAACACAGTGAAAACTTGTTCCTAGTCAAATCAGTGATTTAAAGCACATTGAAATGTAATTGTTGGCAGGATGAACAACATTTAATTAAAAATGTAAGTTTTAAAACATTACCATATAAATTCTAAAAAAATGGAAATTGCACATAATTCTATTAAAAAACATTTTGGCAGGACAGGACACTTTTTAAATTATGTAAAATTTGACTCTGATGACCCAGACAAAATGCAGCCAAGCTTTTAGAGGCCACTAATGTCCTGGCCTCTGTCAGTGCCCAGGAGTGCTCTTAGCCCTCGCATGATTTTCTGTACAAAGATGGAAACGAATACAAAGCGAGTTGCCCAGTTCTATCTGCATCCTAGTCAAAGATACGAATATCATTAGTATATGACCTTACATTATTTTTGCAAATACAATGTTTGAAATAAAGTGTGAGGAACTTTATTTTGGAAGAGCGTCCAGACATAAACTACCGTTAAACACTACCATGAAAGTGTATTTAAGAATAGTTTTCAGCAGAGTATCGGGATACAAGATAAACACACAAAAATCAGTTGGATTCCTCTACACCAACAAAAAGAACATCGAAGAGGAAATCACCAAATCAATACCATTTACAGTAGTCCTAAGAAGATAAAATACTTAGGAATAAATCTTACCAGAGATGTAAAAGACTTATACAAAGAAAATTACAAAACGCTTCTGGAAGAAACCAAAAGAGACCTACATAAGTGGAAAAACATACCTTGCTCATGGACAGGAAGACTTAACATTGGAAAAATGTCTATTCTACCAAAAGCTATCTACAGATTTAATGCAATTCTGATCCAAATTCCAACGACATTTTTTAATGAGATGGAGAAACAAATCACCAGCTTCATATGGAAGGGAACGAGGCTCCAGATAAGTTAAAAAAAAAAAAAAGCATTACTGAAAAAGAAGAACAAAGTGGGAGGCCTCACTCTATCTGATTTTAGAACTTCTTATACTGCTACAGTAGTCAAAACAGGCTGGTGCTAGTACAACAACATACATGGACCAATGGAACAGAATTGAGAATCCAGACGTAAATCTAACCACGTATGAGCAGTTAGTATTAGACAAAGACCCCAAAGCAGTTAAATGGGAAAAAAGACAGTCTTTTTAACAAATGGTGCTGGCATAACTGGATATCCATCTGCAAAAAAATGAAACAAGACCCATACCTCACACTATGCACAAAAACAAACTCATAATGGATCAAAGACCTAAATATAAAATCTAAAACGATAAAGACCATGGAAGAAAACAATAGGGACAACGTTAGGAGCCCTAATACATGGCATAAACAATTTACAAAACATGACTAACAATGCAGAAGAAAAACTAGATAACTGGGAGCTCCTAAAAATCAAACACCTATGCTCATCCAAAGACTTCACCAAAAGAGTAAAAAGATTACCTACAGACTGGGAAAAAGTTTTTAGTTATGACATTTCCGATCAGCACCTGCTCTCTAAAATCTACATGATACTGCAAAAACTCAACCACAAAAAGTCAAATAACACAATTAAAAATTGAGCAAAAGATATGAACAGACACTTCGCTGAAGAAGACATTCAGGTAGCTAACAGATACATGAGGAAATCCTCACGATCATTAGCCATTAGAGAAATGCAAATCAGAACTACAATGAGATTCCATCTCACTCCAACGAGGCTGGCATTAATGAAAAAAACACAAAATAATAAATGTTGGAGAGATTGGAACACTTCTACACTGCTGGTGGGAATATCAAATGGTACAACCACTTTGGAAATTGATTTGGCACTTCCTTAAAAAACTAGAAATAGAACTACCATACGATCCAGTAATCCCACTCCTTGGAATATGTCCTAGGGAAATAAGAGCCTTTACATGAACAGATATATGCACACCCATGTTCATTGCAGCATGGTTTACAATAGCAAAAAGATAGAAGCAACCAAGGTGCCCATCAAAGGATGAATGGATAAATAAATTACGGTATATTTACATAATGGAATACTACGCATTGATAAAGAACAGTGATGAATCTGTGAAACATTTCATAACATGGAGGAATCTGGAAGGCATGCTGAGTGAAATTAGTCAGTTGCAAAAGGACAAATATTGTATAAGACCACTATTACATGAACTCGAGAATTAGTTTAAACAGAGAAGAAAATATTATTTGATGGTTATGAGAGGGGGAAGGGAGGGAAGATGGGAGAGGGGTATTCACTAATTAGATAGTAGATAAGAACTACTTTAGGTGATGGAAAAGACAACACACAATACAGGGGAGGTCTGCACAACTGGACTAAACCAAAAGCAAAGAAGTTTCCTGAATAAACTGAATGTTTCAAAGGCCAGCCTAGCAGGGGCAGGGTTTTGGTGACCACAGTTTCAGGGGACATCTAAGTCAATTGGCATAATAAAATCTATTAAGAAAACATCATGCATCCCACTTTGGATAGTGGCATTTGGGGTCTTAAATGCTAGCAAGCGGCCATCTAAGATGCATCAATTGGTCTCAAAGCACCTGCACCAAAGGAGAATGAAGAACACCAAGGACACAAGCTAATTAAGAGCTCAAGCTACAGAAAAGGCCACATAAACCAGAGACTACATCATCCTGAGACCAGAAGAGCTAGATGGTACCTGGCTACAACTGATGACTGCCCTGACAGGGAACACAACACAGAACCCCTGATGGAGCACAAGAGCAGTGGGATGCAGACCCCAAATTCTCATAAAAAGACCAGACTTAATGGTCTGACTGAGGCTAGAAAGGTCCCAGTGGTCATGGCCCCCAGACCTTCTGTTGGCCCAGGACGGGAACCATTCCTGAAGCCAGCTCTTTAGACAGGGATTGGACTGGACAGTGGGATGGAGAAGGATGCTGGTGAGGAGTGAGCTTCTTGGATCCCTTGAGACTATGTTGGCATCTCCTGTCTGGAGGGGAGATGAGAGTGTAGAGGGGTTTAGAAGCTGGCAGAATCGACACGAAAAGAGAGAGTATAGGGAGGGAGAGGACTGTCTCATTAGGGGGAGAGCAATTGGGAGTATGTAGCAAAGTGTATATAAGTTTTTGTGTGAGAGGCTGACTTGATTTGTAAACTTTCACTTAAAGCACAATAAAAATTAAGAAAAAAAATTAGAGATAGCTTATTTGAGGCTATCTCTAATTATTCAGGCAGAAACGTTGAATCAATTTTTTCTCCAGTTCATTGCAATTTTAAGTTTCTATGAGTGTGCATATATATATATACACACACACACAGAGTTGTTGTTGGGTGCTGTCAAGTCGGTCGCATAGCAACCCCATGTGACAGACTAGAACTTCCCCATAGGGTTTTCTTGGCTGCAATCTTTACAGGAGAAGATCCCCAGATTTACCTTTCTTTTGTGGAGCCGCTGAGTGTGTTTGAACTACCAATCTTTAATAATTAAAAATTACTCTTAAATAATGTTTACAGTGGAAAAACATACACACACATTTCCCTTAAGTGGGAAGATGAGAGACTCCTGTAGGTGTGTACGAGAGGACAGGACATGCGGGGAAAGGGAGGGGAGGTGGGAGACTGGGAAGACATATGATGTCTGTGAATTCATCCTTAGGTCTCACAGAGGCTGGAGACCGTGTCTACTGACATAGTGTTTGATGAGCCAAGAGGAGCAATGGACAACCGCTGTCTTTCAGTCTGCTTTACAGCTACCACAAGAAGGTGGAATGCCAGACCTAGGATTGACTATGAAGTGAGTGGAAAGAAACTTTAATAGAATAAAGCCACTGACACTACAGGTTTTGCTTATTATAGCAGTTAGTGCCAATTACCTAGTAGAGAAAATTCATAAAATATTAATGCATGAGCTTATTAGAAGAATCCCTGGTAACCCAGATTTCCAAGTCATCAGTCTGTGATCAAGGACAGAAGCATACACATGCCCAGACCCTTTGTACAAAAAAAAAAAAGTGATATATAGGCTTACAAAGTATGTTTCTGTGATCTAAAGAAAAAAGTAAATCGGAATATATCTGCTAAGGAGAAGGTTACTGAAGGTATACATTTATATTAAAGCTGCAATAATACTGCAATGACTACTAGCCCTCCTTCAACTATGTTGTTACATATGATACAGTGCTGGGTGAAGAGCTTCTGAAAACTGCAGATCCCACCTGCCCATAGGTAAGTAGGCTTTAACACATGAGTTCAGGGGGTCACATTTTTTTGCATTCTCCATGCAGAGATGCTTTTATTGATGTTCTTAACCCTAATTAGAGTAGAATGCATTATAATAGAATAAGTAAAAGTTTGAAAGTAATTTTTCATTCATACCCTAAGCTTACACTTTTAACATTAAAAAACATATAAAAAAGTATGCCAATAAATCATGAAAATTAAACTGGCACGTAAAGAAAAACTTTTGTCATGTCTGCTACATAGTAAAGTGGGTAGAGCCAATTCAAAGAGCACAGCTTTTTACAATATGAAAGTTTATTTGATATGTGATATTTATATAGCCTTGATTCAGCTCAAAGTATTGAAATACTACAATTCCAGGAAATATATGCATATTTTTCCCTTAGAAAAAAGACAGAAGGCATAGCACAATGATTAAGAGCTGGGAGTCTGGGCCTGGTCTAGCTTTATTCAAGTCTCGGCTCCCTCACTTAGTGACTATTTGATCTTGGACAAGTTAACTTCTCCAGGCCTCAGTTTCCTCATCTATAAAATGGAGATAAAAACAGCACCAACTTCTCAGAACAGCTGTGATACTTAATGGAATACAGAAATCCTCCTTATTGTAAATTGCTTAGAATAGCACCTTATGAAATAGAAACTTAGATAAATTAAATATGTAAAATATAAAAATTAGAAATAAAAATTAAAAAGATTATTAAAATAGAAATATAAGCATCTTTTTTAAAAAAACTGGAAGAAACTCAAAGATTATGTAGTCCTGCATTTATACTTATACAGGACAGAGGCTCAAAGAGGTTGATGCCTGACATTGGTTAGTGGCTAAGCAAGACCAAAAGGCCTGACTGATTTCATAACCACAGAGCATTTCATTACAAATTAATTTAGTAAACATTTAAACTAATTGAGAGAAAAATTAAAGCATCACACTTAACGTGCTTGCAACACAAATTGTGTGTGGGGAGGGCTGGCCCAGAAGCATGTTTCTTCCCAAAACTACAACTAGAAAATGCTGGAACTTCATGCATGAGTCACTGTTCCTTAGCTGTTTAAGCTTCACATGTTGAAAGAGAACCACAAGGAAAACTGCAAGAAAATGAAAGCCACATGAAAAATTCATCAGGTAGTTGATTTCGGTTCTGTATGCCTTTGCAAAATATATAATCTCCTTCTACTTAAAAATGCAAGGGCTTTTTTTTTTTTTTTAAATGCGTTTCATTTCCGTTTGTGTTTAAGGGTGAACTGAACTTCATACTCTATCAAGTGATTTTGGAAGCGAATCAGCAAAATCAATAGTGAGTTTCCAGACCTCAGCAACATCAAAATTGGACAACTATTCAAAGATGAGCAAAGAAAAGGAACATTAGCACAATTCAACTTCTTTAAACCATCTGCACCAACGGCCAAAGCACCCATAAAGGCACATGTCCCTAGCGATTTGAGTGGAAATGTACAAGCTTCCTGCTGTGTCCAATTCTCTCTCAACAAAAGTATTTGTAATTTCATCTCAATAGCCATTATATAAAAAACAAAAGCAAAAAAGTTGCTGGAACAAAGATCATCTGCATTTTAAAAATCATAGTCCTTCACTCCACTGCACCATGAGACACAATGTGAAGGCTCAGCAGATGGCTTTAAAAATGATAGTTTAAGGAGTGGTGACTACTAAGTGTTATCCAATGCGGTTGATTATTATTATAAATTATAACGATGGTTATCTGATTAATAATTTTAATAAACAGTTTCATAATATACTCAATTAAATTGTCCCTCAAGTTTCAGTCAATTTGTCACACTGTGGGGGTTGTAAGTTGCTGTGATGCTGGAAGCTATGCCACCGGTATTCAGGTACCAGCAGGGTCGCCCATGGAGGACAGGTTTCAGCTGAGCTTCCAGACTAAGACAGACTAGGAAAAAGGACCTGGCAGTCTACTTCTGAAAAGAACTAGCCAGTGAAAATCTTATGAATAGCAGCAGAACATTGTCTGATATAGTGCTGGAAGATGAGCCCCCAGGTTGGAAGGCACTCAAAAGATGACGGGGAAGAGCTGCCTCTCAAACTACAACTCGAAATGAGAAGAAACAGCTGCAAACATCCATTAATAATCGGAATATATGATGTATGAATCTAGGAAAATTAGAAATCATCAAAAATGAAATGGAATGCATAAACATTGATATCCTAGGCATCAGTGAGCTGAAATGGACTGGTATTGGCCATTTTGAATTGGACAATCATATAGTCTACTACGCTGGAAATGACAACTTGAAGAGGAATGGCGTTGCATGCATCATCAAAAAGAACGTTTCAAGATCTATCCTGAAGTACAACGCTGTCAGTGACAGGACAATATCCATACGCCTACAAGGAAGACCAGTTAATATGACTATTATTCAAATTTACACACCAACCACTAAGGCCAAAGAAGAAGAAATTGAAGATTTTTATCAGCTGCTGCAATCTGAAATTGATCATGCAATCAGGACGCACTGATAATTACTGGTGATTGGAATGCAAAAGTTGGAAACAAGAAGGATTGGTAGTTGGAAAATATGGCTTTGGTGATAGAAACAATGCTGCAGATTGAATAACAGAATTTTGCAAGACCAATGAATTCTTCATTGCAAATACCTTTTTTCACCAACATAAATGGTGACTACACACATGGACCTCGTCAGATGGAATACAAAGGAATCAAATCCACTATATCTGTGAAAAGAGATGATGGAAAAGCTCCATATCATCAGTCAGAAAAAGCCAGGGCTGACTGTGGAACAGACCATAAATTGCTCATAGGCAAGTTCAAGTTGAAACTGAAGAAAAAAAGAGCAAGTTCACGAGAGACAAAATACTACCTTGAATGTATCCCACATGAATTTAGAGACCATCTCAAGAATAGATTTGATGCACTGAACACTAATGACCGAAGGCCAGACAAATTGTGGAATGACATCAAGGACATTATACATGAAGAAAGCAAGAGGTCATTGAAAAGGCAGGAAAGAAAGAAAAGACCAAAGTGGATGTCAGAGACTCTGAAACTTGTTCATGAATGTAGAGCGGCTAAAGCAAAAGGAAGAAATGATGAAGTAAAAGAACTGAACAGAAGGTTTCAAAGGGAAGCTTGAGAGGACAAAGTAAAGTATAATGACGTGCAAAGAGCTGGAGATAGAAAACTAAAAGGGAAGAACACGCTTGGCGTTTCTCAAGCTGAATGAACTGAAGAAAAAGTTCAAGCCTCGATTTGCAATATTGAAGGATTCTATGGGAAAAATATTAAACGACTCGGAAAGCATCAAAAGAAGGCAGAAGGAATACACAGAGTCATTATACCAAAAAGAATTAGTTGACATTCAACCATTTCGAGAACTAGTGTATGGTCAGGAACTGATGGTACTGAAAGAGGAAATCCAGGCTGCACTGAAGGTATTGGTGAAAAAAGAAGGCTCCAGGAATTGATGGAATGTCAACAGAGATATTTCAACAAACGGATGCAGTGCTGGAAGTGCTCACTCGAAATTGCCAAGAAATTTGGAAGACAGCTACCTGGCCAGCTGACTGCAAAAGATCCATATTTATGCCTATTCCTAAGACAGGTGATCCAACCGAATATGGAAATTATAGAACAATATCATTAATATTACACCCAAGCAATATTTTCCTGAAGATTATTCAAAAAGAACTGCAGCAGTATATCGACAGGGAACTGCCAGAAATTCAGGCCGGTTTCAGAAGAGGACATGGAACCAGGGATATCATTGCTGATGTCAGATGGATCCTCGCTGAAAGCAGAGAATACCAGGAGGATGTTTACCTGTGTTTTATTGACTACGCAAAGGCATTCGGCTGTGTGGATCATAACAAATTATGGGTAACTTTGAGAAGAATGTAAATTCCAGAACACTTAATTGTGCTTATGAGGAACCTGTACATAGATCAAGAGGCAGCTGTTTGGACAGAACGAGGGGATACTGAGTGGTTTAAAGTCAGGAAAGGTGTGTGTCATGGTTGTACCCTTCCACCATACCTATTCTGTACGCTGAGCAAATAATCCGAGAAGCTGGACTATATGAAGAAGAACGGGGCATCAGAATTGGAGGAAGAGTCATTGAGGACATGTGTTAATGCAGATGACACAACCTTACTTGCTGAAAGTGAAGAGGTCTTGAAGCACTTACTGATGAAGATCAAAGACCACAGCCTTCGCCATGCAACATAAAGAAAACAAAAATCCTCACAACTGGACCAATAAGCCACATCACGATAAACGGAAAAAAGATTGAAGTTGTCAAAGATTTCATTTTACTTGGATCCACAATCAACACCCATGGAAGCAGCAATCAAGAAATCAAAAGATGCATTGCATTTGGCAAACTGGCTGCGAGGGACCTCTTTAAAGTGTTGAAAAGCAAAGATGTTACCTTGAAGGCTAAGGTGCATCTGACCCAAGCCATGGTGTTTTCAATTGCATCATATGCATGTGACAGATGGACCATGAATAAGGAAGACCTAAGAAGAATTGACACCTTTGAATTGTGGTGTTGGCAAAGAATATTGAATATACCATGGACCATCGAATGAAAAAATCTGTCTTGGAAGAAGTGCAACCAGGATGCTCCTTAGAAGCAAGGGTGGCAAGACTGTGTCGGTCTTACATACTTTAGACCAGTTGTCAGGAGGGATGAGTCCCTGGAGAAGGACATCATGCTTGGTAAATTTCAGAGTCAGTGGAAAAGAGGAGGACCCTCAAGGGGATGAACTGACATAGTGGCTACAACAATGGGCTCAAATACAACAATGATTGTAAGGATGGCACAGGACCGGGCTGTGTTTCCTTCTGCGGTACATAGGGTTGCTATGAATCAGAACCATCGTAACACCTACTTTCAGCGTCTTATAAACTAAATACAATCACACCATCGGAACTAAAAAATGACCTTAGAGCATCTTAAATTAATGCCATGTAAGTAATTACCTTATTAAAAATGTATTTTTGAGTACTAATATGTGCCTTACTTAGCTTTGAAATCTCTGATTATCCAGGACATTTCTTGGTACAAGGTAAGTTGGTAATCAGTATTCGTTTTACTTCCGTTATGCGAAGTCTAAAGCTGGACTGTAAGCAAAGACATGCTTTAGCGTATCTGGCAAGAGTGTGTAAATACTTAACAAGAGGTTGAGTAAATACATTCCATCACATATGTATATTGGCATACCATGCACACAATAAAAATAAAACTTTGAAAGGACGTTAAGTGATGGAAAATGAGCAATATATAGTGCTAATTTAAATAAGCAGGATATGAAGCTGAATATTCCTATGATCTAATTTTGTGTGCTCATCTATGTTTGTTTGTATGCATATACCTGTGCCAGATCATTTTACCCATGAGTGGAATGATGGACATAAAAAACTGTGAGTATAGCTTAACATTTTTGTGTCCAGTGGTACACAGTAAAAAACAAAAACATGTTGCCATCAAGTTGATTCTGACTCACAGGACCCTATAGGACAAGGTAGAACTGCCCCATAGGTTTTCCAAGGAGCAGCTGGTGGATTCAAACTGCTAACCTTTTGGTTAGCAGCTGAACCCTTAACCACTGTGCCACTATGAAACTTTTCAGCCTCCAGCATTTACTGGAAGCTGCTATACTGCTGATAGTGAATGCTGCCACAAAGCAGGGGCCATTGTAACTATTTGACATGGAAGAAACAGGTTTGGGCTGTAAATTACTGTTTTTATAGGGTATGGTATGAGGTGTCTGAATTTTTGGTACGAAAAAGAGAAATTTTCAAAATTTTTATTTTTTACGCATATGTACAAATAGATACTGGTTGGGGACTCTGGGTTATAATTAGTGGTATTTGATATGTACCAGTAAACACTTAGGGTATGCTTGTGGGAGGGGGCAAAAAAAAAAAAAAAAACATAATACCTATCAAAAATTCAGACCAAAAATGCAGATGACACTCAGTGATTCAGCACGCTTCCATTAATGAAAACACATGATATCAACAAAAAATTCAGAGCAGAAAATAAATGCATCACCAAAGGGTTAAGGGGTGCTCCAAGAGGACCATTTACTGGCGGAGGAGTTCTGAGTCCCAGAGGCTTTGGGAAGAACTGATGGAGGAAGGAGGCAGAGGTTCCACAGATTAGAGGAGTGTGTGGGGAGAAGTACATATGCCCCAGCGCCTCTCTGAGGAACCAATGAATATGCTGCCCTGAGAGCACCAATATTGGGATATTTAGCACACAGAGGTCTACAACCCTTCAGTGTCAGACAGGGACTCAACAACAATCAACAAAGAGAGGGCTACAACCTTGCCCTAAAGACATGAGGTGATCCATTTAGGAGTACAGTAGTAATGAGCACCTAAGCAGAGGTCGGTATGTTTGCCACGGACCATCATTTCCTGGGATGACTTCTTCTTCCTCCCCTCTTCTGCTTTTACCCCACCTCTTCACCTGTGCCTGATGAAGGTGAGATGGTTGGTAAGAAACAGGAGAGAGCTCACCAGGCCTTCCAGCTTCTTTCCCCCAGAACTCCAGCTATGCAGGTCGAGCAGAGATGAGGCAGGTAAGTAGAGGTCTGGGCTAAGTATAACCCAGAACAAAATTAGCATTTCAAGAAGAATGGAGCCAAATCTCAACAGAATGAGAGCATTTAATAATTGAATGTAGCTGTGAAGTTACACAACTGACCTGTATGATGTTAAAGGAGCTTGCTGCAGGGCAGGAAGCAAAGAGTTTTACAGAGCACAGTGGTAGCAGTTTCTGGAAAGTATAATCCTTTCATATTTATACTTCATCATTGAGATGCCTTAGTCAAAGTGGTCACACCCACAGGAAAAGGACAGGAAAAAATGCAATGTGTACTTCCAGGAGATGAGACTGTGAGTAAATAGTATTTATTCTTCCCAAATGAAATCTTATACAATTGCTATACATTCTTTTTGTAAAATTATGGTAGTAATTGATTGAGATATGATATGAAAACACAGCCACTCTTACATAGGAAAAACACACTATCAACTCCAACTACTAAATTTAATCCAACAACCATCACATTGGCTTTGAATAAGGAATGAAGAGTGCATACAGAAATAATGATTTTAAAATATATTATGATTTCCACAAAATGGCTCATATGAGAGCAGTCTTAGAAGCTTAGAAAAAGACCTCATCCGATCATGACCTTCTCCTACTTGTTAACATCACTCATATCCACATTGGCCGTGAAATGATGGACGTATAGAATACCCTGTAAACATCTAACAATAAAAGGAGACGCAGGCTCCATTGCTCTATCCATAATGAATCGTGATTATAATGCTAAAGCACCAGCAAGCAGGTAACAACAATTTTTATCATAATGTTAATAGCACTGAATAAAAGGTGCGGTATTTTCTTTTGTTTTCCTTTTTGGAATCAATTTTCTAGCCAAATAATCATAAATCTCTCAGATTTTCTTGCAGAGAAGATGGAAGCATTCAATAATACATGGGAAAGTTCCCCATTACAGAATATCATTTGTCAAAGTATTTCAATTAATACTTATATTTCATTCTTTAAGAAAAATATTTTCTTTAGCACAATATACAACCTTTCTCAAGCATCACAAGATTCATGGATCAACAAAGGTCATGGAAAAAAAAAAAAAGTTTGACAATCTTCCATTTCAATATACCTATTTGCTTTGTTCACATAAACAATTGTTAACTCTAAACTAATGTAAAAGAAAGGATTGGTCCCTAGATAATAATGAGCAGAACTGCATTTCAAGCTCATCTTTCAACTGAGAGTTTTCTTTTCAAATTGTGGCTTTATTTGTCATTTGCAATTTCAAAGTTGGAAAGTGAGTTCTAAGTTTCGGGCTTGAGCTTCTTCCCATGGAGCTTGAAATAAAATCAAGGTTAGATATTTTGAATAAAAATTCTAGTTCTGTATCAGTTCTTTCTGAAAGATACATGTAAATGTAAGCTGTCAACAAGAAATACATTTATAATTTGGCTGGAAACCTAGGATTCAGGTGGAAATATTTTAAAACAATTTTTACTGTTCTTAAAAAAAAAAAAAACAATTTTTAATGTTCTTAATAGACAAAAATATTTGAGGTATATGTAGTATAATGAGTTATTGAGTAATTACATAATATCGACTCTTCCACAAAGTTTAAAGAAATTCATAATATGTGTTTTAGGCACTGAAAAAGATTCCACTATAACACAGCCTGTGATCGCCAATCATCCTCAGCTCCTGGGGTCCCCCTCTCTTGACCGTTGGTAAGACTTGTGACTTGCTTTAGCCAACAGTGTACGGCAAAGGTGAGGAACATCACGCATAATTATATTACATTATACTGTATAAGACTCCGCCTTAGCAGACTGGAGCCAGAGGCTGTCTTGTGGGCTTGACAAAGTAAGGGGCCATACTACACAAGGCATGTGGCAAGGAACAGAAGTTGGCCTCTAGAAGCCTCCAACCTAGAAAACCATCCAAAAATCCAGGGTACTCAGTTATGAGTCACAAGGAAGTGGATTCTGCCAGCAATCTCAATGAACTTGGAAGAGGATTCTACCCCAGTTAGCCTCCATGTGAAATCAGGTCAATGCTTGACTGTAGACTCAAGACATCCTCAGCAGAGGACCCTGCTAAGCTGTGCCTGGACTCCTGACCTACACGCCTTGTGAGATAATAAATGTGTTCTTTTAACTAAGCTTTCTGCAGTATAGTCGTTTTCTATTTCTGCCCTAACAAATTATAACAAACTTATTATGTTTCAGTTCTGTAGGTCAGAGGCCCAAAACAGGTCTCATCAGGCAAAAATCAAGGTATTCACAGGCTTGTTCTTTTTAAAGGCTTTGGGGAAGGATTTATCTCCTGCTGATTTGGACTGCTGACTGAATTCAGTTGTTTGCACTTGTAGGAACGCAATCCCCTTTTCTTGCTGGCTGTAAACTACAGGCCATTCCTAGATCCTAGAGGCCATCATATTCTTTGGATCATACCCTTTCCTCTGTCTTTAAGGAGAGCAAGAGTGGGACAAGTTCTTATGTTGCATCTTTCTGACCCAGTTTTCCCCTCTTCTGTTTTTAAGAGCTCACGTGGTTAAACTGTACCCACCTAGGTAACCCAGGATAATACCTCTGTGTTAACGTCCTTAATCATATCTGCAAAGTCTTTCACCACGTAAGGTAACATATGTACAGTACAGCTCCTGAGAATTAGGACATGGACATATTTGGGAAGGGGGGGCATTACTCTGCCTACTGCATGAATCCATAGAAACAGTGACTTTTCTAATGCCTTCATTAAGTTCCTGAGGGTCTAATATTTTATTTGTGCTAATATTTGTCTTTTTGCTTTAATTTTCGTTATTGGAGCCTCATCTACCTTTGCAATGTTTATTTTAGTCTCTTTACTCATTTTACTCATTATTATAAGGTTTTTTTTTTCTATTCAATTAAAAAAAAAATCACTGAGACCTTTCGCTGCACTTGATTCTATATAGAACTTGAAGATGAAAAAACCAGTTGTGCCCTCAACCTTATCCCAGCCAGTTAGGACAAGGTTATCTTCAGCTCTCCTAAGTCCAAAATACATGTATAAAATTCCTAGCATTTTCCAGTAATATCATCATCAAGCCTGAGAAGTTTCCAAACAATTTCATTTAACCAGGTAGTATTTTTAATTAAAAGTTTTAGACATAGTGCATCTATTTTTTTTTCATTCATTCATTCAGTAATTCCATAAACACCTATTTTCTAGTCAGTGTCTTGACTCTGGGTATAAAATGATGAATAAAACATGTTAGCTGCCCTCCAGGAAATCCCAGAAGATTAGGGAAGGCAGAAGGTAGTAGCAATGAAATATTTATATGCAGAATTTATTGAAGCACAAAGCAAAAGGAATCTGAGGGGTAGGTGGTTTTGGAAAGCTTCATGGAAGAAGTTCTTCGAGTCTTGATTTATGATTAGTAGTTAAGTAGCATGTACAGGGAAGTTATTCCAAATAGAAGGGGTAGATTTAGCAAACACTAAGAAGTTGTGGGAGAAAGACCTGATGACCTGCTCCCTTAAAGATTACAGCCTAGGAAATCCCATGGTAGTTCTACTCTGTCCATTAGGGTAGCTATAAGTCAGAATTGATTGGATGGTATACAACAACAACAATAAAAAAAAAAAAAAAGTACAAACCATCATGCCATATGAAAGGTCAACAGTTCATGAACAAAGAATCCCAAACTCTAAATCGAAGTGGCAGAACCAGGAGCTGAAAAGGGAGGGCAATATTTACTCAGGGAAGACCTGTGTGCCAAGCTAGGGCTTGAACTTTATTCCGTGGGATGGTGGGATTTCATGACAGTTTTAAAAGTTGCATGGTCAGATTGATATTGTGGTTAAGTGAAATATGCATTTGTAGAATAAGAAAGAAATATATGTATATTTTCTGACCTAAGAGATGAAAGTTTCAGGAAAGTGTGTAAAACATTTCTCAGCTGCTTCGATTGCAGCATGAGTCATTAAAGCATATGGCTGAACGGGTAAATTCCCCATTGTCAAAATGCTTGCCTTTTCCAGATGGGGTTCATGGACATCCCAGGAATCCATGGGTGCTAGTGCTTTTCATATAATGGTTTTCTTTGCATTTAGAAATGTTATTCTGAGAAGGAGTTCATAGGCTGTACTAGGATGCTAGTGTTCATGGCACCAAAAAGTTAAGACAGTTTTTCTGAGCAGACACCTACAACAATATCACTGGATCCCCATCCTTTCAAACAGTTTCCACCTTGTTTCTCCACAGGTTTTGTGAATTTTTGTGTGTGTATTTTTTTTAAATATTAATATTGTCCATTTCTTCCTATAGTATTTTTTTTTCAAATGGGCAAAGTTCCACTTTGAATCCCCATTTACAGCAGTGTTTATTCCACTAAGTTATGAGAAAGATCGTGGGGTGGCAGAGCCAGAGCCAATGCCAACCTTAGTCCACAAATTTGTAGTGAGAACTTGGGAAAGATATTTGATTGCCCTTGAGCCTTAGTTCTGCGACTGCTAATTCCTATTTTACGTATTTGTGTGACATTGCATGCAGAATGTACCTAGCACAATATTTGACATAAACCTACATTTCAAAATGTTAAAAAAAAAAATACAGCAATGTCAAAAATCTGTTTGAGGTCATACTTAACCTCATTTGTGAAAGTGTTAAATTCAAACAGCTTCTGTTCTCAGCATTGATATGTAAACATTTTATCAGGTGATTTTTATCAGTTTGAGATCAGTATATGAACTCTAATTTCAAAATGCATGCATGATTTAATATAGATTAATAACCTGTTAGATGAAAAGAACAATGGATTTATTGTTTGTTTTAGTTGTCAAGTCATTTAATTCTGTTGTATCTCTGCTTTCTTGAAAAAGATAAAATTAAAAAGGCAAATATTTCTTAAAATATCGATTGTCATTCAAATGTAAATTACCATGATCACTGTACCCACTCTGCTACACAAAAAAGCTACTGAGGAATGGACAATCCATTTGATCTTTGATTCTTCCACAAAGCCTTACCTTGTGCTTTGAATAAATCAAGAGTTTAATACATGTTCAATGCGTGAAACTGAAGAGACAGTGTAGTCCAGGTCCAATGGTGCAAATCCAGTGTTATTACTTAAGGATCAGGTCCTTTGATCCTTTCAAAAATATTTTCACAAATTCATGACTCAGAGTATAAAACATTGAAAGGATATTGGATGTTATTTAATGCAAGGGAAAACATAAGCTTGGGGGCAAAATTATGGCAACCATGATCCTCAATAAATTTGGGAAAAAATGAGTTGACTAAATAATGGTCAATATTTATAGCTCAAGTGCCATCAAAAAAAAAAAAAAGAAAGAAAGAAAGAAAAGTTGCCATTGAGTTGACCCTACAGGACAGAGTAGAACTGCTCCAAGGAGAGACTGGTGGATTTGAACTGCCGACCTTTTGGTTAACAGCCAAACTCTTTAACTACTTTGCCACCAGGGTTCCCAAGTGCCATGGGCATCTTGAAAATTGTCTTGAGTTGCCAATAAATCCTGAACAAACCATCTCAGTATAATTTTTTTGTGTGTTAAGAATTTATTTTGAGGTCATAATAACTCGATGAGATTTTCTATTTTGCTGTAGTCTGAAATTCCAATTCTTGTCTTTTACTACCTGAATAAAATGAAATTTAATAGTTTACTGATTATGGCAAAACCCTGGCTAGGATTCCAAAATGATCCCTCCCTTATTAATAACAGTTCTAACCATGCTGCTTCATTGTGTTTGCTTTGCATGAAGCATCGTGCAAGGACATCACTAAATTTTTAAAACACGAATTCTTAAGAAACACAGAAAAATCAACGCCAAATGGAATTAAAAGGTTGAAATTACTCAGGTAGAATTTAAAAGCCTTTAGAAATGTATATTAACATGTAGTTTCTGTTGTTCTGTTATTAAAGAACTACAAATGCTAAGAAAAACTAAGGTTAGAGGCATTTTCACTCAAGCCTTCTCTAATAACCTTAACTAAATTTTAAATGTTATTTTATTGATTTTCTTTTTCTCCATAGTGCTTTTCACATCTAGATCCTCAGTGTATAAGACATCACACTCTGCTGTAATGAGAGATAAACTCAAACTCTGCTCACCACCTTCTACCTAGTTCACATTGGGCCAGTGCCTAACCTCTGTGAGCACTAGTCACTTTACGTATGAATTATAGATAAACTTTACAATCAAAATAAGTTCTTTAAGGATTAAGTAATGTTATATGTGCAGAATATGTTCAATATCTTGAACAAATAAAAATATTGGTTAGTGATATCCTTTTTCCTATACATTCAAATAAATGTAGAATACAATAAGTAACAGATGTAGAATGAAAGTGAAACATGAAATATAAATGAGCCCTTCATCAGCCATTTTATTTCTATCATTTTCTCAAAATTTACCAAAATATGTATCTAAAAATTGAAGAGTTAAGAAAAATACTTTGAAAAACATCATTATACACATGGAGAATTCAAAATCTCTGCAGGATGGTTTATATACCTAACCCTATCATGGCTGTTGTTCAAATTCTTGAGTTCTTACTTCCAAAAGGACAATTACACCAATTATCAGAGATGACCATTACCTATAGAGATTATGGAGAGACCACTACATTCATTTGCCTTGCCCAACATCATTTATTTAAGCCAACCATAAAAGTCTTGAGAGACTGAAAAAAAGCTTTATTTACATTTTGATGATCATATTCAGCACACATGAAATGTCCAGCACCTGTGGTTGACAGGCTCTTAATGTCTGCCTTTCAATTTAAGTGTAAAGTTTTGTTTTGTTTTTTCCTTTAGATAAAACATTTTCAATCCACCATTTCTAGGGCTGGTAGGCTGACCAGCTGTCTCAGACAGCATTATTACTCTTATAATGATACAATAAAATGGGATGCACCCTTCAATGAGTTATGCCTTTTCTTCACAATACATTTAAGTTTTTATTCATCTTAGTGACTATGCTTTTAAAAATGAAGCAACTGCCTATTTGCTTTTCAAGAGCTCAGTTACAACATGGCATTTTAATATCTTACTTTTTCTTTCTGATTTTTTTTTTCTTTTTACAATTCATTCTTAAGTTTTCTCACTAAAATGAAAGAATGCAGAGGCCATAAAATCTATATAATACTTCCTTGAGTAAGTTTTAGCTAGATATTCAAAAGCAAATGTGTACTTTTTTATTTAAATAAATTTAAAACTAATTTTAGTTAACATGTAGTCTTCAACAAATCACTTGTGTATTCACTCAAAAATATTCGTTGTCTGTCTGTTGTTGTGTGCTCTCGAGTCAATTCTGACTCAGAGTGGCCATGTGTGACAGAGTAGAACTGCCCCATAGTGTTTGCTAGCCTGTAATTTTTATGGGGCCAGATCACCAGGTCTTTTCTCCCACAGAGCCACTGAGTAGATTTGAACTGCAGACCTTTCAGCTAGCAGTCAAGTAACTAACCATTGCACAACCAGGGTTCCTTGTTGTCTGTCTGTTTGCTACCAGGTACCACAGTAAGTGGTGTGAGCACACTGCTTAATAAGACAGATCTGGTCTTTACCATCACAGAGCTTATAGTTGACAGATGGATACCAGTCCTAAGCAAATAAATACTCAAAGAATTACGTGGTTAATAACTGTGAGAAGCATGTATGAAGGTTGGAAAAAATGGTGCTAA
Source organism: Elephas maximus indicus (assembly GCF_024166365.1). Taxonomy (NCBI): domain Eukaryota; kingdom Metazoa; phylum Chordata; class Mammalia; order Proboscidea; family Elephantidae; genus Elephas; species Elephas maximus. The sequence continues at coordinate 2,820,190 of NC_064830.1, read as the reverse complement.
AAGAGAGAAAAAAAGTGAGAATTTAAATGTCAGAAAACACATATGAAGAAGGGACATTTAAACTGAGACCTGAAACATAAAGTAGTGGCAGGTGAAGAATGAGAAAAGAGTCTTCCTGGGAAAGGCAACAGCCCATTGAAGGTCCTTGAGGTAGAAGAGAGCTGCTTATTACAAATCGTTTGGCACCTCTGGTAGGCAGAAATGGAGCCCTGGTGGCTTAAGAACTTAGCTGCTAACCAAAAGGTCAGCAGTTCAAATCTACCAGCTGCTCCTTGGAAACCCTAGACAACAATGGGTTTATTTTGGGCTGGTAGGCAGAATAATGCCCTGCCCTTCCTCAGAAAGTTCCAGTCCTAATACCCAGAACCTCCAAATATGTGGCCAAAGGGACTTGGAAGATATGCTTGAGTCAAGGTTCTAGAAATGAGATTATCCTGGATTATCCAGGTGGGCCCAATATAATCACATCAATACCTAAAAGCTGAGACCCTTTCCCAACTGTGGTCAAAGGGAGACATGATTAGGGAAGAATGATCAGAAAGATTCAACCTTGCTGGCTTTGAAGATGGAGGAAAGTGACCATAAGCAAAGGAATGTGAGGTGCCTCTAGAAATTGGAAAACGCAAGACACAGATTCTTATTGACAGCTTCAGAAAGCATGGCAGCCCTGCCAAAGTCTTGCTTGTAGCCCAACAAACCACCCCTTAGACTTCTAACCTACAGAATGTAAAAGAATAAGCTCGTGCTGCATTAAGCCACCAAGATTGTGATAGTTTGTCACAGCAGTGGTGGAAACTAATACGCTTTTATTTTTTCTCACACTGAAGAAAACATTCTCAATGAGCAAAGGTAAGAATAGACTATCTTCTGTGAATCAAAATGCCGTGTTATTAAACAGTTGTGTCTGAGCCTGGAAGTCAGTGCTTGGAGCAGCTGTAGCTGTATCATTCATTTTATTTATATATTAGAGAGAGAGAGAGTTTGGGGTGACTGTTTATATATACTGGGTCTCAGTTTCTCCTTGGTGAGTGGTAGAGATTATATATAACATAAAAAATATATATATATATTATTGTGAAGATGAATCAAAGTGTCAAGTTTCTATCAGTATTTAATATCTAATTAAAATTCACTGACTGTAAGCCAGACTCATGACTCCTTACAGGGCTCTGTACTTGAGAAATCTAATTTTGAATCAGTCTTTGGCAATATCGCTATTCTCTGCCCCAATATCCATTCATGAGGTGGTAACAAGAAAACATAGTTATAAGGTTTTTTATTTTGTTTTCCAAGGATTACAACTATTTTTTTCCCAGTTCTAAGTAAACAAACCAGCAGACATCATTTGATAATTTCTTAACCAATAATAGGATCAATAGAAATATACCTCATAATCTATTTCTAAAACCACTTTCCCTTCAAGAATACCTGAACCTTTCAACACGTTTTAAACTTTACAATGAACCAGATTGAATTTTTTGTAAATATTTCTATATCATAGAAGCAATTGTGCAAAACTTCCAGTCTATACAGAGTAGGACTTCCCATCTGACTTGTTAAACATTTTGATAAGTACACGTGTAGGTGAAGGCATGTGACAAAGGGCATAAATTATTTCATAAAAATCCTTTTTCCCATTTATTCTAACAAGAGTAACATACTCTAAAATTTTTTGTGACAGTTTTACATAGTTTACTAGTAAATAACCCGAGGTATGTTTTAAAAAATAAACACATCTTTGACAAGCAGGCTTTTATCTCAACTCTCTTGAATGAAACCTATTTTGTAGAGTATAATGGTGAAGAAAACCTGATTTAAAGAATGTCATTTCATATTTATATTTGGCTAAGTTTTAAGTCAAATATTATCCATAAAATGCCTGTTTTTGCTGTTCATGTATTTTTTAAGTAGACCTTTTAAAAGGACCATGCTTATTTTTATTTACTGAAACATTTAAAAATTTGCATTGAATGATTAAGACACGTTTGTATAAGGCAAAAGTAGTAAAAAAAAAAAAAAAAAAAATCCTGGGAATTTCCCTAATCCATGTACAATATCATCAACTAATATTTATTAAGTGATTAATTGCCAGTTATTTTCCTCTGAAAGGAATTTAACTCCCCAAACAAACCAACTGAGGTAACTATTTTTATCCTCATTTTACTGGTGAAGAAACTGGCACGGAGAGCGTAAGGAACCTCCCACGGTGAGGTGACTACCTCACGGATGACTCTCACATGCTATGGCTACTGTGACTTACATAAGAGGTGTTTCTTTGGTGGGGGTTTCTTCTCTTCCCACCTAATAATGTATGTTTAGATCAGCTCAATTCATTGGTTGAAGTGATATGAGCAGAAATCCCAACCATGAAAGAAATAAATGTCTGTGTTAGATATTTCTGGGGTCTACAGTGGGATCCCTCACCAAAGCATACTGCTACAAATAAAAACCCAGAGTCAGAATAAGGCTTAAAATGACCAAGTTTTCAGAAAAAAAAGTCCTAAGTCTTTTTACAGGCCACACTTTCCTGACTCTCAATTTACTTACTGCTTTCTTTAGCATTGTTAATCTCCATACTTCAAATACTATTTTCTCTCTTCTTAATGATAAATGAGTATTCTCTGGAGCCATGTCCATTCTCTCCCAGTTAGAAGAATAGAAAGGTGAGTGAGTGGGAGAAACAATTAGGTGATAGAAGAGGGAATGGTACTAGACCAAAAAAAAAAAAAAAAAAAAAAACCCCAAACCCTTGCTGTCAATTTTGCTTTATACTGACCCTACAGGACAGAATAGAGCTGCCCCATAGGGTTTCCAAGGACCACCTGGGGCATTCAAACAGCTGACCTTTTGGTTAGCAGTCAAGCTCTTAACCAGTGTACCACCAGGACTCCAAAAAACAAAACAAAAGCTTTTTTCCCTGGAGTCCTGGTAGCACACTGACTGGTTAAGAGCTTGGCTGCCAACCAAAATGTCAGTGGTTGGAATCTACCAGCCCTCCTTGGAAACACTATGGGGCAGTTCTACTCTGTCCTATAGGGTCGCTATGAGTCGGAACTGACTTGATGGCAGCAGATTTGCTTTTTTGGTTTTATTCATAAGACATTTAAAAATAAACTGAAAACTAGGATTTAAAGTATTTCCAAGGAGACAATGCTCTTTCAATAAAAAGATAGTTGGTCATTTGAAGATTGTCCTAATTTTTACAAGTTTGAGTGAATTATTTGATAACAGTATTATTTTTATATATTGCAAAGGCTAAATATTTTATAATTTTACATTCAAACTCATTTGTCCTATCCTTGAAAAAAAAAGTTACAATATATTATATAAATATGGGCTAAGCCATAAATTAATAAAACTAGTACCCTCAAAAATGCTTTAGTGGATATATACCTCTTTCAAATGTATATAAGATTTTTCTGTTTTTCACATTTTAAAACATGTTTGTTAATAATCTCAGGGCACTGTTAACTCCAGATAATTAAAGTATATATTTTATTATTCTTAATTATCTTAAATAATACAGAATTGGTCAAAAATAAAATACATATTTAGTAATAAAATAAGATTAAAACTGAGAGATGTAAAATGAAGATGAAAAGCTATATTATCAGCAAAAATAACTAGCATTATTATCATTACTTTGAATAACAGAATTAAACTGCAAATTTATGGGTTGACATTAAGCTTCAGTGATTGGGACTGGTAATTATTTGACTAGCCAGAAAGGTACATTAACAGTTTAGATATTTTTCACAGACTCAAGGAAGATTTTAAAATAAACACTATTTTCCCTTTGACCAACTATTTTGTATTTAGAAATTGAACTTTATAATTTAAATTAGCTGATTAATTTTTTTATTCATTTAAAACTGTTGTCTAGCCATTAATATTTCTTATACTGAAAATTGTTAAAGGTTTGATAGCATTTTGATGTATTGCTATATAAGTTATTAAGCATCACCTAGTGTTTTTTATTATTAATACATTAATAATCAAAATCAGTAGAGATAATGTGACATTTCAAAATATTTGAGAATAACATGTCATTAAAATTATTAATCCTAAAGACAATTTTGTTGAAGACACGAGTTCAGGCTTAGGAATGTTATGTATAAACTGGTTTATATTTGGGAGCAATACGTAAGTAAAGAGCAAGAACCATGACTATATTCTTATCAATTAGTCTCCTATTTCCACTCCTAGGAATTTATCATCAGATGATATTTATTATAGCATAAAATATTTAAACAGAAAAAGAGCATGAAACCTAAAATTCCAACAATAGGCAAATGGTTAAATGTATTATAGTTTATCAGGGCAATTAAATTTTGTTTGTATTTAGAAACATAAAAACATGCTTGTTATCTACTGAGTTCAATGTCATAACATGAAATTTTGTTCATGTTATAATTTCATTGATGCAAAATATGTATACATATGGCTGGAGACTTTAAGGTAGTAGAATTGAAAAAGAAACAGCAAATGTGACAATATTTGTCTTCCTTTTAAAGTTAAATACTTTTGCTATATTGCTTTCACAGTCAAAGAGACAAAGAAGAGGAAGGGAAAAAAGGGGAGAGGTGAAGGAAGAAAACAAAGAGAGGGAAAGAAATAAGAATATATTAAGTGTTATTTGAATCTTTTCCAAAAGTAATAGAAAAACATTTCTCCAAGAAATTGAGTGGCTGGCCTATTATAGTTACCTGGTTATTAAAACTCTATTATACTTTCTTAGAATTTCTATGACTATAGAAAGCTGGCAATTCATGTTTCTATCCATTTGCCTTCTGCAGTTTATTAATCCAAGATTATATTTTTAACTTCACTATCAGATTGATTTAACTCATTCTATTTTCTTTTTCTTACTGAAAATGGTATTAAGAAATGAATATAGAGTAATAAAACTGAGGCTGCAATACACAGTCAAATGACATAAAACCAATTATACAAAAGATTATGATGAGTGAAGAAATGGTTAAAGAGTACCAAAACATAAGGAAAGAAAAAGCACTGTAACATGCAGACAGTATAGTTGTAGGGATTTTTCATCATGGAAGTCAGAAAATCGGCATCTAAAATATTGTTCTGTTTTACGGTGGTGCACTATGTGTGATCACCTTCAATCAGGCCTTTGGTCCTGGCTCCTGAGTCCTTTGTGGTAACCAGCCTCACCTGGGTTGGTTGGTGGGCCTCACCCAGTAGAAGACCTTTACACAGATTGGTTAGGAAGCCCGCCTCATAACTAATAAGGAGTACACAGGCTGGCCTGGAAACACCTGGAGCCTGAGAGCCGAGCTGTGCTGATCAAGAGGAGAGCTGTTGAGAGTGGCCCTGAGAGAGACTTGTTCCAGGGAGGAGCTTGTCTGAAGCTTCTCTGGTTGACAACCTCTCTGCTTAGGGACATTTGCAGACCTGTCCTGTATACTTCTGCTTAAGTTTCCTGACGTTGACCTTGAGTTGCATTTTGAATTTTATACTGTTACTTGTGTGTTTTTACCCTAAGAAACCACATAAATGTGAGTAAAGTCTGTGAGTCCTGTGTGACCAGTGCAGCAAATGATCAAGCCCAGCAGAGAAAGGGAGATTGCTTTGGGGAGACCGGCTGGTTTTGGAAACAATGAAGAAGTGGAAAAGCACAGGTATATTTGACCTCACCTCACAGGATCCAGCCTTATGCTGCTTTTTGCTGAGGTTATCGTTCTTACAATGGCATACTTTAATGTCTAAGTTTGAAAATTATGGTAGCATTAAATATTCCTTCAAAATACCAGGGGAGATGAAACTTTCTTAAATCTCTTTGCATATATACCTTGTAGATGTTATGGAAGAAAACTCAATCTTATCCTGTAAACAACTGAGAGTAGAAAAACCTAAGAGTGGAAGCCCATTTTTGCTTGTATTATGAACCAGGATGAATCCTATCTCAGTCCCTCCCACCTCCTTTGGCTCTTGCTTCCTGAATTACCTGGCTTTTTTCCTGTCTTCATCCTTGACCTCTAAAGGCTTACAGCATAAATACATGGTTCAAGTTTTCCATCTTAAAAACATCTTCCCTAGGACCCAAGTTTCTTTCCAGATATTGCTTTCTCTCTCGACTTTGAAATATATCTAACACTTTGGAAAGACTAGTTACCTAAATGGCTAAAATGAAAAAAAAAAAAAAAGGTCTACCACTTGGTCTCCTTCCCTCATTTAATGTGCTGCTCTTCAGTTCTTCCCTCTATAAGGCAAGTTCCCTCAATCTCATCATCAGCGAAAGAATTCTAAGAGGCACATAGGGTTTCATCATTCTCGTGGTTTGGACTTTTCTATGTCTTTCATAGTTTTATGATAAAAACTTCTCACGCAAGGCCTTTCCTCAACTGCCCTTGAGCTACTTTCCCAATATCTTTTCTTACCACTTACTTGACCTCTCTTCTCTAGTCATAATGGACTTCTTGGATTTCCTTGGATTTTTCTTGCTGTCACCCCTTTGCCAGTACACACATTCTTCCACTTGCCTTTCCTCGATTTTCAGCCTACGTCTCCTGAAGATTCCTGCACATTTTTGTGTTTCCTTTGGAAAGCATCTCCTCTGTCACTTCCTGTGACTTTCAGTGGGGCTCCATCCACCCACTGCAGTCTTCACCCTCTACCCAAGCTAGCACACAGGGCAAGTATGGATGGAGAAGGATCGCTCTCTGTTTATTGCCGTTAGTCTCAACTTCCATTGTTGTATTGCGTGCTAAGTTTGGATTTGTGAAGTGAAAAGCAAATGAAAGAGACTTTTAAACATTCAAAACTATTTTTGTTAATACTTTATTGTGAGCACATGTAGGTTTTATGAATTTCTGTCATTTTAAACAGAAAAGATTTAGCTTTGAACTTTAAGTGGAAATTAATTACTGAGCTTTTCTCTTGCTCTTTCCTAATGTAAATATTGGTTTACCTTTGAATTTTATGAACCCACAAAGAGGAAACCAAATATTTGATCTTTTTTTCTAAAAGATTTAGAATAAAACGAGTCAACAATTAATTAAATAATATTCTATTAATTTTTGAGTAGCCCTGAGAAAGTTTATCTAAATAAACCCAATTTTCCTCAGCATTTTACTTGTTTGGTGTCATCTTAGTTTATTTGGGTAACATGAAATCAGTGAAAATGAGTGAAACTTTAACATATTGAATTATTAAAAAATTTTCAAATTCAGTTCGTAAATACTCAGGAGCATAACTTAAAGGCAACTATACTATTAACGCTGCCATGTTTGCAAAGGTACATGTATTTAATGAGAGAAATGTTTCCCAGTACTAGTACATTCATTGTTCTCCTGACAATACTGTAAGCAAGAAGCAGCTGACTTAAGAATAAACTTGATAGCTCTAGGCCTGCTTTGTACTCCCTAAAACGAGAGGAGTTTCATAGAAAAGAAGAGTACAAACAAAAAATAACCATACTGAAATAAAATTTTCAGAATATTTTTATAAACATATTTCCTTCCTTAAGAAATTCATATCCACATATAATTGTTAATTACATCCTAATTTCTTCTGTTATATAGCCACAAATATGTTTCCTAATCACTGGATAGGTTACAGAAAAACTGTTTTGCACCTTTCTTACCTGACATACCTGAAGCACAATAGATTTAAAAACGAAAACAAACAACAAAAAAACCGAAATAAAACCCAACAGATTTATACCTTT